>NC_046659.1:127114689-127181857 GCF_010883055.1 Belonocnema kinseyi | reverse complement strand
GTAAGGTTATGGCTACAGTTTTTTGGGATGCACGTGGAATTATACTTATTGACTACTTGGAAAAGGGTAAAACAATCACCGGTGAATATTATGCATCATTATGAGAGCAGCTGAAAGAAGAAATTAAAAAAAAAAACGACCACATTTGGCGAGAAAAAAAATTCTCTTTCATCACGACAACGCCCGTGTTCACACATGCTTCGTTTCAATGGCTAAAATTGAAGAAATTGATTGACTAAGTGTATAGAGCTCCAAGGAGATTATGTTGAAAAATAAAAAAAAAATTTACCCAAAAAAAATTGTTTTTATACTTCATTCTAAGGACTTGTTGAACTACCCTCGTAATATGAAAGTCTTTGAAAAATTGTTTTAACTTTTCAAGATTTTGAAAATATGTAGGTAAGCTCAATTTTACAATGCTTTAAAAGTAGAAAAAAAAATTCGTAAGATTTACGAGAAAGTCTTTTTCTTAAGAAATGCTAAGAGAAAAGTGAAAAGTATTACAAAAAATTTTTATTTATTTCCCAACATTTTGAAAAAGAGGATGCACGATTTTAATGCAAAATTTCAACATACCGAATAATTTTTAAACGATTCAAAAATATTAAAAACTTATATGATATTTCAGGAAATTTTTAGGGATTTAGGAAAATAAAAAAGTTCTAAAATTTTTAAAACGTGTAAAAATATCTCTAAACTTTTTAAAGAAGTATCTGAAAATTTGTGAAACAATTCTTTCAATTTTTGAGAATTCGAAAAAAATGTCCTAAAAAATTGAAATAATTCACATATATTAGAAGGCAGAGACAAATATTAAAGTATTAAAAATGAATTTTGTTATTAGGTATAGGAATATTCTTATAATTTTTTTATTTTGCAAAATGAATTTCAGAAAAAAAATTAAAAAAGATTTCTAAATATTCAAAAAGTTTTGTATAGATTTCGAAAAAAAGTACAAGATGTTGAAACAAAATCTTACCATTTGATAAGATTAAAAATAAAAAAATTTTAATCGAATAAATTCAAGAAATATTTGGAAGGTTTAAAAAGATTAAAAAAGAATTTCACGCTGTAAACTATTCTGATAAATTCAGAGAATTTTTTCCTAACATTTTGAAAACCCTGTTAAATGTTTTTTTTTGTTTAATGTAAACAAATTAACTTATTTCAGTCATTCTGCGTCTGGTACTTTTTTTCGTTGTCTTGAAAAATTGTATGAATTTTTTTAAATCATCAAAATAATAATCAATCAGCAGAGTATGAAATTATCTGCGTTTTTAATTTTTTTAATGATAACATTTAGATGTATTTATTCGAAAAGAAAAAACAAAATCCAAGGATAGTGTTCAATAAACTAAACCAAATTGGAATCACGAAAAGATAAAGTAAGGCAGTTAATAACGTCTTCTACTTTCTTTTCTAAAATATTATTTACACCTACTTGCAGTCACGTAGTGATGTTTGTTTAAAGATAATTCTTATCGCTGAATGTCATCTTGAATAGAGTAAACCGAAAAAAAAATAATTAAAAAAAAATTAAATGATCCTATTCCTAAAATTAGACCAGTCTATTCTTTAAATCAAAGAATTAATTTTAAAAATTCTTATTTGCAGAGTAATGAAGTTTTTTTAACCTATATTTTTTCACATTTTTGGAACGACTAGAGTCTTCTCAATTTTTTCTAGATTTAAAAAATATATTGAGCAGGGGATAAATACGTTTTATCAGACCTCAGAAACTAATTCGTTTACCACTACTGTTAAAAACCTTTTTCACCGTGTCTTTATTTTTAAAAGCCGGTGAAACTGAGGTCTATGCACGAATAAAAGTTTCATTTATAATTTTTCATAGAAAGAGTATAGGATTGAAAAATAGGAGTTGATTTCATTTACGCCGATATCAATATATTTATAGGTTCCTAGTGTTCCCAATTCCGCTAAAATAATTTTTGTATTTCCTTATGAGAGCGAAAAATAATTGAAAAATAAAAGTGTCTGAAATTGAAATTTTTTTATCTTTATACATGATTGAGGAAGTATTAGAATCTTGCAAAATTTCACACGATAGTTTTTTAACACATCTGCACGTTTTAAGGCCCCTTAAATTTAGGGGTTTTTAGCCACTGGGTCAAACTATCTCAAGTGTGCCACTTTTAAATCGATAGTTCTATTTTGAAACAATTTATACATTATTTTGTTCGTTTTTATATCAAAATAACTCCCCTACAATATTTTTTCAACAAATTTATTTTTCTAGAAATTATTAACAATCAAAATTCTTGTGTCTTTTTTTCAAAAATAGATTACTCGCGAACGGTTCATCGAAATGCAATAATTATGTTATGAACGTTTTTGTTACGAAATATACTTTACGCTAAAAAATTGTTCGGTGGTAAAATATATTTTTTCTTGTTTAAATAATCGTTTGTTTTAAACAATTGAAAATTAATTAAACTTCCCCGTCCGTTAAAGAATTCTTCAACCTGCCTATATATTCTACAATCGCTTCCGAAAATTTTGGTTAAAAGAAGTTTGTATTTTGCAGTAGTTCAAAAATTATTGATTTTTATGCGACCGCGCTCCGACCTTCAGCGCTGGTCGATCGCGTTCGGACGCGATTGTTTGATCTTCAAAAAAGTATAGGGAAATTTTCAAACAAGAATACTAGTTTCTGAACAAAATTTTTTTTTACAAATCCGTTCTCACATTCAACCTTGTAGTTGAATTTTAAACCAAAATAGATGAACTTTAATGAAAAAATATAGTAGCTGGTACTTAAATTAAAATCTCCATCATATTAAATACAATCTACTAAATTTTTTAATTGAAAATTCATCTTTTTGGTTTAAGGTTGAACTACTAAGCGGAGTGTTTTAAACAATTTGTTAAAAGATACTTTTTTGGTGAAAAATTAATCTTCTTGGTTGAAAATTTGACTATATTTTATTGAAAATTAGACTATTTTATAGAAAATTCAGTTTTTGTATTGAAGCTTCATTTGTTCAGTTATAAATTCATCTTTTTGTTGGTAAAATTAATTTTTTGGTTAAAATTAATGCCTTCTTCATTAAAAACTAATCATTTCAAAGATAGTTTGACTATTCAATTTTTTTTTAAATTAAAATGTTCTGATTGAAAAGTCAACCACTTTATTGAATACTTAACCATTCTCTTGAAAAACAATATTTTTGATTGAAGATTAATTTCTTTTTGGTTAAAAATTGATCTATGCTTAATTAAAAATGAAACCACCTTATTCTTTTTTAGTAGAAAACTAATCTTCTTGGCTGAAAATTCATCTTTTTCATCAAAAAATTACTATAAGTGGTAGGAAGTTGAACCACTTGATTAAAAATGCATTTTTTTATGAACATTTATCATTTCAGTTCAAAATTCGTTTCATTTTGTACTCAATATCACACCCACAATAATTTCATTCATAAATAATTTATTACCCAATTGTACCTCTATTTGTTTGCTTAAAGTTAATCCACTTCATTAGAAGTTTCATTATTTTTTTTAACTGAAGCTTCATTCTTTTAATTTAAAATCCATATATTTTGTGAAAAAGTGAACTATTTTGATAGTATTATTTTTTTTTAAATTAATCTTTTTAACTGAAAACTTCACTATTAAACCTTTGGTTAAAAATCTATTTTTTAGGTGATAATGGACCTATTTTGTTTAAAATTCATCTTAGTCGAAAATTAATCTTCTCGGTTGAAATTCCATCTTTTTTATTCAAAAATTAACTATGTCCAGTAGAAAGTTGAACCACTTGATTAAAAGTTAATTTTTTATGAAAATTTATAATTTTAGTTGAAAAATCGTTTCATATTGTACTAAATATAATATACGCAATAATTTTACTCAAAATAATTAATTCTCCAATTATTCTCCTATTTCTTGGCTGAAAGTTGATCCACAGTAGTTAAAAAAATAATTTTTTTTAATGTAGCTTTATTTATTTTTTTTTAATTGGTCTATTTTTTGGAAAAGTGAACTATTTTCATAATATTATAACTTTCTTAAATTAATATATATTTAACTTAAAACTTAAACATTAAACTTTTGGTTCGTAATCGATTTTTTAGTAGATAATGTATCCATTTTGTTGAAAATTCCTCTTTTTCAGTAAAAAGTTAAACCACTTGATTACAAATTTATTTCTTTATAAAAATTTATCATTTTAGTCTAAAATTTGACGATTTGGTTTGATTGAAATTATTATCATTATTACTATTTCACCATTAAGCCATTTCCCTTTCGGGGTAGGTGTGACTTACTCGTTGGGGAAGGAAGTAATGTGAGAAATTAATTTTTAAAATATAAATTTTTTGCAAGCATATTTTAGGTAAGTTATTTTTATTTAAAAAGATATCGAAAACTGTATGAATTGATCGAAAATAGAACTATCGATTTAAAAGTGGCACACTTGAGATATTTTGACTCCACTATCAAAAATTAAACTTGAAGCCAACTAATAAAAGTACAAAATAAAAAAAATCTCGATATTATTAATATATCGGATACAAAATATCTACATTACAGAAATTTTAGATGTTTTTTTGTTTTAAATAAAGAAATAATCATGACGAATGAAAGCACGTCATTAATTTAACTTAATGATTAGAGTTAAAAAATATTTTACTAGAGTGATTTATTTATGCTGATTATTTTCCTCCAAGTTCTAAAATTAATACGTTAATAGATAAAAAATATATCTTTCTCCATTTTTAAAATCTTTTGAGACTTAATTCATAAAATTTTACTTTATACTTTATTTGTCCTTTGTTCTGATCCAAGCCAAGGAAATAAGCATTTTTACGGGATAAAATTTTCTATTAGTTTTTCTCAACCAATGAAAGTGTCAAAATATATCTTTCCGTGGACGTTGAAAGAATTTTAGTAAATTTGCTGAGAAATCTAATGAAATCGATATTTTCATTGGATGAAAAAATAAAACTGCCTCTTCTATTGGGTTTTGGGAGAAATACATTTTTGAAAAAATTAAAATTGTGGATACTGTCAAGTTAAAAAAAATGTCGTGTGGTTCTATTTTTTCTTCAAATTTATTAATGCAAGTTATTATTGAGCAATGAAAAAATTTAGTTTATTGAAAATAATAAAATGGATGGTTCTTCAGAGGCCTGCTATGATAATCAAACTGAGTATTTCATTTAAAAAAGAAAACGAAACAGTCAAGCTTTTGGAGATTGTTATATAACTTATTTACAGGTTTCACAATATTGCTTTCTTATTTTATATCAATAAATCTTAAAATATTATTAACCCACATTTTTTATTCAAATTTTATTCGATTCACGTTTCCTTTTCTTATTTTCTTTTTTAACCTGGTATTCGTGCCACTAAGAAATCCATATATTGCCACAAAGCAATTAGCAGTTTCCCATTATCAAAGTAGAAAATATTCTCACTAAATATATTAGGGGTCATGCTTAAGTTTGTAAACATTTTTTTCATTCTAATCTATATATAAAGAGTAAATTAGAAAATAACTTTTGTTTTATTTGAAGAAAATATTTTTTTGGTTTAAATTAAGAAGATGTAATATATTAATTCTCAGATTCAAGGCAGTCCTTTGTTCTAATGAAGAGAATATATTTTTTAAATTAAAGAAATAATATCAAATAAATAATTTTTTAAATTAATTGTCAAAAGAAAATTACCATTTAAATTAAAAGTGTCTTTCAAATTTTCAAATTAAACTTTGATAAAAAGAATTACTTTTTGTAGACGCGTTTCGTAGACGTCATGAAATTAAACAAATTAAACTAATTGTTTGCTATCTTGTATGCAATTAATTTTGCAGTGGCAATTATATTCGCAAATAAATAATTTATCAGACTCTCAAAAATTGAAAAATTTACTTTGCTCCTTCTCATCTTCAAAATGTTTTAATAACTTCGCCATTTAAAACACTAATTATTTTTACTTTTGACATAAAATTAATTGTTTACGATCGTAATATTATGTATTTTGTCATTTCAAACGAAACTATTTCTTGTGATTCCAAAATGAACCATGTTTTCAACAAAAATAAGTGCGACACAAAAAAAAAATTTGCATCATTTTTTTTAAACTTAAAATCATGAACTCCGTAGGTCAAATTTTCAGAATTTTTTGATTACCGATACCAACCATTTTTTTCCGCTACCAACAGAACATGGAGTGCTGGTAACTTGTTAAGAAAATACATTTTTTTAATATTGTAGAAAACATTGAAATTATAATTTTATTTTTATTCATATTATTGAGATAAATTAATAAATAAAATTACTTATTTTCGGAAAGTATGATTTACAAAATTGATGGTGCGGAAGATTCCTAATGTCTGTCAATAGATAAATAATTCTAATTTTTTTTGATATTCTCTTATAGTTGCGAATTTTTTAATAGTATTCTTGTATGGTTGCAAAGATAAGAACAGAATTATTGAATTTTTTATTTGAAAAATTATATACAATTTAAATTTTTTTCCTTTAAAATTAAATTTTCGAATTAAGATTCCTTATTTAAAAATTTTAATTCACAAAAGTCCAGAAAATAGAAAAACAGACATTCCCGATAAAAAATACTAATAAAACATATTATTCTTTAAATATAAAAAAAATTGAATTGAATTTTTGTTTACAAAAGTAATTTTTTAAATAAAAAGGCTAACATAATATAAGTCACATAAATTTGTGCAGCATTTTTTAATATTCCTTTAAAATTTAATTCATTTTTACCAAAAAGGTCATTACTTGTCAAGGAGAATCACTAACATAACTTAAATTATGAATATTAAGAATTGTGAATCATTTTCGGAATTTTGAATTACTGTGAAAAATTCTAATACGACCGGAAACTGTTTAAAAATTTGAAATCGTTTCCGACCGATTATTAATTCTGGTTGAAAATCATTTCCAGCGTCAAAAACTATTATAACCTAATGTTGTTTGAAACCAAAAATCTTGCTGATTTTGGGATATAAATATATCATCTTTTTAATACTCGTACTATGTCAGATAAATTGATGGTGTTCATTTATCTTAAATTTAATTTGAGGTTTAGTTTAACAAGGCCATATGTTTGCTAATTTGCATAAGGTTTCCTACTGTCTTTCTTATTGAAAAGGATTATTTTTGTAGATTCTATGCTTATAAATTTAAAATCAAGGCATACAGGAACATCTCATGATCTAGTTCAAGTTTCGTTCAAATAATAAACAAAAAATATTCTTCTGATTCCAGCTCTTTATTTTTATTTAATAATTTGATTGTGCATCTCAAATAGAATATAAAAATATCAAAATTAGATTACGAATGTCGAATGCAAAGCAGAAATAAAATTAAAAATGGTCTAATTAAAAAGTTTACTTTGCAACCTCGCGAATGGTTCTATGCTTCCCAATTAAGAGCTTAGCCCACGTTTACTGCCTTTTTCTATTGAAAAACGAAGGCTTATGATTAGAACAAAAATATAGAGAAATTGATTATTGTAACTAATTGAAGTTACCTATATGTTAGATATGAGCTAATGCACAATTAGCAGTAAAATAATTCCTCGAGAATAACAGAGATGAATTAATCTTAACTTTCGTATTCGTTTCGTGCCTGAGTACAACTGCCTGACCTTCCCCGCGTTTTCTACTGAACGATAGAGTGAACTCTCGGTTATTAGTCAACGCGCGAATATAGTCAGACAATACACTTGTATTCCAACGAACTTTATTTTATCTAAACGAAAGGAATTATAAATTTATTATTTAAAACAGAATTTATTGTATTTTTTATTATATTCATTAATTATTATTCCGTGAGTTGAATTTTTCAGGGTGACTGCTTAAACAGGGAACATGGAATATATTTCTTGACGGGCAATTTGAGATATTTTCAGAATAAAATCTTCTCAAGTCCGATTTTAACAGGTTTTAAAAAAATCAAAGTGCAGTCTTTAAATTTAAACAATTAAAAATTAAAAGCATTTGAACTTGAAAATTTTCGTCAAAAGACAGTAATATTTTATCAACTCTAAATATAAATGAATAAATTATTTTCAAAATTGATCTGTTCTATATGTATAAAAAACTGTACAATAATTGATTTAACAAAACGATTCTAAATCCGTTCAAAATTCGAAAATTTCCAGATTGTAACGTTTTAAATTCAAAAGTAATAAAGTAAGTGTGTAAGCATTTTTTTCAGAACAATCATTTACAATTTCCCCAGGAATCTTAAGAAAATGTTTTCATTCTTTTGAACTCTTTCAAGATTCTTTAAAAGATCCTAAGCTTTTATTTGAAATTTGCGTAAGTCTAAATTTGTTTTAAATTCAGCTGTGGGTATTTGCACCCAAAATTTTCGTACGAATAAACAGGTTCGATAGGTAAATACATCTCGTTCAAATTATGCGAAAACGTTTCCAGTTCTAAAGGAAGAGATTCTCTAAGGACGGTTTTTGGTCCAATTTAGATTTGGCCATAAAAAAACCGTAAAAAATCCTACAGTATATACTAACAATAAAAATTGCATTACACATTAAACGGACCAACGTGCAAAAAATCGGATAGAAAAATCTAGAAAAATAAATACATAGATATTTGGGGTTGCTGATTTTGAGTCGATATCAGATTCAAGGTCACTTGAAGGTCAAACTGCAAAAATCCTGATGAAAAACTCCAAACCTGATGTGATGGAGGTCAACAGGTCTCGGATTCGAAATCAGCGACTCAAAAACCTATGTATTTTTCTTGATTTTTCTATCAGATTTTCTGCAATTTGAACTTCAAATGACGTTGAATCTATTATGATGGAGGTCAACGGTCCTCGGATTAAAAATCTGCGACCACAAAAACCTATGTATGTATTTTTCTGAATTTTTTTATCGGATTTTTTACAGTTTGACCTTCAAATGACCTTGAAATAATGTGATGGAGGTCAAGGGACCTTCAATTCGAAATCAGCGACCCCAAAAACTTATATATGTATTTTTCTTGACTTTGTTATTGGGTTTTTTCCCAAAAACACTGCATAGAAGTGGTGAGGTTTTCATTTTTGTAAAGGGTGATTAGGGTGAATAGGGGCGATGAGGGTGGTTCGTTTAATGTGGAATTAAATCCTTATTGTTAGTAGATACTATAGGAATTCTTTTGAATTTGTTAGGCTAAGTCTAAATTGGGCCAAAAACCTTCCATAGAGACACTTCTCCCTTAATTTGAATCTTTTTGAAATTTCTAAATATGTCTTAAAAATACTCAATTTTTTTATACAAATAATAAGTGTTCTATTCTTATTTATAAATTCAAATCTTAATTCTTTAATTTATAGTACGTCCAAGTCGTCTCATATAATGTACTTTGGTTCTCTTTGCACCTTTTTAACCACTTCGAGCTTGTTGGTTGGCTTTAAAAATAAAGCATTATTAAGATTAGGCAAGATTTGTTTTATAAAGTAAAAATACAAAAAAAAACCAGTGATGTGTACTTGAAACAGTTAATTGCTACCAAATAGCAAAAATGGCTTAATCAGCCTAAAGTTAATCAGATAAATTTATCTGGAAGAAAGAAAGAAAAAAAGACATAGTCGGTTGAAAATTGATCACCCTGGTGTGCGAAAAAATTCGATGAATCCTGAAAGTGAGTACGAAACTTACGGTGAGGGATAGATTCTGAATAACTAGTAGGGACGAATAGAAAATACGCAAGTAGCAAAATGAAGATTTTTAGGAGACAGCGTTAAAAGTTTAATTAGTCTTCGCAATTCAAGTGCAATTATTTCTCTCTTGCAACTGAGTATTTTGGGTTACTTGCCGCTTATACTTGCCTTCCAATAAAAATAACGAAACTGTCGACTTGTTCTTTTTCTCCAGGAATTCCGTATAATTTAAACTTCGTCTTTAATATCACACTTTTTGTTAATTATAAACATTGATCGACATAATGTCTTATTTTATTACTTCGCTTGAGATTAGGTTTATTATTATGAACAATGAAAAATCAATGACAACAAAACTTGCCCTACGCTGAAGGTCACAACTATTTTAGGCGAGTTAGATACTTTCATCAAAGATATTATAAGTCTAGATGTAGAACTTCACTAGCGCCTTAAAGTCCCACGCTTTGATGTCCGGCGCCTAAACGTCACTTACCGAAGCTAATTTCTCCTGTATGTTTTTTTTGGAAAAATATTGTGTGTTTTTGCGACGACTATTGTTTTGTCAAATAAAATTTTATGTCATGTTTCGATGTGATGTTCAGCTAGTTCTGATTACGTAAAACTTTATAGTCTGACTTGACTCCCACGGTCCTTTATACGTTGGCTCACTGCTCTTTTGATTTTTAAAATATAGGGTTGGCCACAAGATCAAGCTATTTCATATATTCCAGAAACACTGAGAGGTCTCTTTTTACCTTTAGGATTGTTTAGAAGTTGTCCTATTATCGCAGATGTTTTCAGTATGGCTTAGATGATGTGTTTATTGAGAATTTTTCTAATTAGTTCTGCGACAACTTGGATTCAGGGTAGGATGGTGGGAGTTTCTATGTATACAAGGAAGTTGATCAATAATTGTCCTTGAGATGGTTGGTGGTGCGAGGACGCATTTAGATATGTGTTTTTATGGGTGGATTTTCTGTAAACTACGTGTAATAATGTATCATCAGATCTTTAGTAAACTATTACGAACAAGACAGGCAATTTTACGTTCTCAATTTCAAATAATGTTCGTGATATTGTTATTAACTTTACAATAGTTCTTCATGAAATTGTGTGATACCATTTAGTCACTACAGGAGTTTATTTATTTCTACTATTTGTGTGTGTGTGTGTATGTGTGTGAGGTATAGGCCAAATGTGCTAAAAGTTATCACTTTGATGTTAATTATTTTAGTTTCTATACGGACGATTCAATTTTAACTTAACAGTTCGATAGATTTCGTAATCCTTCCTTTGCTGGTTCAATTTCACCGATTTCTTTAATAAGTCGTTTTTTCCGGCAAACACCTTAACCGGAATAAACCACCTGGCATTGATTATGTGCTTGCACATCGTATACTTGGAAACAGTCAGCTGTATAAAATTAGCCATATATTTTCATATGATCGTTTCTTGAAGTGTGAAGAGTACGATTATGATTGGCAAGATTATGATCAGCAAGAAGGTACCCCTGTGAATAGACACATAAATAGTGTTGTTTAAATACTTCAAGGTATTTCACGCGCGCGAAATTCATCCAAAAGTTAAAACTCAGGCAGATCCAAAACGCTATTGCGTTTCTCCTAACCTTTGTTAAAAAATTTAATTAGGTTTGTACACTTGTTCTAGCCACAAACAAAGCCATAAGACACGAATACAACGCATACCAGCCAAGCAATAGGCCTGGTAACACCGCAATGAGTTTAGTGACTATGGCTAGCTACTCACGCACGTGGATTTGATAAGCACCTTTATCAGCAAGACACCAGTGTTGAAATGGAAAGAGGACATGTCAAGAAGAAATGGCAATTTTTGTAAAATGGTTGTTTTATTTTCTGCTACACATCTCTAGTTTCTACCGTAAGTTATAAAAAATATTCAGATGCTACAATTAAAAATGTAAAAGTATCACTCGTTTTTATACTGGACCCATGTGAAACGTACTGTTTTCAGTAGATAATATCTCATTTCACAGACTCAACATTTAGAATGTATTAGAAAAACAATTTTCATAATATTTTTACCACGCAGTAAAATCCACCGGAAACGGTTAACAGGCTCTTGATTGAGTGCCTGGAATTTATGTTATCATGAGTCCCAAAATTGACATTAAATCTAGGTTTGACTATATTCACATATATAGGACACATATTATATTTAGAAGAAAGAATGTTTTGTGGTCATTGACTAAATGAATTCACCCACTGAAATATATATTTTTTCAGTAAACAAGCACATTTTATTGCTAAGACAATTGTTTTCAGTTCGGTTGCATTGCCAAGAACATGTCCCATACGACTCTCATAGTCTCTGAGCTTTCAAGTGTTTTGTTCTTTGTCTGGTCTTAACCTTTAAATTGAAGAAACATAATTTTTTTTGTTTAATATCATGTACGGAAAGACGCTTTTAAGTTATATTTTTTTCTAAGATGTCTCTAGGTTACTTCATGTACGTATATTGTTCATTGTTCCAGGATTTTTTCTAATACTAGAATAAAATGCAATTTATTGTTTATTGATGGAATTAAAAGTAATAAAAAAATCCAGTGCATATCAAGAGACACTAATGAAACATTTTCAGGATATATTATAAAATCTTTGGGATATCTAATGCATATGGAATTTTCTGCATTAATGGATATCTCTCTTGATATGCCTGGAATAGCTTACGATGTACCCAGTGTATTCCAGAAAATAAACCGGCTACCCTATCATCGGTCTCTATGAACGTTTTGCGTTTTATAGCTGCACTATATACCTTGTCTCCTATCACTTCTACATAAACGTGATTAGTAAGTGGTTGATCCTCTCGCTCATATTCGCTCACCGCCTGGTTATGATTATGGGCTTGTACATCGTACACTTCGAAAGAGTCAGCTTGATAAAATTGGCCACGTATTTTTATCTGAGCGTTCTTTGGAGTATGGAGGGTACGGTTATTCGTATAATATTCGTATAAAAGCCTGCGTTTCCCGTGTAACTCCTATAGCATTATGGCGCAACCAGAGGGGTACTAGCCACGATACTGTTGGACTAGTTCGTCTATAATGGACACAGTTATCATGGAACCTCAACATAATGGTGTAGTCACTGAAATTACCATCTGCACCTAATTTAAAGAGAAATTGATTTAATATTTCTTTACCCTCAAAACAAAATGATATCTCTAGCATATCTGTAGGATATTTAGGCAGAATATGGGACATACTAAGATATACTTGTAAGATCTCCACAAAATGTTCTGTGTAGTACATAAACAAGCTTTGAAGTAGAATCTAGTACTTTCAAAGGCATATTAATTTAAACAATTTATATAAATGTATGTAAATGATAAAAGTAAATAAAAACATAAATATTCACAAATTTTCGTCTGACAACTAAAGGCTCTATGCAAATCTCGAAATTGCGGTTTCCTTCAAATTCTATCTCGGTACTATTATATGATATGTATTCTACTTCACTCAGTATAATTATAAAAAATTATGATCGCGAGTTATTTTAACAACAAATGATAGTTAACTTTTAATAAAAGAAAGTCACATTCTGAAAATTAAAAAGTTGGCTGTCTGTGCCTATAATCTCTAAATTGCGCAGTTTAGAGATCGCACTATCACTATCGACATCAGGGCAAAATCAGTTCTTTATTTACAATAACCAGTGAAATTAATGTGTCCGGAATTGGCCTGTATACTGTGAATGAGAGTAGATTATAATCCGGCATGAATATTAAAAAAATTGTTGACTTCTGTTAAAGCGTTACTTATTAATGCGCGATATTTTTCACATACTGCCAACCATTATGCAATTCACCTGGAAGTGACTTTAGATAGGACTCTACTATTATTGTACTATATAATGTTATACTTTGTAAAAAATCTCCAACATTTACAGACAGAATGATTAAAACTTGTAGAATTGTATTCCAAATTTATTAAAATTTCACTGATGTTGATCTTCTGACTTTTCATAAGGATTTCTTGTATAAAAAAAGGGCTAAATTAGCTTACATTCGCAGATAAAAGTCGTATTTTAACACTATACTAAAGAGGGTTATGTGGCGCGGATGGTTATTTTGGAAATAGAAATATTATGTATTGTATAATATAATATCATATAATAATGGTATTTTCATGTTAATCACTTCAAGAATTAAACATACAATTTGTCAATCTGTTAGTAGATATAAATATTTGCTTCTACTGAAATTTTCTGTTCGATTATAGGAATCTTGTTTTAATCCACAAACGGATAAAATTGAGTGTTCTGTGCCACATTATGTAATAGGAAGGGTAAGTCGATACCGATCGATTTGATTAGGTAATGTAATAGTAAAGTATTTCAGTTGTCATGAATTTAATTTAACCTCTTAAAAAACAAATATAAAATTTAAAAATTTTTAAGTGCTATATTTTCTCTTATTAGATTGTCCACTACATTATTCTTTACATCGATTTATAAATGTTATAAGCGCCGGATTAAATCCTTCAATCCTAAGATCGTTTGACAATTTTGTTTTCTTTCCACCTAAAGTTGTTACCGTTACTTGAAAATCTTTAACTCTAAATACAAAATAAGCATTTGTTGAGTTGTATTATGGACGTGCTGCTTGTCCGAAATTCTTTCTATCTGAAAGCTGTTACATCCATACTTTTTGTATTAAGATCAAGAGATTTAATTAATGAACAGCAAGTTAGAACTGCAACTTGGTTAAGTATTCGGTTGCGATGTTTCGATTACACACGATGTAAAACGGAAAATCCCGAAAGGGTTTTCCCTGGTACAATTACTGGTTTGCACGGCAAACGCCGTTAATGCTTCGGTAAAGAAAATTGACTAAGATATTTGAAAGAGATTCTAGAAATCTAAATTTAGTTAATCAAGAGTAAAGAGGTTAAGTAGTAAAATTTATCCTCAAAAACTGGATACAGGCACTTTTTGGGAGAGATTTTTTCAAATCGTAATTAATAGATTAAGTAAATCTCAATAGCTTAGTTGTATGCCATCATTTTAAAAGCAATACATGAAAATTTGGCAAATATTTATATCTGCGGAGGTTTTAATATTTATTGACCTATAGAATCGTTTAATGTTAGATAAAATAGTGTAAGAAAACAGACAGAATTGATAATAAACCGTCTGGCTCAGGTCATTGTTTGTTAAAGATAAGCATTTTTTCGCCCATATGTGTTATCTTTTCTGGATCAAAAAATAAAAAGTTGTAATATGTATGGAAAATTTTAACATCTCTTTATGCGCAAAAGATTGGCAGCAACAAAAATATTGAAATTACGAAAATAATTTAAAGAGGATCTTTTGATTTTTGTAGGTTTTCAGTAGTTTTAGTAAATTTCAAGTTTAAGTAGAATGCTTTTACATAAATATATATAAACGATCAGAGCACTGGCGAGGATCCTTTTTGTCTTTTATAGAGAGCAGATTAATTAATACTCACACGAACCCGTTATTGTAAAAATGTATACGTTTAATCAGGCACTTTACATTATTACAGAATTTTCCTTAAAATTCTATCTCTGAAAGAACTGGTTTCAATACAATGTTTCACTTACTTTTAAAATTCAGCAATCCGAAGAACGCCAAAAGGAGAAATTCACCAAGGGTCTTCATTTCTTATGAGGACTTTTTTCAGAATTTCGTATGAGCTGAAAGAATAAATGGCTGCCATATATACAATTTTATGTTCGAAGAATTCTTTCTTAATTCTTGAAAGTAATCCGAGTAGAAGACGAAATATTCCTTATCATTATCTAAAAATTTACAACGTGCAGTCAAGATGACATGATAGAGACAGTCAAAGCAAAATTTTTATTAATTATTCTTATTGTTAAAGTTGTCATCTAATATATAAGGATTAAAGAAAATATAAAAACAATTATTATGCGTTAATTAAAGCTTATTTTCATGTGTATGTTTGATTTTGCGCATTTTCGTCACGTCGCTGGTTCTACACATTCGATAAAATATATAGCCTTTCAAGATGAAGATAAAAAATGAATTTGATTTTTTTCGAATTTGGACTCGTAGAAATATTGATGCTAGAAAGAAAGAAAAAAAATTTCCATATTTTTTACTTCTATTATTATATCGCACATTATCGTGTTTATCTACCCGGTAAAAAGAAAAGAACTCGAGCTTAATTACTAATACGTGAATTTTCCTCCTTTCAAAGTTCCACCAAGGAGTAGAAAAAAGCAAAATCAATTCTTTTTAATTGACATTATTATGTGTACAGAAATAATTTGTAGTATTGTCAAAGAATATTTTTATAATTTTGTTTAAAGATATATAAACTTTTTAGCCTTGAACAACATTATCTATAGAATTTATTATCATTTATTATATTATTAACCTATAATGTGTTTAAACAAAATAAAATATTAAAATTACGATACTGTTATAGCAGACAAAAAATTGGAATTTCCTAATTAATATTCCACAAAACTGAATAGAAACTATGCATGTTCACATATTTAGTGGACAAATTAAAAGGAATTAAGATAATTAAAAATAAAGAATTTAAGTATATAATTTAAAATAACTATGGAAGTTGCGTTTACTGATCGGATTAAAAGGAAATGAAAAAAATGGGTTTCTGAGATTAACCTACCCTTTCGTTGGGCACTTCTCCCGAAGGAAAATTAGCACATTAAAAAAAAAACTCAAAAAATACTTACTCTTTAATTGAAATCTATAAATATTAATTTTCAGATACTTTAAGCTTGTCTAGCTTTGAAAAAAGTAATTCTTTTTTTTTTTAATTTACAAGCCTAATCGTGAAGTATTGTCAGGCTGATAACACTCTTTTTAGACGCAACAGCAGCATGATTCCTGCACATAAAATTAGAATTTAGTGAACTGCTGCTAGTTAAAAGACATAATCGGTTTGAAATTAGTCACCCTGAAGTGTGAAAACAATTGAATTTTTTACAATTGAAATCGTGAAATATATTTCAGCAGTAGGTGGAAATACGTTCACGTCTATGGATATTCATTTCCAAAAATGATTAATATAAACAATTTAAAAATCCATTATTAAATAAAGAGCTTAAGGGTTAAGTATGCAAAAGTTTTGCCCAAACGTATCAAGTTCATATTACCACTATACATGAGGATGACACAACATTCCTGCAAAGGATAATATACCAATTTTATTTTTAGGAAAGTTATGGAAGAGAAAGTGAAATAATAAAATTAATTTTCCTTCAAAACTAGAAAAGCAAGTTCAAAGACGAAAATATATTGTATAGCCACCCATAAGACTAGATCAAATTTCAAAAAAAAAAAAATGTAATAAAAAATAGGGGTGGAAAACATGTTTAAAAAATTAAAATTTTTTTTTAAGTTATGTTTTGGGGATACACCTCTAGTTTTCTCAGGAAAAAAAATATTTATAATGTCTACTTCAACATATATTTTACGCAAATTTTGCATAGGGGTATTTTATGTCTTTCATGCTTTCCTCGTCAATATTCAACCAACAATTGTATAATTTCAAGATATTAGTTTAAAAACTTATAATTTCACAGAAGAATAAATAAGATATTGCCATATATGACTTTAATGTTTTTAATTGCAAAATTGTCTGCATTTCAATTTTTGCTTGTGTTCAAATTATTCTCAAGGCATTTCAATAAAAAAAAGCCAATCATAAATCTTTCAAATTGAAAAGTGTGCGGCTACAACGCCTATAAAGATATATTCTAGGATCTGAAAGAATTTCAAAACTTAATCAGTTTTTTACGTTAAAAATTGAAAGAAAACATCATAAGTTGATTGAATTTAGAGTTATTTAATGAAAAACTAAGTATCAAGACTGTGCAGTTGAAATTTTTTAAAACTTAATAGTAAAATTTTGCTTATATTTTCAATATTTTAATTTGAAACTATAGCATTGTAAAATTAAAAATTAGAAACCTATGAAAATCAGTAGATACATAAATTTCAGACCAACGATTTTCTAACTAAACGTTATTTAACGAAACAATATTATTTCAAATATATACAAAATTTAACACCTTTAAAATTGCAATAAAAAACTATAGTTTCAAATTAAAATGCCATGGAAATTTTAAAGACGTTAAATAAAATTTTGTAATGAAAATTTGAAATTAAAGAATGTTAAATATAGTAAACATTTAAGGCTTAATGAATCTTAAACTTTTAAAAATTATGTTTTTAGCTGGCATCTTTCAAATGTAAAGAATTGAAGCTTGATGCATGAAAAATTTAACATTTTTAAACTTGTTTAACAATTGAAAGATTTTAAAATGAAGATTATTTAATTAAGTTGCCGAGATAATATAATCTTTAAATTCTTCCTTTACAATTTTTAAAATTAAACGATTTAAATCTGAGGGTTGAACACAATTTATTAAAATATAAAACAAAATATAATAGATGAATAGCCTGCTCTGTTTGGTACTTCTTAATTATCAAAATATATATAAATATAATTGTCTCTAATATTTTTAAAAACCCTATTAAATAATAACTTTTGGAATGCCTTTTTACAGAAAAAAATACTTCCTATAATTTAATCATGCTCTTCTCAAATAAATTTGTTTCCGTAAAAATGTAATTATTTGTTTTGTGAAAGCTCATCAATGATATATAAATGAAGAAGTATTATTGACGTTTTTGGAACTAAAAATTGCATTTTTAGGTAACATTTTTTAACAGAAAGTCGACTGATGAAAGAAATATTTGTTTTGAAAGATAAGAAACTTCGATTAAAAATACCATTTGTGTGCATTACCTTCTTAATAAATAAATCATTAATAATTTAAAAAAGTGCACGCAGCGAGAATCAAACACGTAACCTTTCGGCCTGAAGCAGGAGCCTTAATAATCAAGCTCCCGGATAATGGAAATCGTTTTTCGTTAAACTCGGTATAACCTGTGGTGAATATTTCAAATCTTTTTTCTTGAAAATGACAAAAAGCACACATTACTGGCTTAGCAAATTAATATTCAGGGTATAAGCTTTCGCTGAAAAAATTTATTAAATGATCACTTGCTTCAGTCATACAGAAAAATAAACATATTTGACTCGAACTCCAGGGACACGAGCTCCAGAGATACGAGCGCTCCACAGAAACGAGCGTCATGCCTCCAAAGGAGCAGGCGGGATTTTTTCCGCTCTACCCGCTCTATTTAAAAGTCGGCTTCCGCGAGTAGGCGCTGCCTTGAATTTGACATGCGCGCCTGCGTAGTAGGCCTGTGTTTCTTTTACACATTACCCCCAACACCTAACCGTCGCAGGAGTGGGAGCCCCTTTCGCGCTCGCATTTTTGGAGTTCCCGATTTCCGACCTTATCGCATCTTTAGAGTTTGAATTTACTAAAATCATAATATGGAACTGGTATAAAACAATAAACGAACTTACAGTGTCTTAACCCTTCACTTGTTTACGCACAAGTAAGGCTTAGCAGTTTCATAATGTTTTTTTAGACTTCCTTTCTTGGCGCATGGTAGTGATACTTTGAGAACGTCCATTGTTGCCTTCTTGTAAGCTTTATTTTTGAGACATTTATCCAAAAACTCTTTGTTTGGTGCACCAGGAGTATAATCATATTGTGTCCCATCTATTCCACCTGCTGTGAGATCAGAGTAAGTTACATCAAATATTTGAAGAGCAGGAACGATGTCACGCCACGCTTTGTGGCGTCAATTTGAAATATTTTTGTAGATGTTCCACCACTCCCTTTTTGTCAAGCAAGCGGATGGTTGGAAGTTCTTCCGTTAAACCTTAAAATTTTATAAATTTATATTATTGTATAATGGTAGATCGTAAATCTAGCACTCATTGTTGTTGACTGTGGCTGTGATCAGTACATTTCTTTAATTTTTAATTTATTGATTTTTAAAATTTTCAAGAATTTTGTAAATCGCAATTTATAAATGAGAAATTGGAATTCTACAAATTTCTTTCTGAAAACGAAAGTTTTTTTGTAAGTTTATTTATTGTAAGTTACCGTAAATAGGCCAAAATTTAATTTGAAAATTTCCCAAAATTTATAAAAATGTGTGTTTCGTTATGGTAATTTTACAGGTAAATGTAGTAAATTACCATAAATTACCCAACATTCAATTTTTAGAATATTTCTAAATTTCCGGAAGTTTATGAAATTTATTGATAATTTATTGTGATATTACACGTAATTTATTAAAACTTACCATAAAGTGTCTTAAATAGATTGCAAGAATGTCTTTAAATTCTTGGAAAAGTATAGAAACTTTCGGTCGATGATAGTAATCTTACAGGTAAACATGATTAATTACGATAAACTATCCAAAATTCAATTTTAAACATGTTTATAAATTTTCAAATATTTTTGAAATTTATAGTTATTTATGGTAATATCATAGGTAATTTCTGGTAATTTCTGAATTTTCGGAATTTTATTAAAATTTTCGCTCATTGTCGTAATTTCACAAGTAAATTTGGTAAATTAACATAAATTACCCAAAATTAAATTGAATTTTTAAAAATTAATTTCCGGCAATTTATGACCTTTCTTGGTCATTTGTGGTGATATTGTAGATAATTTATGGTAACTGACTATAAACTGTCCATAGCTTAATTTAAAAATGCTTTTAACTTTCCAGGATTTATAGATATTGTCGGTCATTTATGGAAATTTTAAACGAAATTAGGTTGAATTACCATAAATTACAAAAAAGTCGATTTTAAACATTTTTATAAATTCCCGGAAATTTATGGATTTTTTTTTTTAATAATTTACGGCAATTTTACAGTTGCATTTTACGATAATATGCCCACTTGCCTTAGAAACCCTAAGAAATTTTGTTTGCAGATATTAGAATTTTGCTGTCATTTATGGAAAGTTATCATTTATAGTTGCTCAAATTAATGTAAATTACCCAGAAAAATTCGGAAGTATTTAAAATTTTTTGAAATTTATAGAAAAAATGTAATTGAATTTTCAATAATTTATCCTGAGTTACTATAAATTACCTGTAATATTACAATAAATTCCCAAAAAATTCCATAAATTTCCAGAAATTTTTAAAATGTTTAAAATTGAATTTTGGGTATTTTCCGACAAGATACCATATTTACCTGTAAGATTACCATGATTGACAAAAAATGTTCAGCTTTTCAATAATTGATACACTTCTTAAATATTATTTTGGGCAACTGATGATAAGTTTTTGTGAATTACCTGTAATATTACAATAAATTACCAAAAATTTCATAAGCTTTCGGAAATTTATAAAAATATTTTAAATTGAATTTTGGGTGATTTATAGCAATTTTCCATATACACCTGTAAGATAACCATAAATGATCCAAGATTTAAATGAATTTGACACTACAGTTTTTCAACGGGTCTCGACGTTTTGAAACCCCCTGAATCCGAAAATCAATTTTTTACGATAGCGTCTATCTTTCTCTTTTTGGGTCCATCGGTCTGTCCGGCCTTCCGTCCGTAAACACGACAATATTCTTGATGAAAATTAAAAAAGTGAGTGCATTTTGACAATTTTTAAGACCACCTTTTTTCTGAATTTGCAAATTCTATGTACGGATATTTATAGTATTTGAATGACAAACAATTTATCCTGATGACTTTTTTCGATTAAAATTAAATTCTTAGAGTTATAGAATTTTCAACATTTTTTAAATTAACAGAAAATACAAATTTCAAGCCAAAAACTGCACGATATGAAAAAAGGTCAAAAGAAGAAAAACATTGTTTTTTTAAAGTCCTACTAGATTATCATAATAAGTTATCACAAAAAATAATAAAAAATAAAAGATTTCGCTTTGTGGTCAAACTATGTAGTCTGTAAAAAAAATGTATAAACATAAATGATTATCTCAAAAAAGGTGTACAATTTCGTTAAGAAACACTTCTTTATATGACGCGTACTTATTGCATAGTTTTGAAAAATAACATTGAAAATAAAGAAAAGACAAATATGCCAGCTCCGCGCCAGTTTTCAACGCGCCTAGCGCGCGCGGCTACGCTCTTGCGTTTTCGCGCTCGTTTTTGTACATTAAATTCTTACAATTTAACTAAATTTTTTCAAATATCGTAAATACCATAAATTAAATCGAAAACTATCATTTAAACTTCTGAGGAATTACCGCTATAAAACGTAGCGGAATTTTTTTTCAATTTGTTTTTAAAGAAGGTTTTCAAACCACCTACGGCTTTGACTTGTGTCCAATTGGAAAATTTCATCAAGATAATTTCTAAATCTTGTTAAAAGCGACTAAAAGCAACGCTTTCAACTTATGGAAATCTAACAAATCCAAAATTACATATTTTTTTAAATGATCCAACTTTTGGAACATTTGTCTATTTAAGGAATTTCACAATAATAGTTTCGAAAAACATATATATTTTATATCTAGTAGAAGTTTGGATTGATATTTCTTAACCTATTAAAATTTTTTTTTTGCTTTTTTGAAAATTTTCAAAACACTGAAAAACACTTAACTTTTTGAAGTTTTATCGAATTTACAAATTTCATTGGGATCATTTCCAAGTCTTTTTAACGCATACCAACAAAGTTGACAAAAAAGTCGAAAACTCATAAAAAAATTTCATTCCAATTTTCAAAGAGCTGAAACTTTTTGAATTTGCGTCTAATCGAAAAATTTTACTGACACAGTTTCTAAATGTATTTGATATCTAGCGATGAATTTAAATGGGATTTCCTAATCTTTCAGAAAATTTTTTTTTTCTATTTTTCTGAATATTTTTTAATTTTTCAAAAGTATATAATTTTTCTAATTTTAATTTATATTCAAAATTTGATTTGTATAATTTGCAAGTCTTCTAACCATCCATAAGAAACATTGCCAAACATTTTTAAATTAAAAAAAATTAATTTTGAAAGTGCTCTGAAGTTTTTTATTTTGGTTGGAAATATCTGATAAACGAACTTCACCTTCATTTCGGGAACCTTAAGAAGTGTATCAAAGGCTGATTTGATTGAAAAAATTCATCAAAAGTTAGCATGACTACATCACTCAGGTAACCATGCATACAGATATACAGTCACACACACACACGCGCACAGAAGCACAGAAAGACAAACAGCGAGACAGACAGACATTGATAAAATTTTATGATTTTCGGATTCTGTGAGTCCCGAAACGTAAAGAGCCGTTAAAAACCAGAGATCGAAAATTTGGACTAATACATTACATTCTTATGAATGAGAATGTAAAAATAAGTGGGAAAACGACAAAGTTACGATAAAAAAAGAGTCAACAAAACCTTTTTACAAATGTCTGTCGGAAATCGATCGCCAAGAGCGAGTGTCACCATGAGAATTTGTACCTCAAAGCACACAGAGATTTGAAAAACTTCATCTTTGACTATACTTAATCAAGTAGCAAATATTTAGTTTGTAAGAAAAGTTTTGTTTTGCATATCCGAAGTTTTAAATAATCGTGTTTTTGTCATTTTTAAACGCAAACTAAGTGTATTGTGACTCTTTTTAACATTTTTGGATCTATGCTCAGTTTTTGCAAGCACAGATTAGAAACATATGTTACTCCATTCATTCTTGTGAAGAGAGAAAAATTGTATTAAATTTGGAAATTTGGAAAAAGTGTGTCTAATTTTCAAATCTCGATTGAATTTTTTCTATTCAGATGAAAAATCAATTGATGCAGGATAAAATAAACATTTTTGGATCCATACTCAGTTTTTAAGCAAAATATAGAAAACATATGTTACTCAATATGTTCTTGCAATGTGAGAAAACTCGTAGTAAATTTCCTAATTTTTGAAAGGTTTGTACACTCTTCCCTTTTCACTATTTTTAACATTGTAAAATAATTGCAAAAGAAATAACAAATAATTTCTTTAAATATTTTAATGTCTCCAAGTGTACTTACTGGTACAGACAGAAAGTGCCACCAAAGCAAAAATTAAGATTTCCATCATGGCCGCTCACAAGAATATACGAGAAAAATCGGAAAAGTCTAGCTTTTTCTATTACTGAGATCGAAATGCTGATGGCAGGTCATTTATATGCCACCGTTTTTGACACACTAACCTTGATAACAAAGAAAATGTTAAGTCACCTTTAGTGGGAAGCACTTGTACGAGAACAAATTCTTCTTATCGAAATTTCTTAGCCAGTCTTCAAAAACGCTCAAAGTCTAAATAACTTCTTTCCTCCATTAAGTTTAAGAAAGATTTCGTTTGATTATATTTCTTAATCTTCAGAGGCCGGAAAGATTTTGGTACAAATTGGGTTTTCATTTGACTTGAAATTTATATATAATGTCAACGAATAACTCATTTTAAGTCCCAGCCTGACAGGTGGTCGATATTTCGAAAACGCCCGTCTGCAACAAAAAGAGCAATGTAACAAAAAATTTGATACTTTTTTAGCGTTATAGTTTGTATACCCATGTTTTTCGATGATCGGAATACGAAAAAAAGGGAAAAAAATCCTAAATGGACCCTTGACCTTGCGAAGCACTATCTAAAGGTCAATTTATAAGTTTGACAATACGGAGCACTATTTTTTGCGCACTTAGTGCATTAAACAATGTCAAATATACCGAATTTGAGGTCAAAGTAGCAAAAAAAATTTGACCTTAAAATTTTAATTTAGAAAGTGAAGGGTGCTTCCAGAATTTTTTACTCGGTTTTCCATACTCAGTTCATCTAGAAAAACGTATAAACTGAGTTTTGAGTTCAAAAAAGGAAAAAAAAATGACCTTGCAATAACGATTATCAAGGGAAATAAGTGTCCAGGAGTTTTTTGACTATTTTACCTTTATTTAGCACACAAAATTTTGCCTAAAAATATTGAATAGTTTGTGAGCAATGGGTGGTCGATATTTTGATCACCCCTCTCATCTTATGGATGTAGTCTAGTTGGTTAGGCAAAAAAGTAGGATATTTTGGCAATTCTTTGTAAGCATGCTATGGAAAATATTGGTATAAAAATGGATAGGTATGATAAATAATATCTTGAAATATTAAACAAAAATTATTTTTATTCATTTTTTCCAAGTTTTATATACAAAACCGTATTTGAACTGAACGCCATAATTTGGAGGCAGGTCGGCGGCCACATGATATCTCGGGAACGGCTTATCAAAAACAAAAAATCAAAGTGCTTTAGATTTGATATGAAAGTGTCTAGAAAATGACCTGTGGATATTAATTTTCAACAAATTTTGTTAATTTTAATCAATAAAAAGCAAAGTAATCGAAAAAAAAATTTGTTTGGGCTGTTTTTTGTAAAAAAATATAATCAAAATCAAAATTTTAACATGATGATAGGTAATTTTGTCAGTACTTATGTGTACAATGTGTGGTCAAAATTTCGAAAGGATCGACCTACTGGTTCCGGAGAAATCGTGTGGCCAGTTTTTTAAAACACTTGTACTGCTCAGATCTTCATAAAAATGTAATACGATATTTTTAGATCCATTAACATTAGTAAAATGTACAAAAAAAAATCGAAAGAGACCAACTAGACTACACCCTTAAGAATAATAACAAAACTATATTCGCTTGCTTTAGATTAAGAACTGACTTAAATTTAAAAAAATGATTGAATCTCATTACTTTCAATCCATACAATTTTTTTTTCAATATAATGAAAGTTTTCTTTTAAAGTTACTCTCTAAATGTAATTCAGAGATCTTTCACTAGTTATTATGTGAAATTTTACTCACTTGTTTAAAAAAAATAAGCCGTTGAAGAAATTCGAAAACAAACGTGTTACTCAATTTATGAATATCCCCTAATCAATGTCAACATATTTTCTTATTCGATAGTGGAAAAATAGTAAGGGAGTTTTGAGATTACATTGTTTTAATATTGTTGGAAAAATTGTAACTGGTTATGGTTTAACTTTAAAATAATAATTTTTTGTCATAAAGATTTTTAAATGTGTGGAAAAAGAAAATAGCACAAAAGAATTCAATAATTTGAAAATATAGAAGGTTTAAATATATTTAAAGGATAGAAATAGGAATTTTCTTCGTATTCGTGAAATTCTTTATATGATTTCTTACTTTGTAAAAATAACTTCAAGAAAAAATTTAAAAAGATATCGAATCATTTCAAAATAATTCCTTCGATTTTGAAAAAGAGCAGAAGATTTTAAAGTAATATGTTTCAATTTAGTAAGATTAAAAATTAAAAATTGGAATTGATTCAAGAAATATTTAAAGAGTTTAAAGAGATTGAAAAAGAATTTTTAACTGTCAATGAATTAAAAAATGCAGGTTTCCAATTAAGATTTTAAACCGAAACTTCAAAATATCATGAATAGATTAAAGACATTTTAAACTTTGAAAGAATTTCCGAAAATTGATCAAATCTTTTTTATTTCTTCTAAACTCCCAAAAGATTAAAATATCTTTTAAACAGGCTTTAATTTTTCCTCATATTTTATTATATCCTTTTATATAAAATTTTGATTTTAAATCTTCATATTAAATCTTCATATCAAATCTTCATCTTGGAAAATCTTTTTTTTTTTTGAGAGAGAGAGAAAACGTTTATTATGTTGCAAAAAAAATTCTAAAAATTTACGCGTGTTTTAATTTTGTACTTTGAAAAAAAACTGTATTTCTTCAAGCTATTATAACTTTTGATCTGATTAACATATTTATCATTTTCTACATTTTTACTTTAATAATGAAGATATCTTGGTAAGTTTGATGCTTGCTTCGTAACCTCTGTAGCCAGGAGAATTACCTTTCCTTACAATCGAATTTTCTCTTTTCTCTTGGACACAATACCAGATGCTGGAAAATGTTATAATACAGGTTTTCACGTATGAAGAAAGTTCCACAAAATAGTATCTTCTTTTGTTGCAATGCTTTTTATAGTTTACGAAAAAAATTTAAAAATTACATGTTTAGGAAAAAAAAATATCCTGGCCTCAAGAATGGTTTGGCGCTTATGATACTGATGAGATGCCTTTCTGGTATTAGTAGAAAGTTTTAAAATATATTTCGAAGAATAAAAACGGTGAAGTTTTCTAGAAAATATATTTCTTTCATGTTTTCAAAATATAAACATAATAATAAAGAAAATTTTCTTGGTGAGTTTTCCACCTAAAAAATGGTCCCTGAATTCAAAAATCACGATGGATGTAGGTCAGGAACTAACCTTTAGACGAGAAAAAAGCCACGGAACTTTATTGCGCAGGAAATTTCTGGGAAGTTTTAAGAAAATCGTGCACAATTCAGAAAATTTCTATCAGAAATACTGCAAATAGCTATTAAGTGTATTAAATTTATTCAGTAGTTTATTTGACTTGCTTTTTATTTCTATTTTTCGCAGTTTCTTCATCCAGACGATTATTTTTCTAGTAGAAAATTTAATTATTTGGGTAAAAATACAATAATTTTGTTCAAAAGTCACCCTTTCAGGTTTAAAATCCAACTTGGTTTATGAAAATTGAAGTATTATGGCAAAAAATTAACTTTTAGTTGCAAATGCATAGTATTGTCTTGAACATTCAACTAAAAGTTTCTGGTCAGAAAATTCAACTATTTTTTCAATTTGTCTTATAAATTTAAAAATCCATATGTTTAGTAGAAAGCTTATCCTTTTTTCACAAACAATCCAACTTTGTGCTCAAAAATTAATTTTATTTCGATCCAGATATTTTGTTAGAAGTTCGTATTTTTTGATTGAATTTAAATTCTATTAAACTCAAATGAAAATTTATTTTTTGGTTGAAAATTCCAAAATTCTGTTGAAACCTCATTTATGTTTTCATTTGTCATAGGATCGTTGATCCACACAAAGAGGTTATAGGGTGATACATAAAATCTAAGTTATGGATGTTACGGTTATAAATTAATTGCATTTTTTTTATTCACATTAGCTCTGACAGCTTTCTTATAAAAATACATCGACGTTTCTGGCTTCTTGTACCACTTCTTTCTCGTCAGTTTTAATAATAAATAAGTTTCTTTTTTCCCGACATACTTGACCCTCTACTAGTACATGATATGAGCTATTTACTATAATTTGGTTACATATACAATACTTGTAAGGTAATCTGAATACTTGATTATTATACAAGATTCTAGGTTTAATATTATTTAATAATCTTATTTGCGCTCTGATTCTGGTAAAATGAAGAGGAATTTTTCTTGTGAGAAAATGTTGAGGACCGTTTTCGAGAAAGGAAAATGGGTATATTTGTAATGAAGAGGTATTACAGGCTCTCTGTAAATCCCTATTGTGAAATTTCATTGCCTGTTTGTTGATTAGGCCAAGTTTCTTATTATTTAAAGAGGCCAAGGTGAGAGAGTCACATAGTTCGCTTGCATTTATTTTTTCAAAAACTTTTCTAATCTGTAGTGTCCAGTTGTTATTCTCTAAACATTTATCATATTTTTCTAGGGTCTTTAGCCTAAGAAAACATGATTTTGATTATCGATCATCAGTCATATCAAGAATTTTCTCAATACAATTTATTACTATTTGAAAAATTTGAGCTTCTAAGGCAGACACTCATAATTCTAATCGTATCGTAAAGCCCAGATTTTTTTCTTAATCCTAAGGATTGTTTTATAGTAGCACATTTGTATTTTTCCTATTTCATTAAGATTTCTGGGTCCCCAGATCTGTACTCCGTATAATAAAGTACTAGATACAAGGCTATTTAAAGGTTGTCAATAGGTTGCCAAGAATCTGGTTTTATTTTGTAAATTAGAAAGATCGTAGATCCAATTGCAAGATTAGCATTACTTGTCATCAATTTCCAGGCATATATGAACAATGCAGATTCTGAGACTCGTATTCCGAGGTATACATACTAATGAACTATTTCTATTTTTTTCTCATGGAAATAAAAAGGTGCATATTTGTGTATGTGTACATGACTCCCTTTTTAGAATACCACATTATTTGTTTTATTAGCATTAATTATAAGTTTGTATTTTCGACAATATTCACGAATAACTTTTAGTTGTTTTTTCACGTGGATTAGGGAATCTGCTAAGACCACTTAATCATCTGCAGGAGCCAGCAAAAGAATCTCAACTACGTGTTTGATAGCAACTCCTCTTATAACTTTTGTTTTAAGAAATTCTTCTAAATCTGCAATAAATAGAGCAACTAGTGTGGGACTCTTAAAATCAATAAATATGGCAACAAGTTTTCCTGTGTTTTGTCTCAGGCGTATCTGAATTATTGAATTTAGAGTTAGGATTTGATTCAAACAGCTGTGATTTTTTTTTAATCTAGCTTGAATTATAGGTAATAAATTTTCGGGCTCAATCCAATTAGTTAGTCTGTCCGAGAAAATCAGGTAAGTTTTCCGAAAACTTAAATAATACGGTAACCATTTATCATTTTCCAAAACGCTTTTCGGCGCTGCTTGCAGATGCAAGTGAATAAAGGCAAAAACGTTTTGTAATTCTTTTCTTTCTTTAGATTTCATTTTACTTTATAACTACTTTGATAGGGAAACCATGCTTATTCGCTTTTTTAAGAAGATACTTTAGGGACCTTTGACTTACTAAGCATTTAGCATCAAACCAAGGTTTCGATTTCCTTATTTTATTATTTACCACCAACGTCATACATATCTCTAATGCAACATTATCTATTATTTCCGTCAAGTTTTCAGCGATTTGGTTTACCGTAAGCTCTGTTATTGGAATACATGGAAAAAAGTTAATTTCATCTTGTAATCTGTTTGTTAGATCTTGGTTCCATTTTTCAACTGATTTTATTATATATGGCACCTGTAGAAGTGTCTGAAAAATCGCTATTGGGAAATGGCTGGATCTTGTGGGAGTAATCATGAGTTCAAAATCTTTTATTATATATGATCCAGAAGTGTTTGTCCACGCCAAATAAATAATTGATTTAACACTGTAAATCATTTATGTAAATTCACCTGGATGATGGCTTTGAGTTCTTCTGTTAATTATAATAAAACCATTTTTTTCTATGCATTTTAGCAACTTGATACCTCTTGAATTATATTCCACATCCGGACTCATCCTCTCGGTCAAAATGTTTATATTTATAGGTAAGACTTCGGGACTAAATTAATTTAAAATTGCTATCCTGGCGTTTAAATCGCCCCAGATGAAGATAGCATGGTTTGGATATTAACAAAGGATAGAACTTGTACATTTTTCTATTTTAACTATAAATTCGCTTATATTAAGACTTGGGTTATAGTAAACTGAGCCTAGTATAAAAACTCCATTGTTACCCTGTATTTTGGTGAATATAAAATCGACGGTTAAATAAAATTGTTAAATAAAATTGTTAAATAAAATTGTTCCTTTCATGTTAGATAGTGTCGACCAGAGAAGTTTGATGAAACATTATGTTAATTTTTTTCGAGCAAGGGGTGATATTTATAATAATAAATATTGCTTAATATAATTTATTTTTATTTATCTACTGTATGGATAATGTCATGTTCTTTTTATTTTATTATGTTTTCCGACTGTTTAGGATTTGAACATTAAAATGTGCAGTTTCTCTTTAGAGGGGTGATTTTTTAAGTTTGTGGATTTTCCGTTTGTAATATCGAAATAAGCCACCTACCGCCTGGGTTGTTCTCGTTTGGTAGCAGAGGGAAATGGTCCCCAGGGTTTCTTCTGAGGGCGAGAAAGTTGTCAAGTAGCAGGTTCCGACTGCACATTTTTTGTAGGGTTTTCGTTTTTATTTATTTGTAAACAGCTCCTCTCATCTTGCAGGGAATATCCGTGAAAAAACGATGCTGAATCGAAGGCCAACCAATTTGATTTTTGACATTTTTGTTTTTTTTCTGAAGTGTGTTATCATTTCTCTTTAGAGACACACTTATTAGACACACTTGTATGGGCTTTTCATAGAGAGAAAGAGTCGCTCTTGTTAATCCTTTTGAGTTTATGTGTTCTTTTTTTTCGACATTCGCCGAGTTTTCAGTACGAGAGGGAAATGGAGGAAGAAGTGTATTTCCCTGAAACATCATTCATTCCAAATCCTGTACCTGGTGCGATTCAAATCTTAACCGCTGGATTTGTCGCAGTACCACTATCACCATGTCTTGGGCATAAGAGTCCCGAAATCTCCGTCCATTTGCCTTAAAACTGCGACAACGCAGAAGCTACATCTTGACTACGAGCACAGAAGGGTATAAATTAAGCGGCCTAGGTACCGTCGAGTGAAGCGAGCTCATTGTCATTCGAAGTTGTTTGTAGTTCATACCTTTTGAAGGCAGTTTACCTTTAATTATGTTATTGTTCGTTCAGTTTCTGTCACAGAGTGGTATGCATGTTCAATCAAATTTTGTATAATTCTGTAACTATTAAAGTTTCCGGAACGTCGGTCTCCTTAGGATTAACCAAAAAGACGGAAAGCATTATTTTGAAAATATTCTTTATTTTCGAAAGAGTCTTGAATCATATTTATTTTCCACCTGGCATCAAAGAAATCAAGGAGAAATTAGCTTCTTTAAACTTTTAGCGCGGAATTCACTGGATAGTCTTAGCTCATTCCTTTAAGATTGCAGTGAGTTGTGATTTGTTATTCTAATGTAAAATCATAATTACTTTTTAAAAGGGTTTTTTTTTCTTATTTAATGTAACATGTAAAGTGTGACGCCTTATATCTTTCTCTTTCTTCTTTTGAAGCTTCGAAATTATGTCATACTTAGAATAAAATTTTATACATGATTTATTTTTGCAATGTTAAATCAGTGTATTCTTTATTGAAACGAATTCTCAGATCTATCTTTTAGTTGAGATTTACAGGGATTCGCGCCACTCTCCGAGAATGCTGAGTTATATCAGTGCATTTTTTATTTTGAAGTAGTTTTTTTTTTACTTTTCTTCCAGGCGAAAAGTAAAGTCCTGTCTAGTGCCATCAACATTTAGAAAATTTTAAATGGCCTGGGACAAATAAACATATAAGTTTTCTTTTCAGAAAAATTGAAGTCAAATTCTTAATTGTAATGATTTCCTTTTTAAATTAAAATTGCTAACTAGAAAACTTTATTTTTGATCATTGGAAGAACACGGAAATGTGCCTAGAGGCAGACTGTGGGAAAATTGTTGGAATTTGTTATAGAGTTTCTTTTTCTTGATTTTAATTTGTAGATTTAAATACAAAAATTAGAATTATCCTGATTTGTGTTGTCCAAAAAAAAGTTTGCCAAATTTTAAGTAGCACTATATCTTACAATGCTCTCTATTTGTCCAAAAACTAGAAGAAGAAAAAATTTGTGAGTTAGTACGAAAGAGGTAACTAGTCGATGACATTTTTTACTTATACTATAAAAATAATCTTTTAAATAGCGAATAAGCATTAGATTTTTATATTTTTAAATTCTATCCTTAAATCGCAAATTAACGCATTTAGCTACTTTATATAGGGAATCTTCTTATAGCAGTCTTGCTTAGTTAGCTTTAAACAATTTTTTTTTCGTAAAATTCACAACCCTAACCTTGATGTATTTTCACGCAGATTGCATTATTTTTAGATGCAACAGTAGCATGAATCCTGCATATGTAATTTATAGGAGAATGGATTGCAGGTAGTTTTTTCATTTCACGCCAATTATTCTGGTTTTAATTATTATAATAATATATTCAACACTTAAGTGGCTGCACCCGTTTTGCAAAACTGTATAAAGAAAGCAATATTTGTACTAGTATGAATTTACAAAAGTTTTTTTTCTCTCTCTAGTACACAAGGTAAATTGCAATAAGACCCGAACATAGTATATCTGATAATTAGGTAATTAGATTCGTAATTAGTTTTGATCATTCCAATTCGTCATAAATATTGTCCTTTGGCTCTCTTGACACGTTTTTACTCGCTTCGATCTTTTTGCTTGCCTCTGAAAATAAAGCAATATTTAATATATATAATAATATTTATTTTTTATATTAAATATAAACTAAAAAACGCTAGCACTGTAAACATCAACAACTTCATTGTTTAACAAATAGCAAGAATGACGAAATCAGCCAGTAGTTAATCAAATAAAGTTAGCTAAAACAATATTAGTGATAAAAATAATTTTTTGGTTGTAAAATTAATCACTTTAAAGTGCGAAGTTAATTAAGTATTTTACTATCGCGATCTTGAAATATTAAAGCACTATAGGAGTGTGCAAGAAACTCGAAGTTCAAACGAGTCAAGTCGAGCTTGTTAACTTCCGAGTCAAGCTGAGTTCGATCCGGTTCTTGTTGAGACAAGATCAAGCTTTCCAGAAAGCTTGAAACTTTAAAAATACTCGAATGTCTTCGAGAACTCAAAACTTTCGAGAACTCGAATGTCTTCGAGAAATCAAATCTTTCGAGTAGTCGAATACTTTTGAGATACTCAAAATTTTCGAGCTGCTCGAAAGTTTCAGGTTCTCGAAACTTTTAAAATTACGAAGAATTTTTTCAAATCCAATACTCGGAGGTTTTTTGGATTATTGGCAGCGATTTTGAAACAAAAATTCAAGATTTTTATCCTAAATGACAATCAAATGTTGGAAAAATTCAAAATATAAACCAGTGTTCTCGAGGTGCAGTCCTAGGGTTTTCACATTATCATTCATGAGAGTGTAATATAATCGTCCAAATTTTGGGTCCCTAGTTTTTAATATATCTTTACATTTCGGCAATCACAGAGTCCGAAAATCACAACATTTTTTCGGTGTCTATATGTATGATTACCTGTACGTGTAGTCACACTATACTTATGTAGGATTGGTCCCATCGAGTCAGCCTTTGATACACTTTGTAAGGGCCGCAAAATGAAGGTTAATTTTGTGAACCAGATATTTCCAGGGAATACATAAAGCATTCTTATTATATGAAAAGGAAATTTTTAATTAAAAATTGTTGCCGAACTCTCTTATAAATGGGTAGAAGGTTTTCGAATTATCCAAAAAAATTGCAATTTCAATAAAAATTAGAAAAGTTATATACAGGGTTTGTCCGGAAAGTCATAGGACTGATTTTCTTCCGCCGCGACTGTACTTCGGAGCGTGCGCGCACCGACTGGATTTGGTAGAGGGCGTTCCTAGCTAACGAACGAGCGGCTGGTCAGTTGTTTCCGAGCACTTGGTGAGTCAGGACAGGCATTTTCACGCGACGTGTTTCTGTGAGTGGTGCAAGCCGAAAATGCAGAGTTCGTTAGAGCAGAGGTACGCGATTAAATTCTGTGTGAAACTTGGTAAATCTACCAGAGAGACGTTTGCTATGATCAAGCAGGCTTACCCAGATGTTGCTTTAGCAAGAAGTGGTGTGTTTCGGTGGCACCAGACCTTTTTGGAGGACCAGGAAGAGGTCGCCGATGAAGATCGTGCTGGAAGACCTTCGACAAACCCTGACAATGTGATTCCTGTGCGCAAAGTTTTGAACTCAGACCGTCGACTGAGTATTCGTTTAATTGCACAAATGTTAAATTTATTAAAATCTGTTGTTCATGACATTGTGACGGAGCAACACCTCCGACAAGACATCGCAGCCGACTGGAAGTTGCACCAGGACAACGCCCCGGCTCACACCGCCTTTCTTGTGAACAGCTGCCTGACCAAGGCCGGCATCTCAACGCTTCCGCAGCCGCCCTACTGCCCAGATGTGCCCCCCCCCAGACTTTTTTTAGTTTCCTCGCCTGAAAAGGCCGATGAAAGGCAAGCACTTTGAGACGACAGAGGGGATCCAAGCAGCATGCACCGCGGCTCTCAAGGCTATTCCGGAGAATGGCTTCCGTGACGCCTTCAATGCTTGGAAATCGCGCTGGCAGCGCTGCATCGACGCAGAAGGAGCCTATTTTGAAAGTTTTCAAAGAATTGTAACGAAAAGCTTAATAAATTTTTTTAAATCGACTCAGTCCTATTATTTTCCGGACAAACCCTGTATTTTTAAAAATTTAGCAAATCTTCAAAAAATAGAAGAACAAAATTTTTTCTTATAGATTAGGAAATTTCATTCAAAGTTTTTTACTAGATATAAAATATATTTGAAAACTATCTCAGTTGAATTTTTTGATCAGACCATAATTAAAAAAGAGCCTTATTACAATTTGAAATTACATTTTTACACTCTCATCAGAGAAGGTATTAGATTTTTGAAAAATTTGACCCCCCCCCCCCCCCCCCCCCCCCCGCAGTTTTTGACAAATGTCCACGTTCTGCGACCCCATAAATCCGAAAAACAGGTTTTAACCATTGTGTCTGTCTGTATGTCTGTCTCTATATTTGGCTGTATGTTTGACTGCATGTCTGTATGTCTGTCTGTAAACTTGATAACTTTCAAAAAAGTTAATCTATAAGATTGGTCTTTAGTACACTTATTAAGTGTCCCAAACTAAATGCAAGTTCGTTAGCGAGCCATTTTGGATAATAATTCAAAAAGTGGGCATACTGTGAATATTATCGAGATCACTATCTTCAAAGTTCAGAAATTCTCGGTACGGTTATTCATAATCTTTAAAAAGTCGCACAATTTATCCCAATGACATTTTTCAAAAAATCAAAACTTACCAGAGTTAAAGCATTTACCAAATTGCAAAAAACACACGAAAATGAACATTTTAGGCCAAATAACACACTATATAAAAAAAGAAAAGAAAAATGTTTTTTTTTTGAGTACCCTCTAATATTATTATAACGAATTTTTGAATTTTCTTTAAAAATCCAAACTTTAAATTTAGACAACATACAAAATAATAAAAAATCCAAAAAATACATTTTTTGGCCAAACTATGCAGAATACGGTAAAAGATAAAAGCACAACAATTGTGCATTTGAGAGAGATCTACAAAATTTGTATGAAAGAGTTTTTTATAAGATGCGTAGTTTTGGCTTTTATCATGAAAAACGTCATTAACAGTAAATAAAATATGTGCTCGCTGCGTGGGCACATTCTCATCACAAATTTGTCTTTTAATCACTTTCTTGTCTTGTGTAAAGTTTTAGAAAATTTAACTTTTCATATTTTTCATGCTATTTTTTATGATTAAAACTAAAAAGAGAATTATAAAAAAAATTATTCATGACAAGTCATATTTACACTCTCATCAGAGAAAATATTAGGTTTGTGTGAAATTTGACCCTCGCTAGTTTTTGTCAAAAGGTCCACGTTTAGGACTCTCTAAATCCGAGAAAAAGATTTTTACGAATGTGTCTATATGTCTGTCTGCTCTTATGTTTTTCTTTATATCTAGCTGTCTTTCTGTGAGCACGATAACTTTTTTTAAAAAATCTACTATATTAGCTTTTGGTACATTCTTTTGGTGTCCTAAGCTAAATGCCAAGTTCGTTAGTCAGACATTTTGGATATAAATACTAAAAGTTAGCCTATTTTGAAAATTTTTGAGTACACTTTTTTTCATGATTAAAAAATTCTATAATCAGTTGTTCATCGCACTTAAGAAGAAAAATATTTCTTTTCGATAACCATACAAGATTATCGTATCAATTTTTACAATTTTTTTGAAAAACTCAAAATTCAAACTTTCACTGCACAAAAACTAATCAAAAATGAAAAATCACATTTTGCGTTCAAACTATGCAAAATAGGGGAAAAAATGATTACACAAACATTGTGCACCCAAAAAATATGTACAAATTTGTTATCCATTACTTTTTTATAGGACACGTAGTTTTTGTTTCAATTTTGCATTGTTTAACCGCAAAACGTCATTTTTTATTTTCCATTATTTTCTTATGCTGTCAAAGTTTCAATTTTTGATTTTTCAAGAAAATTCAAAAAGTTATTATGATAATCTTGTAGGGCATTTAAAAAGCAACAATTTTCTTATATTGACTGTTTTTCACATCGTGTGTTATTTGGCCTAAAATGTTCTTTTTCGTGTGTTTTTTTTAATTTTGTAAGTGCTATAACTTTTGTCAATTTTAATTTTATCAAAAAAAGTCATAAGGATAAATTGTTTGTCTTTCTGAAAAGGGTAACTTCACTCATAAATTAGAGGTTTGACCGAAGGCTGTTTCGAACCGAACCTTGGATATTTTTTAAAGGATTCAATTCGGACCGAACCCTTCAAAATATTTGACAGTTCGGTTCGAACCCAAAACCCCTCCAGAATCCTTTATTATTGGAACGAAGCTAAAAAGATCCGATCCCTGAATATAATACATTTTTTTCAAAATTTAGTCGTCATTCCGGATCTCTAGTATACTGAGTCATGGAAACCCGTCAGTTTATTAAATTTCTCTTTCGCAAATTTATTGAAATTCTCAAAAACGTAGTCGCCTCTTTGAATGAAAAATCTTTAATTGTTACTTTTGATTTTAAAATTACTGTTCGCAATTGAATAATCCCCCTAGTACCGAGTTTGAAGAAATTCTTAATTACTTCAAGAGCTTCGAGACCCGGAAACTTTCGAGCTATTCGAAACTTTTGAGTACTCGAAGGTCTTCGAGAACTCAAAACTTTTGAGTATTCAATGCCGTTCGAGCTCTTGAAACGTTCGAGTAGTTCGAAAATTTCGAGAACTCGACAGTTCGAGCATACTCGAACTCGACTCGAAGCTTCGAGATTTTTGCACACCTTCAAAGCCCTGCAATAAAAAAAATGTTTAAAAAAACAATAACATCAGTTTTAATTCACATAATTGAATCAAACAAATTTTCTGCTTCAATTAAAAAAGAATGTTTATTTAAATTTTAGCAATGAAAAATATTTGTCCTGTTAATTGAAACAAATAATTTGTTTAGTACAGGTTGGCCGAATTATACAAAAAAGGACTTTCATTAAACATTGCATTTGTTTTAAATCTGTTTATTTGAACGCATAAATATATTTATTTGATTCAAACAAAAAATACAACACAAAGTAGTACTTCAAAGGGCCTAAGTAACTAACCTAAAATCTGAATTAATTAATACTGTGATTTATTTGATGACATTGGTCTTTTTTTCAGTGTTTTATTATTCGAAAAGTTTTTATTTACTGTAAATTTATCAATAATTTGACAAATTGACGCAATATCCCCAGTTTAGGAACCACTTGAATTGTAGGGCTTTTATCTTGCATATAACTGATAATTTCGAATATAAATATATTTCATTCAGATATCTAAGTCTGATTTATTTCTGATTATTCTAATGTATGATTTAATTGGTTGAGTCACATCGAAGAAAATAACTTTTACTAAAATTATAATATGGAGTTGATGTAAAACCTTAAATGAACTTACAGTGGCTTAACTTGGCTCAAATTTCAGCACACGTGAGGTTGAGATATTTCAAAATGTCTTTCCAGAGTCTCTTTATCGACACATGGTAATGCTGTTTTAATGACATGCTTTATTGCCTTCTTGTAAGGTTTATTTTTGTGACAGTTAGCCAAATACTGTTCTTCAACCTTGTGAATATTAGGTTTGTCGTAATCGGGTGCTTTGTCAGTGATACTTTGGTAAATATTCTTAAATTTTTCAAGAGCAGCACCAATTTTGCGCCATGACTGGTTGAAGTTAACGTCGCATTCTTGCTTCAAATCATCAGGTGTTAAATTAAAAAAATCGTCCAGATAAGATAGTACTCCTGTCTTGTCCAACTTTTCTGATTTGGCGGATTTTGATAAACCTTAAGATTTTTAATATATATTGTACTGTATATAGATAGAAGCGTTTTTTACCTACTGCATTCAAAAATAATTAATCCTATCTAAAAAAAGGTGTAACGAAATTTTGGAAAATCTCGCACCTATTGTTGTTGACCGCCTAATTGGTAGAACATTGTGTAAATATGAGTTTGAGTTCTAATATACTCTCTAATAATAAAGTCAACAGTAACCTGTTCTTCATGCTTTGATTACAATTTGTCCATTTTTTCACACATTCACAGACAAAAGAAAAACTAAATTATATATGAAGACTGAGATTAACTTAGTATAAAAATTAATAATATTGAAAGCTTTGAAATAAAAAGTTGAAGTATTTTTTAAGATTCTTGAAGGTTCGAGGATAATATGAAACAAAAATTTTAAGGTTGCTGCAAATATACAAAGTGATTCTTTATTTTTTTCAATTAATTTAAGGAGAATAATTCGTTTATCCAAAAAGTCTGGCAACACCTAAGTAACTGACCAGATGAAATATTATTCAAATAGGTCAAGGTCATTCTTCCCGTAACTTTTATCGAGAAATCCAATGCAGACCTTCAATTTGACCGTGAATTAAACACTCAGGGTGATTTCAAGGTCAAATTCGTGTTTTTAAATGGAAATAAAAATGACCTTGAAATGAACTTGAAGGCCGAGTTCAAGGTCAAATTTAAGGTCACCTTTAAATTCTCGTCAAAAGTTATCTAAAAAAATGACCTTGACCTGAGGAAATACAGAACCTTCCCGCTAACCCTACCCGGACTTTGCTTAAGTTTTTTTTTTAACTTCAGTTAACCTGCAAAGTCACACCTGACCTATGACTTGAGTAAACATTTCAAATTGAAATTTCTCACTCTTTTTATTGTTGATGTCAGAAATAAGTGGTCCCATTTAAAAATACAAAGTTGACATTGATATGACCATAAAAGTTAAGTTCAAGATCAAATTGAAGGTCACTATTGGATTTACAGTTGAAAGATATTAAAAAAATGACCTTGACCTATTTAAATAATATTTTATCTGGGTAGTTATTTAGAAATTTATATACTTTTTGGACTATAAAAGATTAATAAACATGAAAAAAAGATTTCCAAAATCGTTCAACAAGAATTGAAAAGATTTTAAAACAATTTAATTAATCATTTAAGTAAATTAAGAAGATATTTGGGAATTTTTCGAATTTTAAAGACGTTTAAAATGTTTTAAACCTTCAAAATATTTCCAAACGTTTAGAAAATCTTCTTAAATTTTCTCCAGTCATTAAAAACTCCGAAATATTTTTTAAACTCCTAAAATTTCTTCTAAAATTGTGTGCACATTTTTAGCTTAAATTTAATTACTTGTTTAAGAGCTAAACTGCTTTGTTAAAAATTCTTTTGTTTTAAAATTCCTAATGTTAGATAACAATTAATTTTTTTGGCTAACAATGTAACCGTTTGGTTGAAATTTAATTTTCTTCGGCTACAAATGAATCTCTTTTGTTCAAAATTCATTTCATGGTCTGAAGATTTACTAATTTACTTAAAAATTTCTCTTTTGTGGTAGAAAATTAATCTTGTTGATAGACAATTTTTTTGCTTGGTGGAAAATTTAATTGATTGGCTGAAAATGAGCTTTCTTGTAGAAAATTGCTATTTTTTCCTTAAAAATAACATTTTTTGTAGAAATGTTTTCTTTTCTGGACCAATTAAACTTTTTCGATATTTCTCTTCATTTTCATATAAACTTAAAACTAAATAAATAATCCAACTTAAGAAAACAGTTATTCAAATGATTTCTTTTACATATTTTATGTTAAATTTTTTATCACTTTTCCAACACCAATCAACATTTTTTAAGAAATATCATTAGACTTTTAAGGTTAAGAATTAATGAGCAGATTTAAGTCACCAATTAAAAAAAATAAATAATAAACAATAATGAATATGATAAAATTAAACGATAATAAAATTTTTGATCGGAAATCGATTATTTTTAACAATAATTATTAGGTCTTCTGTATTTTCTTAAATCACAATTTATAATTAAGAAATTTAGTTCAAAAATTTCATTTCTAAAAGAGAAGATTTGAAATTTAAAAAATGTTTCAATAATGAATGTAAAAATTATGTTATTAACTTCGAAATCCTATCTTTTAAGAATGCAAAAAGGATGCTATTCGTAACTCCATAAGAATATTAAAAGAAGTTATATTTATTTATCTATTGATAAAGTATACGATTTTTTTCACAATCTTTAAATATTTATTTAAATATTTTTAAAGAAAACTTATAAATCTTGACGAGGTTATAAATAAATTCAAATAAAATTTTGATCTTTTAAGATAACGGAAAAGAACGTAAAAGATTTTCAAGGATCTTAAAAATGTTTGAAGAAAATAAAAAATAAATTTCTAACATTCTTGGAAATTTTTTTAAGATATTTTATAATTTATGATAATTTAGGATTAAGAATTAATTTTAAAAAATATATTTAAAATTTTTTAAATCTTACGTTAATTTGAAAAAGAATCTGGAAGATATTGAGACAATTGTTTTAATTTTTCAGGGTATAAACATTGAAATTCTTATGTTGACTTAATTATTTCAAAAATTATTTGCAAGTTTTGAAGAGATTTTGAAATGAATCAAATCTTAACAATATTTCAACAAAATTTAAACAAAATGTTAATTTTTGAAGAGTAGAAAAAAAATGTAGAAGATTCTTAAGGATTTTGAAAGCTTTCAAGAAAATAAAATGTTTTCCTTAACATTCCAGGTTAAATTTTAAATAATTTTTTGTTAAAAAAAAATCAATGAAACAAAGTGACGGTAGAAGAAGTAGGGGATGTATGGGAAAATTAGTGAGAGGAAGTAGGGGAAGTGAGCTGAAGTGAAGAAAAATTATTAGGAATGTGGTCTAGTCTGCAAGGGAAAGTTACATTATATTTATACAATCTTAAAAAAAAAAAAAATAAACAAAAATTTGTCACTCAAAATTCATATTTGGTGTTAAAATTTATTTTTCCTTTTGGTCAGGTAACTATTACTACGCGGTTTATGATGATAGTTATAAAAAAGTACTGTAACAAAATATTTGCGAAATCTCTTACTTCTTTTCGTTAAAAACCAGATTAGTTTTTGAATAAGTTAAATAGGTGAACTGACAATTTTAGAAAATTTAATGCTTCATCCGACCCTCAAAAATTAATTACAATTTAACAGCATAAGACAAACATTTTTAGATCCATATTTCTTTCTTCGCATGGATTAGAAAACATATTTTAGTCCATATGTTCTTTCAATGTGAGAAAAATATTAGTAAATTTTTCAATTTTTCACAGGTTGATACATATTTTATGTGTAAATATAAATAGCTTTGCGAAATTAATTACATAAAAGATAATAAATAATTTGTTTAATTAGTTTTATTTCTTCACGTGTACTCACCGAGCCAAAGTGCCACCGAAGCAAAGATTAAGACCTTCATCGTGCTCGTTCACAAAAATATACGAGACAATTTGGAAAGCCTGTTTTTTTGTACTGTAATCGAAATGCTGTTGTTGGCCCATTTATATGCGGATATTTGTATATTCATATCGGGAAAAAAATTTGTTTGTCTCTAGTGACAAACACCTCTACGAAAATTAGTTCTGCTTATCAGAGTTTCACTGCCAGACTTCAAAAACGCTCTAATTTTAAATTAAATTTTCCTTCACTGAGTTGTGTAAATTATTTGCTTTACATTATTTATTTATTTGAAAGTATGATCTTTCTTTAAATAAGGTGAAATTTTAATAAATTATTTAGTAAAAAATCTGCCGGCTGCGCGCGTTAAAACTCAATGCGCGCGGCTCACTTCGCTAACAAGTTAGCGCGCGCCGAAGGTGCGCGACTGTTGGTTCTTGCACTGCGCGATCAATAATATATTTATCTCGCGTAATTTAGTGATTGTGAATTCTCTTATGTGTCAAAGCTCCTTCGGTTTCAACGTGCACATTCCCATCACGTATTTAGTCCGTCGCACTTAATTTTTTCTAAAATGTGAACTTTTCTACATTATGCTTAACCCGATTGTATCAAAAGTATACTATACTTATATTTGTAGAGCGGTCTATGGTTGCTTGTTCAGAGGTTGCAAAGTAAAGTACCAATTTTATTTTTAATAATAACTTTAATATTTGTTCCTTATTTTGCATTAAATCTAATTTTTAGATATCCTAAAAAATGTATATCATTCAATAAATTTATATTATTACAATTCATAATATGCATTGCTATTGAAACAAAAGTATTTTCTTTGCCCTATTCTTATAATTAATCGAAAGGACGCATCCTATTAAAACAATAATTCGTATTAAGCCTACAAATTTGTTCGCAATACTTTTTGTATAAGGCATATAGTTTTTGTAACAATAGTGAAAAATGACATTACAAATAAGCAAATTAAATTTTCGGACAAAACGACACAAGGTAAGGTTAAATGTATAATAAAATATTATTTTTAAATTAGGTCAGAAAATTTGCTTTCAAAAATTTTTTCTCGCGATACACTTGATGAGAATGTTTTCGTTAAAGCCGAAGGAGCGTTAACAAAAGAGAATTCACAATCACTAAATTAAAGTTGTCGATGGTTTGAAATTCAATTTTGAAATTTATTTGCAAAGATAAGGGGGATGTATAACGACTGAGCGATATGTTCGCGCAGTGGGCAGGTTTTTTATAATATATTTTTATAAACAACAGTTTATGACAAATTTGAAAATATTTTTTAGTTAGACAACTTTTGATATTTAATTTTTTTTCGACTCTCGTTTTGTTTTCCTAAAAATTCAAATTATTCTATTTAAAAATTATTAATAAAAAATTTATAGATTATTTTAGGGATAACAACTTTTATTTAATAATTCTGTTTTGTACCTTATGTTGCTATTCAAAAACTTAAATCTTTTTATTTAAAATGTTATTTTTTACGGTAAAAAATAAAATTTTGCGTCATATGTAAAATCGATTAACAACAAGTTTGTGGCTCTTCTTTTGATGAACAACTTTTTTCTTCTTTTTCGCAGCTTGTGTCATTTATCCACACATTTATTTAAAAATTTGTTAATATTTTTTTATAATAAAACATAAACTGCGCGACTTACCCACAAATATTTAATAAATAATTTTGGTTATGAACAACTTTTGTCATATTATGGTTTTTCCTAGCTTGTATTGTTTGCTTAACAAAATTAATTTTTTTATTGTTAATGCTGTTTTTTTAAGAATAAAACTAAAACGATATCCACTGTTAAAAGTGATGGAACAAATTTGTGGACCTTTTTTGAATGCAGAATTTTGGTCAATTCATATTCTTTTCCTATCTTTCATAGTTTGACCGAAAAAATTGAATGTTTTATGTTTTAAGAACATTCAAAAAGTCGCAATACCAATTTTTTAGGGTGTAAGGAATTCAACTTTTTTACATTAATCATTTTCGTTTTTTTTTGCAGTTACTTAATCTTAAAAAAGTAGTCTCAAAAATTTTCAAAATGCTCTTACTTACTGAATTTTTTTTTAAATATCTGGATAACGAACTAGATAACGATCTGAATAATGAAGACGATTATTTCATCAGTTGAACATCTTTTTTTTTTATAAAAATTTAATAATTGTATATAAAAATTACCCTTTTAGGTTTCAAATAAAATTTCGTTGTTGTAACGTAAACTATTATTGCATAAAATTAACTTTTTGTTTAAAATTCATATTTTGTTGTTGAAAATTCTGCTAAAAACTTTTATGTTTGGTTTAAAGGTTCAATTATTTTTCTAAAAATTTAGTATTTTTGAAGCTAAAGTTTTCGTTTCAAATACAACAGCTTGGTTAAAAATAATTTTTATTTTTCTAAAGAATAAAATATAAATAAATTAAATTATTAATAATTTTACAATATACTATTTCGCTAGATACACATCTTTTTGGCATTAAAAGTCACGATCCTGAAAAATGTAAATAACACACAAAACGTACATATTTCAGCACTTTCTTTTCCATTTCTTTGAACAAAAATGTTTATTGTTGTTCTAAAGCAATATTTATCCATATTGAAAAGTGATTTTACATTATTTAAACCATTTTTAATTGTGTGAATAAATGCTTTTTCTCTCGAAGTTTTCCTTTTTCTAACAGATTGTTCTCGCTGGCCTTTTTAAACATTTTTTTTATTAAGTTCCCTGATTTTTTGCGCCAATTTTTCACATTCTGTAACTAATAGCATTTAAATACCAGAATTTCATCTATTTATAGAGATAAACCTTCAAAACAAAAAATTGAACAAAGTAGTCCAACTTATCCCCAAGCACTTGAATTTTCAACCCAAAATGTGAACTTTCAACCAAAATGGATGTTTTTCCAACAAAATTATTGAAACTCTAAGGTGAATGATAATGAATTGTAAATATGAACCAAATTTCAAAAAAAAAATTATAAATCGATTAAACTTTAAAATTTCCATTGGAAACATTTAGAATTAAATAATCTCTCATTGGAGCTTTATAAAATGCATTTGTGTTCAAAATTTTAATTTTTTCAACTGCAAAGCTCTAAAAAATCATTTTTAGTCCGAAAACATTTAAAATCGATTAATTTCAATTTAATTTAATTAAAAATCAATAATTTTATATTTAGGTTATACAGTTAAAAAATAGAAAGCCATACTTTTAAAGTGACTTTTAGTTCAAAATGGTCAAAATAAGTGTGCTTGAAGTCCAAAATAAATGTGAATTATAAAAAAAAATCTTAACAATTCAACCTATTTTTCAGTCATTCTGTCACTAATATTTCTTTTTTGCGTTATCCTTACGAATTAAACGCATTTGTTAAAACTTATTTAACTAATAATCAATTTGAAGAGCAAGAAACTATCTAAGTTTTCAATAATGAAATTTAGAGATATTTATTGGATAGTCCACGGACAGTGTTTAATAAAATTCTAATTCGGAATTACGAGAAGAAAGAGCCAGACGATCAGCAACTACTTCCGCTTTGTTTTCTAAAATAATATTTTCAACTTCTTGTAGTCTCGAAGTGACGTTTTTTTTCAAATACTTCTTTTCACCGACTATGTCACCTTCAATAGAATGTAACAAAAAAATAATAATTTCAAAAAACTTTAGCAATAACATACCTGAAATTAGTCCACTGTGATAATTAAATTAAATATTTTGAGAGTGTCTATAGTCTTCTCAAATGTTGCCATATTTTTTCAATGTTTGGGGCGGAAGATAAATATGCTTTTTGAACTATTTTGGGATTTTAGAGATTATTTTGTTCGACCCACCCTAACCTTACATAGGAAAAACTTAATTAACAATTGTTTAAACTGGCCTAAGTGTCAGAGGTTTCGAGTTTCTGCTCTTTATTTTTTAAGATAAGAAAGAAAAGGAATTTGAAAATACATTATTTTGAAAATTTCTTCACTTTAAGAATTTTATTCATTCCTAAAAGAATAAGTAATTGCTAATAATTACGCGCTCGAATATGCATTTACCTCACCCTACACGCTCCATCTTTGTACTTCGCCCAAATTTGCGCGCAAACCTTTCAAACTTAATGGTCAAAGCATTTACAACTATAATTTTGTGATTGTGAATTCTCTTTTGTTAAAGCTCTTTCCGCTTTAACGAACACATCATTATATCGATATTGTATCGTGTTTCCATGAAGTAAACTTTTTTATTTTAAGTTTATTTTTGTGACAAGAGCTTATAATAAATTTGTATATATTTCGTCTGTAAAAACCTTTGTTTGTTCTTATCTCTTGTGTCGCTTTTCCAAAAATTTAACTTGTTTATTTTTATCTTATTTTCTACTATTCAAAGAAAATTTATTTGTGCTTTCTAAAATAAATAAATTAGGAATTTAAACATGCTTTTTGGTTGATCAACTTTTGTCAATTAATTTTGTTCGTACTGTGTGTTGTCTTTATAATAAATTAAGTTGCTCATTTTTAATGTTATTTTTGACAATTGAAACAAAAACTACGAATCCCATTCAAAAATGATTCAAAACAAATTTGTAGGTATTTCTTGGATCAAGAAATTTCTTTATTTTTTTCATAGCTTTTGCCACTTGTCCATAAATATAATTTTTCTAGTTCTCATGCTGTTTTTAACGAACAGTAATAAATTTCTTTTTTAATTATTTATTGTAAAACAAAATTAGAATTTTCGATTTTTCAGAAAAATTCAAAAAACCATGATAATAATCTCGTCGGTTGCTCAAAATTGTTATGGCCCCATAGTTGAGAAGCACTCTGAAGCAATTTGCCTGGAATAATTCCCCATCTGTGTTTAAAAAACATAAACCCAGACTGGGAAAAGCTTCTGGGTTAAATTGCTTTAGAGTGGCAATAAGACGACCTTGCTTTCTCTCCATTAGTCAATGGGAGGAAGAGAGTCATAAAATCACACCTGACGCATCTGCGACGGAAGGTTTCCCCGTCACGCGCCAGGCCTGTGAGCATGACTCACGCCGCGTCACCTCTCTCTAATTTCTCTCTCTCTTCCTTCTCGTTGGGAAAGCGACCAGCGGTCGCCAACCCAACGTGACCAATGCGTTTAGTAAAAAAAATTCCCGTTAAATTAAAGTGATAAATTACAATTTTTGTATATTGTTTTAAACTTTCTTTTCAATCTAATACCAGGGTTAGAAAACACAAGATTCCATTTCTTTATTTTCGTGTTAAAATTTTATAGTTAATTTAATTATAGTCGTTCGTATCTCTTTATATCGGTTATTTTACTTTTAGGTTTTCAAATGTATTATTTCTTTTTCGATCTCATGTTTTTCTTTAATTTTAGATTTCATCTCGAGTTCGTAAATTTTAAGTTTTCAGTATGCTGTATATTTTTGCTACTTATTATTATTTTTGTACTTCTGTATGACATTTTGTATTTTACCGCACACGAAGCTCGCGTGACTTCGCCCGACGAGCCATATTGTCGGTGGACAGTCCGGGTGCGCGCTCACCATGGCGAGTAGAAGGGATGGACCGGGCAGCCGACGCGCCCCTCCATCAGTGAAGCGAGTGGCCGAGAGGACCGCGCCAATCGCCGGCCGGCCCGCCTCTCGGCCATCGAACATAAAAGCGGGTGCGTGCAAGCAAAGGCACGCACTTCTATTCGGGATTCCAGCTGGGTAACCTTAGTCCCCTGGTCGCTTTCGGCTAACTTTTGTAAGCCAATTTCTGATAATAAAGTGCTTTCGAATCCAAACAGAATTCCAGGTTATTGTCCTTTCTCTCTCGAGAAAAATCCTACTCTCGCACTCCTCTCTCCTTCTCTCTCCACTCACTCTGTCTCTCTCTCTCTTTTCTCTAGGGTCGGAACGCTCCTTGCAGCCCCGCCCGCACTCTCTACTTTCTCTAGGTTCGGTAAGCTTTCTCGCAGCCCCGCCCGCAATCTTTCTTCCTTCCAGAAGTCGGTACGCTCTTAGCAGCCCCGCCTAGCCACCCTTTTACTCCTGGGTCGGTACGCTCGCTTCAGCCCAGCCCGCTCTCCACCTACACCCTTCCTACACTTCCACCTCTAACGGCATTCCCAATGCTATCGTTTGATCGGTAGTTCTACTTCCCGATTCCCTGAAGGTCCACTTCGTCCGCCCTCGACCTCTTCCGCCGCTTCTTCGGGCCGCATGGATCACTCCGGGCGTTACAAATCTCCGGCACGTCGTACTCCCTCTCTCCGCAAGCTCCTTCGCCCTACCGACAGCGATGATTACGATGTCATCATCCCAGACGAGGACGAACTTCTGCGCTCGCCCATTGATCACGTGCTGGCTTGGCAGTACCTGCCGAAGGTCCGAGGTGCCCGTCGCCTACCGCTGCCACCACCGACCAGCCGCAGAAACTCGGCGCAGTCCATGGCCCACCTGGACGCCTTCCTGCGGATGAACAACCAGACCTTGCCCGTATGAGGAGAGATCCAGCCCCGGAAAGCCTAAACCGCGGTAAAGCAGCCTCTGCCCAGGAGGGCACGAACGGCTCGCCGCGCCCGAGAAGTCCAGCGCTCGTCGTCGTGGTGAGAAGCCCTGCCTCAGGAGAGGTCCAGACGGCTCCACACGACCATCGGCCAAGCTCTCACCCGCTCAAGGACAGGCCTCCACTCGCCAGGCCATCCACAATCTCCTCTCCAATATTCGCCACAACTTTAGATCAAGTCGGGACAATCACACACCCCCCGGCTTGTATGAAAATGCAAGGTTTTTCTTTGTATTTGTATTTCAATTCTAATTTTCAGCCCAACGACAACACATACATGAGTAAGTTCAAAAGAAGAATTATCGTGGCTTTTTGAGAGACCTACAATTTTTCTTTTAACCATTTTTTATAGGACTTGAAATTTTTTCATTTATTGGAAATACCATGGATAAACTAGAAAATTGAAAATATTGAACCAAACAGCGCGAAATACGAAAAAGGATTTCGCAGGAATTACAGGCTTTACAAAGCCTACAAAAATTTCTTGGTACTAATTTTCGACAGAAAAAGTCGAATTTAATTTATTTCGCAAAATTATTAAGGGATCATTCATAAAATACGTTACCAATTTTGGGAATTTTTTCCCCCACACCTCGAAGACAACCACTGATTTGGATTTATTAAATTATTGAACTTTCAAGACTAAATGATCAATTTTTAATACAAAACAGATGAACTATCAAATAAAATTATTAAATTTTGGTAAAAAAGTGAACAAGCCGTTGACCAAAAAATGTATTTTTAAGGAAGTAGTTTCAACTTGAAAACATAGTTGTTAAATTTTTAACCAAAAAGACGATTTTTGAAACAAAAAGATTAATTTTCTAATGAAAAAAGCAATTTCTTATAATTTTCAAGAATTCTCAACGAAACAGTTAATAAAAAAGTTCAATTTACTACCAAAAAATGCAAATTTTTAAAAAAATACAAAAGTCCTCAATAAAAAAGTTGAAGCCTTATCTGAAAAATATAAATTTTTACACAAAATAATTAATTTTTTACATAAAAGAAGAATTTGTAACCAAATTTAAGAATCATGAAATAAAAATTTCAATTTTGTAACAAAATGTCAATTTTCTACTAAAAAGACGAAGTTTTAATAAAATTGAAGAAATCTCGATCAAAAAGTTGAATTTATAAACAAACTGGTTAATTTACTAGCGAAAAAGACGAATTTTCAATAAAATTCAACTGTTCTTTACAAAACGGTTAAAGTCTCAACCAAGAAAGATAAATTTTCAAAGATATATGTTAATTTACTACCAAAAATCCGAATTTTTAATTAAATTTAAGAATTCTCAACCAAAAAATTGAAATTTTGAACTAAAAAAGATGCAGTTTTTAACGAAAAGGTTAATTTACTACCAAAAAGGAGAATAATTAATCAAATTAAAGAATTCTGAATCGAAAACTTAAATTTTAAAACAAAAAGATTAATTTTCTACCAAAAAGAAAAATGTTCAACAAAATTCAAGATTTTTGAACCAAGAAGTTGAATTCTTAAAACGAAAAATTAATTTACTTCCAAAAAAGAGGACATTTTTATAAAATTCAAAATTTGTACAAATATACATATGTGTGTGTGTGTGTGTTCAATAATTCTGAACCAAAAAGTTCAATTTTCAAACAAAAGAATTAATTTACTACCAAAAGAAAAGAATTTTTAACAAAATCCAAGAATTTTCATCCAAAAATACGAATTTTTAAAGAAAAAGACTAATTTAATAACAATAATACGAGATTTTAATAAAATTTAAGAATTTTGAAGCAGACACGTAAATTGTAAACAAAATGTGTTCAGTATATTTTAATCACTCTGCTCCAAGTGTAAGGTGAAATAGATGAAGTGTATAAATAATAATTATTATTCATTTCAAAGCAATTACCATGGCAATGACTTGTAAATGTGTTAAACTTTTGGAAGAGATGTAACTTATTTACAAGTTTCACAATATTGTCTTCTTCCTATTTCCATGAAACTTACAATATTATAAACTCCCGTTTTTTATTTAATTTTTGTATTTTTCAATTATTCAATTTTTATAGCCTGTATAAAAAAATATATACAAGCACTTATAATAGATGCATAAATATATAGAGCATTGATTGAAAATAACTTTTATTCAAATTAATGACATAATTTTTGGGATTCAAAGTTATAAGATTAAATATAATATTTCTTAAATTTGAGTCAGTACTGTTTTCAAACCAAGAGAATATATTTTTTACAAGTGAACAAATAATATCAAATAAATAAATTATTTATTTATTTATAAGGAGGAAGAAAATTATTATTTGAAATGAAAGCGTCTTTGAAATTTGGCAATAAAACTTTGATAAAGAACACAATTTTTCGTAGACGCGTTTCTCCCCAGTGGGCACAAAATTTTGCGACGTCTTCACGACATCGTTACGACATCCTTACGACAACTTTACGATATCCTATATACATGTCGTTACAGCGTCTTTACGATATCGTAAAGACATCGTCAGATCCTACGACATATTTACGATATCGTAAAGACGACTTAACGACATGGATATAGGATGTCGTAAAGTTGTCGTAAATATGTCGTAACGATATCGTAAAGATGTCGCCAAATTTTGTGCCCACTATTTTTATATCATTGAAACAACATATGGAATGAAATGTGTTTTTTTAATATAATCTCAATAATTTTTCTATCTATATAATAAAAAAAATTTGACTGCGATGTGTGGATTTTATTTATTTATTTTTTAACTCTATGACTAAAATGATCTGAGAAAGTGCAGAAGAAATTATTACACCTGAAAGGAGGAGGACGCTAATAGTGAAAATATTTTATTTATAAGCAGTTATAAAATTATGCTTCAATCCTTGACAATTTTAAGAAAACGTAAAATATTGTCTTACCAGCGAAATTTATTGCATGAATTATTTTAACGTTTGACTTAAAGTTAATTATTAAGGATCGGAGAATAGTTACAATATTTGCGATTTTCAATCGAGCTATCTCACTTAATTCAAAAACCATTCATGCTTTCAACAACAATAAGTGCGACATTTTCGAAACATTTTATTACATCACTTTTTGTTTAAATTATCACCATTGATCACACGGGTATAGTTTTCCAACTTTGGAGAAAAACTGTTTTTTATACAAAAATAAATTTTTAATAAATGTTTATTTTTTGATTTCCTTTTTTATTGGTTTAAATCTTTAAGGCTATAGAAATATAAATTTTATAAGATTCTTCAGAAAATGAAATACAATTTCTAAAGATTCAAAAGTGTTAAATCCAAATTTCATAAGAAAAATGTAAGGTTCAAAACCATTTTGAACATAAAATAAAAATTTCCAAAAGCTGTTGTTTTTTCAGTTTATTTGCTTATTTGTTTTTAAAGTGATGTAAATATAATTTTGCTAACATTCCTAAAAAATCTGAAAAATTTATAATCAAAATTTTGGCAAACAAATATTTTAATTTTGAACAAAGAAGATTTAAATTTGACAAAAAAGAAAAATAAAAAATATATATATATAGATAAATCATTAAACAAAAAGGACTAATTTTCAGCAGTTGCATTTTGCACCAAAAACATTAAAAACTTTCCAGAAGGGACGTAATTTCCACAAAAATGTAATTTTCTGTCCCAAAATTATCAATTTTCTACAAAAAAGTTAATTTTTAACTAATTAAATCAATTTTAACCAAATTATTGAAATTTCTATCATGAAGATTAATTTTTTACCATAAAGGATCAGCTTCAATCTAAAATAATGACAAAATTTTACGACGTTTCTAGAAGAAAATACCGGTTTTCGAAAATTTTAGACATCTCAGTCACACGTTTCGTAAAGTACAATTATCTAAGATTTTATCCATAATTTAATTTTTCATTTGTGTGAATGTGTAAAACAAATGAAAAATTATAGTCAAAACTTCAGGAACAAATTATTGTTTCCTTTATTATTAAACAAGAAGATACAGCGTTAAGCTTATTGTTTAGAAAGAAATTTAAGAAAAATTGAGATTATAATTAGGAGCATGTTTAAGGAATATAAAAAATTGTACTTATTAATAAACAAATATGACGAAAACAATGGAAAATTTTTCTATTTGACGTTCCCGGTGCTCATCACCAAAGCGAAAATCGTTGAAATCACCTAAGTTGCATAGAGTGAGACTAGATAAAGATTTTTCAATATTAGGCAATAAAAAAATATATTTTTATAAACAAATTATTTGTTGAAAAATTTTTTTCTACTATTTGCCATAATTATACGTTTTTCAAGTTATATTGCAAGAAAATTAAATGGAAAAAATGTTATATTTTTTAAAATATCTCTTAAGATCATAATTGTTTTCTATTATAAACAAAATTAATAAACAAATGCATTATTCTGGCATTTTTCGAGAGTAAAATTTTTTTTTTCCGATGACGGTTTTTCTTAATTAGGAACTTTATGAGTATCTTAGCATAATTCATAATTTGCCGATTAATCTTATCATTTTTTTTAAAACAAATTTAATGAAAAAATGCATTATTCGGGCATTTTTCTGCAGAAAAATTGAGACTTTTCAATGCCAGTCTTTTTAGTCGGGAACTTCATGAAAATTTCAGTAACATTCATAACAAATAAAAAAAATTTATGATGTCTTTAAAGAAATGCATTAAACAGGCATTTGTCGACAGCAAAATTAGTTTTTTTTTAATTTAAACTTTTGTAGTTACGAAGTTCATAAGTTCATAAATAAATTTTATATTTTTTTAAAAGCAAAATTAATAAACAAATGCGTCATTATCATGAAGTTGCTAATTAAAAAAGTTGACATAGAAACATAACCCAAAAAATTATTTACCTAGACTTGCAGAATACATATGCTGAACTTTGGTTAGTTTAGATTGATTTTTTAGTTTCTGTTTTTGAACCTAGACGCAGCCGTTTGTTATGTCACCTATGCCAAATGAATATTTACGTAGGATAAATTTTACCTTTCGCCAGATAAACTTGATCTTTTGTCCGATAAGTTTTATCTTTCATCAGATAAATTTTATCATTCATCAGATAAATTTGATCTTTTGTAGATAAATTTCATCTTTCGTGAGATAAATTTGATCTTTTGTAGATAAATTTCATCTTTCGTGAGATAAATTTTATCTTTCGTCAAATAAACGTGCTGCAGCGTTTATATCAAATTTAAGGATAAAATTTATTCCCGGAGATTTCTTTGATAGAAAAAATTTTTCAAGATGAACCATTCGAATTACCAAATACTAGAAAAAGGCGTACGTAGAATTTTCAAATCTTAAGAGCAAATACTCTAAAAATTTTTGAAAATACACTAGAAGTGCCATTTAGGACGATTGTTTTCTTTATTTTCAAGGTTATCTAGGGTTTTCAGCTTCATTATTAAACATTTTTTTCAATTTTTTAAAATTATTCAGTCATGCATAACTTTTTAAATTAATGTATTAAACAAAATAATTTGCATGATGAAGAAAGTAAGCCGAAATAGATGAGTTGTGAAAATATTCATTATTTTTCTAGTTTTGAGCAAAAACTTCTGAATAACGTATCACCATCCCGGATGCATGACTTAGCCGATTTACAAGTTGAAAATATTTGTCACTTCTTAACTGAATAAAGCTGAAAGTTATTTTCAATCTTGTCCTCAAATTGCTAAGGCTTCCAAGAAACGCAAATACTTTTTTTCGTGACTTTACTAATTAATTATTCTTATGCACTCAATTTTATACGTATTACAATTGATGATCATCCAATGCAAATAATGTTCACAAAAGTTTGCTAAACAATTGCAATTTTCTTAGGCAAATGAGAAAAATATACAAACAAAAAAATTTTTGAACATGGAAAACAAAATTCTCAACAAAAGTATTTCCTTCTTTTTGTTATATAATTATCTCATATTGAATTATTAGAGTCCGAAGATGGTAAAAAATCCTTATTTTTCTGAAATCTATTTTTCTCTAAACAAAACACACTATTTTAAAGATGTAAATAAAATTGTGTTAGCTTACTGTAACCTAGCACCTCCAGTATCTAAAATCATAATATAATAAAAATGCAATTCCCCGAAAACGTTTAGTTTTTTCTACGCTCTTGAATTCTGGAATCAAAAATTTTCCCAAAACAGGGCCTACGTTCCAAAATCGAGCCCCTTCAAAATGTTTAAATTTTTCACGCATAAGATCACCGTACATGTTATGTAATCTGTAAAGTAGCAAAGTTCACATTTCGGAAAAAATCGGGCGCAAAGCACGAGAGGCGTGATGAAAATATATTTTCTAAAGCCGAATGAGCTTTAACAAAAGAGAATTCACAATCACCAAACTACAGTTAACGAGAATGTAAAAATAGTTGAAACGAAATTCTCTAAAATCTTGGACTTAATTCTAAACATTTGGTTAAAAAGAGAAATTTTATATGGTAAAGATTTCCATATTAATAACTTGTTTACACATTCACAGACGTAACCTTAACAAAAATTGTCGCTACAAGTACCAAAGAATATCAGCTGCTGAATTTTTATACGAAGATTTTAAACTAAAATTTTGAATTTTTTTAGGGATTTCGAAAGTTTTAAAATTATTAAATTTTGCTTTTCAAGTTTCAACGAAACATTTGAGACATATTCAAAAGTTTTGAACGGATATGAAAACTTGCATTAAAAAAATATGTAGATTTATAAAGACTTTAAAGCCACTGTATTTTTGCTTTGCAGAATTATTTCCAAATTTTAGGAAAATGAATAATTCAAGTGAATTTAAGGTATCTGAACATTTTTGGAATTTTGACAAAATTAAGAAAATTTTAAAACATTGAAAGAATTCCGAAAATTTCTTTAAAATCTTTTGTAAATTCTTTCCAATAATTAAAGAGACCTAAATATCTTAAAAACTATTAAAATTTTGTCTGAAAATTTGTAAAATATTATAAGATAAATAAATTCTTAAAAATGTTCTAGATAATATTTTTAAATGTCTAAAATTTTCGAAAATGAGTTTGAATTTTCTGGAGAAACGTAGGAAAATTTATTAGTTATCGACCACTGTATTTTCCGTTGTTAATTCCTTTTTTTTGTACAAAATTCAATGACGTGGTGAAAATTTAAGAAACATTGTTAAGAATTAACTTGTGTCCTTAAAGATTCATGATTCTTATTAGAAATTTATATCTTTAGGTAAGGATGCAACCATTCTCTTTAAAATTATTCTTCTTTCGTTCAAAATTAATTTTCTTGTGAAAAATTTATATTTTTTAATTAAAAATTAATTTTTTCGAAGAAAACTCGTCTTTTATCAAATATTTAGCGTATTTTGTTGAAAATTTTTCTTTTTTGAACCAATTCAACTGTTTTTTTTACATTCTCATCAGAGAGGGTATTATATTTATGTAAAATTTGACCCCTCCCCCCTGTTTTTGTCAAATGGCCATGTTTTGAGACCCCCCCCCCCAATCCGAAAAACAGGTTTTTGCGAATATGTCTGTCTTTTTGTATGTATGTATGTCAGGCTGTGAGCACGATACTTTAAAAAAATTAATTTATTCGATTGGCCTTTCGCACACTCGTTTAGTGTCCTAGAATAAAGATCAAGTTCGTTAGCCAGCCATTTTAGATAAAAATTCAAAAAGTTAACGTGCTCTGAAAATTCTTTAGAACACTTTTTTCCAAATTCCAAAATCGCCTGTACGCATGTTCATAGTATTCAAAAAGGCGAACAATTTATCTTCCTGACTTTTTTTGATCAAACCAAAATTTACCAGAGTTATAGCATTTATAAAATTTCGAAAACACATGAAAATGAACATTTGAAGCTAAATAATGCACGATATGAAAAAAGTTATGTGAAGAAAAATGCTTTTTTTCATTCCCTACAATATTATTCTAACAACCTTTTAAATTTTCTTGAAAAATTTCCGGTTTTTATGTTTATTAAAATTTCTTAATGTTAAAATATATATTAAAAAGAATTTGAAATCAATTCTTATATAGCTCAATTTTGGACTTTCATGTCTCGTACTTTATTATGAATACCTCAACTTGCTATTATACTAAGATTTTACCCCGTGTGTTTATTTATTAGCTGTAATAAATAAATTGTAATAATGCTGTATATTGATTCTAGAAATTTGTTTATCTGCCATCTTCTGAATTTTGTTTTTTCAGTTTAATTTTAATTTGTAGCTTTGAATAAAAAAAACTAGGTACATCTTGATCAAGGATGTCCAGAAATTTTTTTTCTGAATTTTAAGTTGCACTGTTTTTAAAATTTTTTTATTTCAACAAATTACAAAATAATCCAGTACAAAATGTCAACTTCAGTAAATCTAGCAGTAAAAACTAGCATAAAAAACATTTCTGTGTTAAAATGTTGTCACAGGCTTATACTGCCCAACATGTCAAAGGCATTTTTGGTTAGTATTGGATTTTTATTTGATCATTTTGTACGGGGCTGTCCCGGTATATATCATCAGTCACGGACGCATTTTTATAATGCAATCATCAAGTGATCTGATGTGTGCAGTCTGCACAGATATATTGGACAAAGCCTGGTTTTTACCCCTTCATTGACGGACTGGGTTACAGTGAAGTACACGATGAGGGGACCTACAGCTTAAGGTGAGATCCGAACCACCAGAACCTCGGTAAAGGTACATTGAAAAATTTCTAGAGGTACCGGCTCAGGGATCGAACCCCGGACCTCTGAGATGAAGTCCGAGTGTCTAACCAACTGAGCCACCGAGGCTTATTATTATTATTATTATCATTTTGAAGATGAATTAAAAATGCTGATTCTGGTATAATTTGAGGTAGATTAGATAGCTTTTATAAAAACAGAAATATGACTTCTGAGTACAAAATAATAATACAATGGACTACTCTGAGTTATCACTCTTTGTTTTACGAAGATTAGTTAGGTTATAATAATAATAGTAATAATAATAATAATAATAATAATAATAAGAACACATTTCAAAACCCAAGCAGCTGCGCCCGTCTTGCAATTAGTATAAACAAAAAAAATTGATTCCAAAATTCCAAGTCGTCATATATATTGTCCTTTGGTTCTCTTGCCACTCTTTTGCCCCCTTGATATATATTTTTTCTGATAATAAAAGAATATTTAAATTGAGAAATATTTCTATTTTTCATAAAATTCAAATTCAGCGAATAAAAATACAGGAACGAAACATGTGATCGATTCAAACTTAGTCACCCTGAAGTGCGAAAATAAGTAAACACTATACAACATACAATCACAATCGTTAAATATTCAAAAACTTTACTTTATAAATTTTTATTTATATTTACTTTTACAATTACAGTTTTTTCTCATCACATCAAAAATAGAAACAATTTAAAAATCCATTATTAAACAAATTTGTAAATAGTTGGTTTTAAAAATTGTTGAAAGAATAATGAATGGTTATTAATTTCGCACTAAAATCGTTTGAAATATCGAAAAATTATAAAATGAAAATGCTCAAATTTAATGTGTTTTAAATAAGGTAAAATTTTGAAGAAAAAAAAACAACAGAAAAAACAATATTTCTAATTGAATAAAACAGACTTAAGCTTGTATCATTTGAAAATAAAAGCGTTTAAAATTGAATAAATTGGGTTAGAAAGTATTTTAAAATTAAAAATTTGTAATCAGGAGATGAAATTCTATCATATGTAATTAAAAAAAAACTGAACGATTTTTTTCTAAAGTAAGGAATCTCGAAATTGAACGATTTGAGATTACCATTTAAAAACTGGATAATTTCGAAATAGTCAAAATTTAATAATTGTATATGAAAATCTTTGAAATTGGATAATTTAAAATGTGAAGAAATTAAATTTCCAAAGTGGAGGTTTTTGAAATTGTACCATTTTTAATTTTTAATACACAAAAAATGTTAATTAAATTTTAAAATATTGATCCGACGAATTTTTCTAATATCAAAAAAAATTTCCGTTATTTTTAATGTATTTAATCCAAATATTTTCAATTCCAAATTTTAACATCGAATTATAAAACATAAAAAAATTTCGAATGTGGAACTTTGAAAATTAAACGAATCCGAACTTTATTTAATACTAAAAAAATTATTGTAGTTACCAAAAATTGCGACATTCAAGATTTTTTGTGCTAAATTCGTTTAAAATTCAAATTATTTTTAATATATTTAAATCGCACGGATATTCAAAAAATGCAATCTATGATTATGATTTTTTAATCCAACCATTTCAATTTTAATTCAGAAGTAAAACTTACGAAAAGAAAAACTAAAAAATTTAGCGTTCACCACGAAAGCTGGGAACTCTAATCTGTAATATCTTTTCAAATGTAAATCGTTTAATTTTTAACACTTAACTTTGAATGATTGATCAAATTTGAAATTTTCTAATGGAATGTTTTTTTATTTTATATAATTCTGTTTTTATTTTCAAATATAAAAATAGACTAATTGAATATATTAAATTGAAAATTATAATTGCAAGAAGAATGTATAACAATATTGCCGTTTTAATCTTATGTGCGAAATTGATAATGTTGGAATTTATTTTCACTAAGAATTTATTAAGTTTAAAACTATATACAATAGTAGAATATCCGCCACTTTACTGTTATGTCTCTATAAGTGAAATGTTAACAAATATATATTTTTTTCAATGTTTTCCGAAAATTCTGCTAATAATAATTTTTCGAATGCCTTATTTACGCAAGAAGTGACTTTCTGCACCCTCTTCATATTTTTCTAAAAAAATATTGTTTTCTAAAACTGTTGTTAATGAATTATGTTTTTGGAACTGAACATTTTATTTTATGTCAGAACTTTCGCACGAAATATTGTCTCATTAAAAAAATATGTTCATTGGAAGATAAAAATTGCAATTAAAAAAATACCTATGGAAGCAAAATCTTCTGGTGTGTATGCCTTTAATATTCGCAACTAAGGTTTTGCTTTTGCATTATGTTAAAATTATTGTAAAGGCATTTGATTAAAAATTCTCTGATTAAAAATCATTCAAAATAAAAATTAAGGAACTACTACGTCTTCCATATTATATTGAATGATTTCCAAAAATGAATAAAAATAAAAATTCTTGAATGTTGAAAATTCAAACCAAAGAATGCCGAAGATTTAAAACTATAATTATGAAATTAAAATCTGATTATCAAGGCTCTGAATATGAAATTTTGCATTTTTATATTTTAATTTGAAATTACAGCATTGTGAAATTTTAAATTCAAAACCCCAAAAGCTAATAAATTTTAAACAAAAGATTTTTTAATTTGAAGATTTCGAAGCTTGATAATTTTGAAGTTTAATAATTCTAAACACTTTAATAATGCTATATTTTATATTTATTGTTTAGAAAATTATTAATAACGTAATAAACTTTTATTAAAAAAATTATACTTAATTATAAAAATTACTTAAATTATAGTATCAAATTTATATAAAATATTAAAACAAATTACAGTGTCTTAAATTGGCAGAAATTTGAACAATTGTAACACTTTTGAAATCAATGTTACATTCTTTCTTCATATCATCAGGCGTCACGTTACAAAATGAGCTTAATTGAGCTTCTACTTGTTCCTCTTTGCTGATTTTTGGCAATTCTATTGATTTCGCAAAATCTTGAAATTTTTAGAATATATATTTTTGTAAAGTTATTGAAAATTTTTTTACCTACTTAATGAAAAAATAAAGAATGCTATCTGAAAAAATGTTGCGTGGTTCGCAACTTTGAGCATGTATAGAACATACTTTTTAAAAATTAAAGGTCGAAGCATGGACAACTGTTATTTTGTGATTGTTAATTCTCCTTTGCTAAAGCTCTTTCGGCTTTAGTGAACACATTCTCATCACGTGTCTCATGCTTCGCGCTCGATTTTGTTTAAAATTTAAACTTTCATTAACAATATTTTTAACAAAATTTAATAAATTTAAATTAGACCAAAATCCAAATTAAGAATCCCATTTAACTTCCAATAATGAAATTGATGCAAAACCCTGTTAAATAAAACAAGAATCCCACAATATTTGCCAACAATATTTATGTTCTTTTTTATTTTCATTTTATTGTAATTTGATGAAAATAAAAATAAAAACGACGAAAGAGAGAAAAAGAGAAGGAAGGGGGTTTGGTTGGCTGCCTTCTCATTTTTCTTTCCTCTTTTTCATTTTAGTACGAAAATTTTATTTGTTTTTTGGTTTTTTTTTCAGATTACAATAGGATTTTTGGTTTTTGTTTATTCGTTATGGTGCACATTTGGTCACTTGATTCTTATTTTATTTAACAGGATTTTGCATTATTTTTAACACTTAGCCTAGAGTTGCTGATTTAGACATAGCAAAATAAAGTGGAAATTTTATTTATAATGCCTTATAATGCTATAATGCTTATATTTGTTTCTTGTTTTGCACTAAATTTTATTCTTAGCAACCGTGAATTATGTATGATTTTAAGGAATTAATATTATTAAATATCACAATACACATTGGTATTGTAACATACCCCTACTTTTGCTAATTCGTTTGCATCTTGAAAATGCTACAACTCCGATCATTTTCTTTTTATTGAATGATGTTGTGAAAATAAACGGTTTTCAATATTATTCTTTACAAATAAAACAAAAAATACGCTTTCCATGATTAATATGAAATCTATAGATATTTTGTCGACGTATAACTTTTGTTAATTAATTTTTTTTTTCGTAAATTGCATCCTTTTACGAAAAAATTTCTTTAATTTGAAATTTATTTTTCACGATTTAATGAAAAACTGTACATCTGATAAAAAAACGATCATTACCAAACTTGTAGCTCTTTTTTCGGTAAATAACTGTTTTCTATTGATTTTTCTTGTAGCTTATGTGGTTTGTCTATAACATTTTATTTTTATTTTTAGTATTGTTTTTCTTACGAACAAAACAAAAAACTATGCATTCTATCAAAAAGATGATTAATAATAAATTTGTAAATCTTTTTTAGGTGAAAATTTTTTGTTAATTTATCTTTTTTCATGTCTTACATAGTTTAATCCAAAATATAATTTTTATTTTTCATTATTTTTTGTGTGATCAAATTTTTTAACTTTCAGTTCTTCATTGCAATTTAAAAATTTGTTACAATAATCTTGTAGGTCTATCAAAAAGCAAGGTTTTTCTCTTTTACTTTTGTCTTACATCTTGCGGTGTTTTTGGTTCTTAACCCTTTATGTTAAAAAGAATCCTGTTTATACTAAGTAGATATAAATTTCTTAAAAAATACTCTTTTAGAAAATTAAAGTGTCTCAATAGAGTCTCTGAATTTCAAATTCTCATAAATATAATTCCCTTTTTTAAAAGTATTGACTACTCACACTGCAAAATTATTTTTAAAAAAATGTTTTAGCAAAGTTTTGTGCGGGATATATAAAGGAGACCTAACAAAAGAGAATTCACAATCATCAAACTACAGTTAATATGAATGTAAAAATGATTGAAACAAAATTATCTAAAATCTTGCACTCATTGAAGTTCGCCACCTGATTTTTTTAAATTTTGTAAATCCCAGTTTCCGAATGAGGGATTTTAATTCTAAGCATTTCTCCCTAAAAATGAAACTTTAAATTGTGAAGAATTCTTTGTTCATAAAGGCAAAAATGTTGCGTTTTTAACGTTTTCACTATAATTTGTCAATTTTTTTACATATTCACAGAAATGAGAAAAATCAAATTGTGCACAAAACTTAGAATACCTAATTTTGAAAAATGTATAGAATGTAGGTCACGATAACAAAAATGTTGGGTGATGTTATGTCAGCTACTGTCAAAAGTTATACAAAAAAGTGATTTTCATAGATTTTGAACTGATATTTGGTAGATTCTCAAGGGTTTAAAAAGTTTTAGAATGGTGACATTTTTTTAGGCTACCACCAAAAGTTGAGGAGATATTTAGAAATTATGGAAGGATATACAAATTTTTTATTAAAAATAATATGTGGATTTTCGAAGATTTTGAAGGCAATTTTTCTGATTTGAAGAATTTTTTTTAACTTTTTGAAAATTTTGAATCATTTTCAAAGAAATTTATAAGTTTTTAATCAATTCCAATAATATTTAAATATTTAAAGTCGTTCTTCATTTATTTTATTTTTTACTGGTATTGAATATTTTATCGCTTCCAGTAAAAAATTGTCTATATCGGTATAAAAAAAACTACTGGCAGCGCTAATTATATTCCAAGAAAAATAAAAAATGACTATTCATGAAAAAAATTAATTTTAAGTTTTGAAGATTATATATGATATTTCAGAAAGATATTTCCAGAAAAATTTTTTTCTTTCTTTTCATGTGTAATATTAAGTTTTCTGTGCTGCGTCAAAAAAATTTAGATGTGAAATTTAAAAAATTTTAGAGAAAAAATTAATAAATGGAGGATAACATAATAATTTTTGGATTCATACTTAGTTTTTTTGCAGAGGGTAGAAAACATATTTTGTTTCATGTGTTGTTGAAATGTGCGAGAAATGGAAGTAAATTTTCAAATTTTTGAGAGGTTCATGAATGATTTTTTTGTAAATATTGATAAAATTGTAAAATAAATTGCACACAGGGTAAAAAATAATTTTTTCATTAATTTAATTTCTTCACGTGTACTTACAGACGGGAAGTACTAACAAAGCAAATATTAAGGTATTCATCATGGCCTTTTACCAAAATATATTTAAAAAATCATCAAATCTATTTTTTTGTACTAAGATCGGAATCTGATGGTGGGCATTCATATAATATTTTTTTGACATATTAGCCTTCAAAACGAGAAAAAGGTTCATTTGTCTTGAGTAGGAATCACCTATACGAAAAGTAGTTCTTATCAAAGTTTCATTGCCAGGCATCAAAGACGCTCTGATTTTAAAAAATAACTGTTTTTCCTCTAGTGTCTTGAAAAGAATATTTGTAAAATTTGATAAAATATCTTCTTTTCTAAGAAAAAATTTCAAGTTAAAAAATAATGGATTCAATCGGAATAATTTAAAGCCAGAAAATCATTTCTACAAATCGAAAATTCTACTGATTTATTTAATGAGAAATGAAAATAAAATTCAATACTGGGAAACTCCTGATTTTTCTGTAAAAAGGGCGGCCCAAAAATACATTAAAACATTTTTTTTCATGCTGGAGGACAACGAGGTGCCAAAAATTTGGCTCCTAACCCGAAAAAAAGGAATAGTCCTTTTTATTTTTCTGTTTGAATTTTTTTGCAGTTTCTCATTCCCGAAGATTATATTTTCATGTTAAAAAATTATGGTTTGTTTGCAAATTTAACAATTTTGCTAATATGTCATACTTTTAAGTTGGAAAGTCATCGTTCATGTATAATCAGATCGCATAAGAGCACATCAAATTATTTCTCTGAGCGTGGGAACATCCCTGGAGGCTTCCAAAAACGTTTTGGAATTTCATTTTTTGAAGGCAGTATCTGAATGTGAAATTTCGTTCAGAAACTTTCTGTCAGATTTTTATGTTGTTAACTAGCTATTTTACCTTGTCTTGTTTTTCCAAAAATTTAATTTTTGAATTTTAAGCTTTATCGAAAAATAAATGGCAAGAAATTTGTAGATCTTTCATGTGTGATCAACTTTTATTCCTTAATTTTTTTATCAAATATTTCGCTTCTTCACATTTTTTTCTTTTTCGATATTATTTTCACTAATAAAACAAAAACTACGCGCACTATTGGAACATAGTTAATAACAAATTTGTAAACCTCTTCTTGGTTGTGCAACTTTTGTTGTTATCTTAAAATTCTTTCAAATTTATTAAAATCTTTTTAAGTTAAATTTTAAAAACTCGTTTGACATCCTTTAAAATCACTTGAACTGTCTTTGAATCTGATAAAATAATTTGTAAATCCTTAAACATTTTTTAATTATTTTTAAATCCTTAAAAAATAAACTTTAAGATCTCGCCAAGTTCCTAATAATTCCTTAAAATCATTTGAATTCTTTAAAATCCTGAAGCTTCTCCGAATTATTTTTTTAATGCATTTAAATTCTTTACAATCATTTAAAATCTTTTCAAGTATCACAAAATTGACTAAAATAAATTCTCATCACTTAAAATCTTTACAATTTTCTGAAATTCCTTTAAGTCTCTTGAAAATTTTTAAAATTTTGAATTTTTAAGTACTTAAAATATTTTGTCAATTAATGGCTTATCATTCTTTTAAAGTCACGAAAATTTATAAAAATATTTTAAAACTCTAGAAAAATAAACTTAAAATTCCCATAAATTCCTTAGTTATTCCTTAAAATCACTTGAATCTTAGAAATCCTGTAAGATTTCTTGATAATCCATAAATTCTCCTAAATATTCTTTTGCATCTCTTTAACTTCTTTACTACCATATAAAAGCTTTCAAAGTTTCTCGAAAATAAATGAAACTAATTCAAATCTCTTAAAATTCTTTAAATTTTCTGAAACTCATTTTAATCTTTTGAAATTTCTTAAAATCTTTAAATTCTTTCAAATTTATTACAATCTTTTTAAGTTACATTTGGAAAAGTCGTTTCACATTCTTTAAAATCACTTGAACTGTCTATGAATCTGATAAAATAATTTGTAAATCCTTGAACATTTTTTAATCATTTATAAATCCTTAAAAAATAAACTTTAAGATCTCGCCAAGTTCCTAATCATTCCTTAAAATCATTTGAATTCTTTAAAATCCTGTAAGATTTCTTTTAAATCCCTAAAGTTCTCCGATTTGGTTTAAACTTCCTTTAATTTCTTTGAAATCATTAAAAATATTGTAAAATTGACTAAAATTTATTAAAATATTTTAAAATCCTATAAACTTTTTTAAGCTGCTCAAATTCCTTTGAAAATCCTTAAAATCTTTGAGTTTTTTAAAAAATCTTTTGAAATCACTAGAACTAGAAATATCTTGTGAAATCCTAATATCTCTTAAAGTCTTTTAAAATCCTTTAAAGTCTCTCTGATATATCTCTCATTGATATGAAACCACTTTAAATTACTTATTCTTTAAAAATATTATGAAATAAGTCACCGGAAATTGGGGCTACATAACTTGAATTACGGCACATTATCATTTTTCGTGATGGATTGACTAATATAGAAATTTGTGGAAATTTTCTCAGTAGATATACTTTGTAAATTACATTTTTTCTTAGCATGTATGGTTTGTCCAAAAATTAAATTTTTTCATATCGTGCATCGTGTGGTTCAAAATATTAATTTTCGTTTTTTTTTTAATTTTTAAAATGCAACAACTCTGATAATTTTTCTTTCATCAACAGAAGTCAAAAGAATACGTCTTTACTTTTCGTGAAATACAAAAAGCCATACATTGGAATTTTCATATTTGAAAAAAGTGGTCTCAACCATTTTGAAAATGCTCAAACTTTTTAAATTTTTATGCAAAATAGCTGATTTACGAACTTGATCTGCCTTTTTGGTATATCTTGTAGAAAAAATCGAACGATCATAATTTTTCGTTTAATTGTAAATGTTGTATATTAGAAGATGAATATAATTTTATTTTAAGGCATAAAAATTAATAATTGTTCAATTTTCATTTATGCATAAAAAATTGTGTTTTTTAAAAATATTTTTTTAAAACTATTTTACAAAATAAGAAATGATTCAAATTTTTCCTAGGTTTTTTAAGAAAATTCCTGTATTATCGTTACACATTTCTGAAAAATATTTTGAAATTTCTTAAAAGTATATAAAAATCCTTTAAAGTTAAAAAAATTACCTTCAAATATTGTAGATTCGTTTTAGGAAAATTGAGAAATCCTTTGAAATCTTATAAAATATTCTCTTGAAATTAATTATTCCAAATAAAAAATTATTTTCAATTTTCTTTTAAATCTTCATAATTCCTTTGTCCTTTTGAAGCTTGTAAAATGCTCAAAAATATTTTAAATTTTGTGTTTAAAATCATCAAAAATCTATACTGTTTAAAATACTTCTAAGTTTTAAATTATTTTTTAAACATCTCAAAACCTTTTAATAATCTCTTAAGCTTACTTGAATATTGTTACATTTTACATAGCAGCAAAGTTTTAAAACGTGCCTTTACGTATACATTTTAGGTTAAGATTTGGATGCTTATTGTTAAAGGTTTTTTCTGTGGCATTCTAGATCTCAATCCTCCAGAATTTGACAGGTCTAGTTATCCATGATGTTTATTCACAGCAGCTTGATTACTTTAAACAACACGTATAAATATAACGGAACATGCCACTTCACCGGTATTATCCGCCATAATGGAAATAAAATTACACGCGTGTGCACGTGGTCCCACTGAATGATTGCGCATGCGCAGTTGCATATATCGTTAGTCTAACCAAATAGTTTTGTTGGCTCAACCAAAACTTGTTCAGGAGAACCAAATAAGGCTTAACAAACTAATTTTGTGTTAGGGACCAAATATTTTATTTGGCCAAATAAATAATGTTGTGTTTACAACTAAAATTTTGCTCTGTCAACAAAAACTGCTCCACTAAAATGGTTTTGTCGCGATTACTAAATTTCTTATCTCAGTGAAAGAGAAATCCGCGATATTCAATTTTAAAATAAAAACAATACCTTCTCATTGTGATGAGAATGTAAGAAAATAAATTGTTTAAAATTTATGTTTTTAGTAATACTCTTTATTCCACGTCAATTGATTTATTTACGACAAGAATACACTGAACAAAAAAGCGTCTGCGCCTGTCTGGAAAAGCTTTATAAACAAAATAATATATGTGCTAGTATTCACCTACAAAAGTCAATACCAGGTGTATACATATGAAACCGGTATTTTTTCAAGAAAAAAACACATTTATTTCAAGAGAATGATAACAAATATTTTATTCAAAGTATGCGCCC
>NC_046659.1:127093730-127114589 GCF_010883055.1 Belonocnema kinseyi | reverse complement strand
CGAAAAAAATCACGATGTCATATGACACTTGACATGTTTGGTATTGGATATTGTTGACAGATGACAATACGCCAATTAGCACAAATGGTAAGTTCCGCCAGTTCCTATAAGTGTGCCTACTGGCCGCTAGATGGCAATACCGGTTTCATATGTATACACCTGGTATTTCTCCATTGTAGTACACAATGAAAATCGCAGTAAAATCCGTATACACCGTATAGTACAAATAAATGATCGGAACAAGCAACCGGATAAAAATTATTTACCCTGAAACCTTTTATTACTTTTCGTATATTTTTTTTCATTTTTTTAAAATAATTAATAAACTATATTCCGTTTTATAAATTCATACAGTCACTGATAGATCGTGTTTGCCATACAAAATAATGATCACTAATTGTCTTCAAATTTCTAAACAAAAAAATAGTTGAATTCTCTCAAAGCAAGTTTGATAAATTGCGTAATTAAAAATTCTACTCGCTATTCCCCGCAAATTATATTTTGTTATTTTATCATCGTTTATTTGTTTAACAAAAAGTGGGACGATGGTCGTGGGGGCTAAAGCATAGGCTTTGGACCCACTCCTTCGGCTTGCGGGTTCGATTCCCGCCTCGCACTCTGGAAGAGTCTCGGTGGCCCATGCGGTGAACCCTAGCCTAGCAAGGGAGTTGTTCATCTCCGGAGAGTCGTGGGACCGGTACCTCTAAAGAAAAAGGTTTTCTCTAAGTACTTAAGGCTGTTGCTCTTGGTGGTTCGGAACCCACCTTAAACTGTAGGTCCCCCTTCCACCACCAAGTAAGTGTGTGGAGGGTGTGTAAAGGAATAGAGAAGGTGTAAGGAAAATGTAAACCCTTAGGGGACACATTAGAAGCTTCCACTACTACTATTTGTTTAACAAACTTCAACTATATTTATTCGAGCAACTATGATCTAATTTAACCGTTTTCCTTTTGTTGACCATTTGCTTAACGATTAGTTGGTTAAATTACGAGACAAAAAAAATTCTTTTAGTGTAATTGTAATTTAAAATTGATATAAAACATTTAAGAAACTCAGAGTGAGTTAATTTCACAAAAGTTTTAGCAAGTCTTTGTTTTAGAGATTTTCACAAGTTCAGCCACTCTCTTTGGTTTGGCGCATGTCAGCGCTGCTTCAATGGCATTTACTCTTTGTTTTTGGAAATCCTGACTGGCCCTACATTTCTCCTGAATATGTTCTTTGTATTTCTTATCATGTCGATCGTAGAGCTCAGCTGCCTCGTCCTGAAAACCATCCAAAAAATGTTGCATTGCTTCAAGATGAATAGCGACATTGGACCAAATCTGTGTGAATTCAGTGTTACATTCCTTCTTCAAACCATCAGGCGTCAAACCAAATATATCTTTCAGTCCAGATTGTACGTCCGCTTTATCAAACTTGTCATCATCGTCGTCGTTTTTCTTGGGTTTTTCTACATGTGCCAAACCTTCGAATGTTTAAAATATATATTATAATGTAATTGGGGAAAATTTGGATACTCTATTTAACAATGAAGAATCCTATCTCATAAAAAGTGTCGTGCAGCAATTCCATGCCAAATTTTCATAAGAATTGCAGCTATTGTTCGTTATTTTGATAAAAATTCAACTATCCGTTCTCTTAGATATCAGAAGAAAACTCCTAAAACAATTTTTGAAGAAATAAAAAAATAAACTTAGGAGATATTTAAAATTTTTAATTGAGGTGATGGATGCAATAACTCGTTAAGCGCTCGAAATCGCGTAGGAATATTGTCCCCTCGGAACAATCTATCGATAAAAAAAGTGTTGACCAAAACACGAGAAAAAATATTACTTCCTATTCAGCTTCACGCAGCCGGAAAATTTTCTTCTGATACTTTATCATTCGACAATTATTACTCAAGATAAACAATAAAAACTTGGACAATTTTTCGACCAAAATGGAATGTTTTATAAAAGAGAAATCGCAATTATTCGGCTGTTCGTTGATGAAAATTCTTGAAACTCTTATAGTGTATTCTCAATATACAAGCGATAAATATGAGAAACGCATTTTTGTTTAAACTTATATGTTTGTTTCTGTTTAATAAGAAAATTGATTCCAAACGAAAATCAGGTTTCGCCGGATTCGACCAGTGGCTCGGTCATCAAAAAAATGTTATTTGAAACAACGTTTTAAGAGAAAGTTGTTCACTAGACGCTGATATTTTCCTAAAAATTTGAAGAAAATTGATCAAAAATTTTTGAGATGACAGCTAGTTAAAGTCAAAGCACGCTGCCGCTGCAGTGCTCCAGTGGTGGGCCGACTTCACCTGGCTGTCATTTCCACAATTTTGGAGTCATTTTCTGAAAATTTTCAGGAAAACTTTTTCAAAGTCTAGTGAACAACTTTCTCGCAATAAATTATTTCAGACAGAATTTTTTCGATGACCGACCCATTGGTTTAAGTTGGCGAAACGTGGTTTGCGTTCGGAATCAATTTTTTAGTAAACAGAAACGAACATATCAGTTTTCCCAACAAAATTCTTTGCTCATATTCATCCCTTTTGTAATGAGAATGCACCATACAAAGTTGAGCAATTTTTGTCAACAATCGGCCGAATAATCGTGATTTGTGTTTAATACTACATTGATTTTTGATTGGAAAATTGTCTAATTTTTTATTGTTTATCTTGAGTAATAATTGTCAAATGAAAAAGTTTCTTGAAAAAATTTGGCGGCCGCGTCAAGCAAAATACAAAGGTATATTTTCTTTTGCGTTTTGGTCACCATTTTTTTATCGATCCATTGACCCGAGTGGACAATACTTCTACGCGATTTCGAGCGCTCAGCGTGTTGTTGCACCCGTCACCTCAATTCTTGTCCTTATATTAGGGTGGACATTTTTTCAGTCGATGCAATTTAAAAAATCAAACTCTAAATTAATTTTTAAGTAATGAAAACTGAGCTGCAAATTAAATCACTTAAAGTGAAACTCTTGAATTAAAAGTAAAAATTTTTATTTCTCCCAAATCTATAGAGTTCAAACATTCAGATTAATTTTCAAAAATATAAATCCACTTTATCATTTTTAATGCTCTAAATTAAAGAGTCAAGAAATGCATTTAAAAATGTTAAAAATTATATAATTAATGTAATTTTAAACTAGAAACATAAAAATAGTACAAATTAATTTTTGTAAACCGAGCAATTCTTAAATTAAATATTCCCTTAACTTACTTTATTTTTTCTAAGAATAACAGGATTTAGTATTTACTGAGACATTAAAATTCCAGAATTTAACTTACACATTACATTTCTTTTAGATAGAAGAATTAAATTTGTAACCTTTAAATTTTAGTTTTGAATGTTTAATTCATAATTAATAATTTTAAATGAATAGTTAGATATTTCTAAATGGTAAATAATTGCTCTTTTTCCTGATTAAAAAATTTCAAATTAAATTGTTTTAAAATAGATTATTTTAGACTGAAATAATATTTGGAATTTAATAAAAGCCTTTGGTTATAAAAATGGTATTATTTTGAAGATATTTTATATTTTCAAATATTTTACAAAGTTTTATTTTGGTATTTAAATTTGTTTGAACAATGAGAATTTTCTACCGAAACAGTTTAATTTTTAACGTTGGAATCTACAAATTTAAAAATTGGGATCTCATTTTGAACCGTCTTGCATAAAAAATTATCATTTACTTTTTAAATCTTAAAGAGCAATTTATTTTAAAAAATGAATAATAAATTTATAATCACAGTGAATCAACTACAAAGTTTCTTTTTAAATCAAAATTCTTCGATTTAAAATGCTTCCAAACTTTTTAGTCTTAAGTCACATTCTGCCTGATTAATTCATTAAGAGTTAATTAAGTAATTAATCTCAATCCAAACAAAATATATTGAAATAAAACACATTCATTTTTAACTAAAAATACTACATTTCTAACAAAAGAGATCGATTTTTAAACATCTTCAAACTTACTAGAAGTATTCCCAAAATTTTGAAAAATCATCTTAGTTTAAAAAAATGGCCACAAATTTTTCCAGAGTTTCGTCAAAATCTTTAGAAATCATTTCAAATTTTCTTTACTAATTTTGTAGAACCAAAAACTATTATAAGTTTCTCCATGAATCTTCGGAAAAAGTTTTTAATTATTTTAAAACCATCAAATATCCTTAAGAAGATGCAAAATTATATTGTTAAGTCATTAAACATCTAAATAACTTTCAAGATAATTAAAATTTTAAGTAAAATTTTTTAAAATTTAACATTTCCTTGAAATCATTACAGGATTTGTTTTTTAATTCAAGAAATTTTTGGAAATCTTCTCTGTGAAAATTAGTTTCTGCATCGACAAGTGTAACTTGGTGATTTTGAATACTTTGTTGTTAAAGCTTTCTTGGATTTATCGTACTTTTTTATATTACGCTTAACACTATTATACCAAATGTATATTTACATTCATTGCTGTATCTCGGTCTGGGATTGCTTATTCATATATTGCAAAATGAATTACAAATTTTATTTAAAATGATTGCTTTATTATTTATTTCTGATTTTATATTAAGTTTGATATACAACTCGTGTCTTTTTTCCATAAATTTAATTTGTTTATTTTTAAGTTTATTTTTTGCGATTTAAATCAGAAATACGCATCTCAGTTGAATAATAGTTATTTCAATCTGTGTTGTTTTCAAAAAGTTAATTTTTTTACTCTTAATGTATTTTTATAGCAAAAGATTAAAACAAATTTTTAGATATTGTTTGCTTGAGTAACTTTTGTCTTATTTTTTTTCTCTAGTGTTTCGTTTTTCAACAATTTTAATTTTTGTATTTTTCAAGGTTACTTTTTACAATTCGAGCAAAAAATACACATGAAATTAGAAAATTCTTTTTAACAAATGTGTAGCTCTTTTTTAGATGAAAATCTTCGGTTATATAATTTTTTTTTAGCTTGTGACATTTTTCCAAAAATTATATGATAAATAATATAAATCTTTAGAAAATGGTACCAACATTTTTGAAAATGCTCTAACTTTTTGATATTTTTTCCAAAATAGCTGGTCAACGAACTCAATCTTTCTTTTTAGACCCTGAGAACGCACGTGAAGTTCACTCTTAAAGTTACTTTTAGAGCGTAATTCATTGTGGACCTTTATTGTGATCTTGAAGATAACCTTTAAGGTTTTTCAAGGTCAACTCTTTTCTAAATGTAAACCGCCTTTTTACATCGGCAATTGATAGAGCGGGAAATTTTATGTTCAAATATGTACCCAGGTCATAGATAAATTGTAATTTTGAAGGTCACTCTAAGGTCATTTAAACTTAAACAAGATCTGTATATATCTAGGTCAATGTTAAATTGTAACTATAACCCAAGTACATATTCCAACGAAAAATGTACCGCTTTATAGGTTGCCTATGCAAAAGCAGCGATTCCATGAGAACAAATTGACCTTGAAATAAGCTTGAAGGTCATAGTCAAGGTCATAGTTAAGGTCACTACTTAATTCGCCCCGTTAAAGAAAGTAACTTTGCTCGTTCTGACAATTTTTTGAAACGATTCTATTCCATGAGGTAGGCAGACCTTGTTTAAGCATAAATTACGATAGATCTGTGAATTTTACGTTCTTATATGTACTCAGATCACAGGTACTATTTGACCTTGACTCAGAGATGACAGTGTGAACTTCAAGTTCAAAATTTGCCTATTAACTGCTTATATATTTGAACTTAAAATTTTCCGCTCTCGATTTCTGTTGTAAAAAGGGATTTTACAAAAACAAAAACAGTTAACCTTTAAAAAACCTTGAGGGTCATCATCAAGATCAATATAAAGGTGGAAAACAATTAAAACTCAATCTTTATGTAATTTAATATTCAAAAGAAAATTATTTAGTCAATATTTGATTATAGAATTTGCAACATATAAGCAGTAATTAATTACTTCTATTCAAACCTTCAAATAATTTATGCTTTATATTTTTCTGAAAATTGTAATTATTAATAACCTTTTAAACTTATTGATTAAAATAATAAAATCTATGTAGATATAATTTTAAAATCAGAATTCAGATATTCATTTCACATCACAAAATTTACAATATTATATAGTAATTGTAATAGAGGTATTTAGAATGAAAAATAAACTTTTATCATCAAAATTTCTGAGAATATTTAATGACAAAACCTTGAAGGTAAATAATCAATTTTTGTTATCTCATTAAACAAAATTAAAATTTCAATCTCCATGTGATTCAAACTTGTGAAAAAAATTAATCAGCTAATAATTTTTAATAACTTTAAAGGATTTCAACTTTATATTTACCTGGATACTCTTTTTTTATTTTTCATGATCTGATTTATTATTAACATTCTATAATAATTTTTGAAAAAAAAACATTCACGTACCATTTTAAAAATTAAATTCAGTAAGTTATTTTATAACATCAGAAACTTTGTAAAAATCATTGAATTAGAATGGGGGTATTTTAAATATAAATTAACTTTTATTTTACAAATTAAGTAATATGTTTATTAATATACCCTTCAAGTAAATAATAATTTAATGTTACTCAATTTCAAAAACATTTTCCTATTTTTGATTTAATGTGGGGAAAAAATTATTTTGACACTTCTATTATTAAATTGATTTAATAATAAGCTTTTCCCATAATTCCAAAAAATTCTAGTTTTACGCAAATCGATCAATAATTAAATAATCAGTTTACAACATAAAAAGCAATAAACATTATTTTTACTTAAATATTTAAATAACGTTTACTTTATCTTTTTCTGAAAATTTTATTAATTAGTATTTATAGTAATTTCTGAAAAACTAAAAGATATTTAAATATAATTGTAATAATATCACGAAGATTGACAACAATTACATAATTGGAATAGAGGTATTATAATATAAATAATATTTTATTATACAAATAATGGCGAATATTCAATTAAATAGCTTCGAAAATGGTTTTCATTTACACACACAAACAATTCTTAGTTTATATATATATATTTAAATTTTAGTTTTAAAAGGGTAATATGAAATTGAAAGTTATGTACTTAATTATTTTTTTAAAACTATGATTCGCCTTTTGCTGTTAGAACAATTCTATAATCAATTACATTACTTTTAATATTTCTACAATTGTTATAAACACAATAAACAGATATTGATTTGAAACCAATGTAATTAATATGTGAAAAATGTTTTAAAAAAAAATCACTTCAAGATATTTTCGAGTGGAATGCAGTGCTATTGTTAATTTTTAAATGCAATAATTATTTTGTTTATAACTATTTTAGAACTTGAAACAGTAGTTTAATTTTTTATGACATTGTTTAAACAAAAAAAGCACATCGGGATATTTCGGGACGAATCTAGGTTCCTTTTTAGTTCTTTATATTACTCATAGTTTTTTTTTAATCAATTACAAAAGTTTCAAATCCATATCTGTGAAAAACTTTAAAGTCGTGAATATTTAGTCGTTCACCTAGATTCTAATGGAATATAGTACTACATCAGTCGAAATAGAACACGCATATAATAATAAAGTAAGACATCTGTGACTAAATGAGAAATGTCAATAAATTACTTAAATACATTTTACGTTTATTTTTATTTTTGTTGTTGTATTTTTTTAAGAATCGAAATCATAACTACATTAATTAATTTAATAAATGTATAACAATTATTAAGATTCAGCTTTTTTATTCTGATTGATATACTTATAATTTTTCACAATTAGGGATCATGCTCTTGTTTACAACTATAATTGCTATTTCTAATTAAAAAATTATATTTCACAAAACAATTTACAAGTTTTTAACAACTGTATGCGAAATTTATATATTTCCCTAGAAATCGGTATTCATGGTTGAATATTATTGATGAGATTTTAGGGAAAATGTAAAATGATTAAGGTTTATTTAAAAATATTAATCTTCATTTTTAAAGATTTTAAAATAAGTCAAACCGGAATTTGGAAGATTTTAAGACAATTTTTTTGTTCATTTCGCAATTTTTGGAAATTTTTAGAAAAACCTAATTTTCTGTAAATGTATTACGTAGTTTCAAAAGTTTGAAGAAATTTGAAAATAAATTAAATCTTAGCAGATTCCAAAAAGACTTTGAAATTAAATGTATACTTTGGAAGATTACAAAAAAATATAGAAACTATTTAAAAATTATGAACTTTCTCAAGAAATTAATTCATTTTTCTTTAAATTTCTTAAAGACTATCAAACTATTTTTCTTACAAAAACACAAAAGTTAACAAAATTTGCAAAAATGTCAAAAAACGCCAAAATGTTTCTGAAAATTAAAAAAAGCTGGAAGACTTGAAGGCAATTTCTCAAATATTTTAAATGAAGATCGAATCATTTCAAAAGATAATTCGAAGTTTTGAAAAAATGAAAATTTTTTTTAGAATAAGAAATAAAATTTTAAAGCTCGTTAATATTTTTATATCACTGCAATAATAATATAATTTTCTTAAAATTCCTGAGAAACCTGAAGATTTAAAGGCAATTTTGTTAATTTTTCAATCATTTTAGCGGAAATTTAAATAAATTTAAAACAAATGTAGAAATTTAAAAAAAAAATAATAAAAAGTTTAACGAATTTAAGACAATATTTAGATTTTTTCAAATTCATAAATAAAATTTAGAAGCCTTTACAGATTTTTAATGTTTAAACATAATTTCCAAATTTGCTTGAAATTCCGGGGATCTTAAATGGTTCTCATATTGAAAAATTAATATTCAATGAAAATTTTAAAAGATTTCAAAGGATTCATTAAAATTTAAAACTAACTTCAAATGTTTCAAGGCAATTTTGGTAATTAATCGAAAATTTTAGGTAAAATTCTAGGTGTATCAAAAGATATTTCGATTTTTTAAGATTTCAACATATCATTTAAAGCTTCTTGTAAATTTTGAATGGTTTCAAGATAATAAAATAATTTTCTTAAGATTCCCAGAAAATTTAAAAATGACTTTTGAATTTAGAAAATAATAACGAAAATTTTTTAAAATGTCTAAGAAAATTTGCAGAAATTTTTCAAAATTCTGGGAATAATTCGATTTCGTTGAAAAAATTTAAAAAAATTAATCTCTTTCAGTAGAAATGTACACTTTATTGGTTATAAATAAAACTGTTTTGTTGTAAATTAATCTGTTTTGGCTCAAATACTTGGTAGATAAGTCGTATTTTCGTGCAGAAAATTAATTTTCTTGTTAAAAATAATTTTCTTTGGCCTAAAATGATCTTTTATCTTAAACATTTCTATCTCCTAATTAAAAATTTAACCATTTTGCAGAAAATTCATCCCTCTGTAGATATGATTTTTTTGGTTAAAAATACAAGTGGTTGAAAATTAATCTCTTTTAGTTGAGGATTTAACTTTTTTTTAATTCCTCTTTTTAGGGTGTTTGAGACCCGGCCAGAATCACAAATTAATTAATATATTAAAGTTTAATTGCAATTTGGTTTCATATCAAAAGTTAAAATAATTCGTACTATAAATTGCAATGTTAATAAAACATTTTAAATTTTGAAAAAGGATAAGGAGAAAAGTATAATTATATAGCTATTTTTAAATAAGATATCCCTATTATATTAAGATTGCCCTCTTTTTATAGGTGACAATAATTTTTTCTGTGCTTTGGCAAATCATTTTTGTTGTAAAATTAAAAAAAAAAAAGCATCTTACAGAATTCGCACATCGGAGGTAATTGTTTCTGTTTTGAATAAAAACTATAGGTCATCGGAAATAAGATAATTTTTGTTTTAATCTATACTCAGTTTTATTTTTGTCTTAGATTGGAAAACATATTTCACTCATTATATTCTTGCCATGCAAGAAAAAATGTATTCAATTTTTAAATTTTAGAGAATTTGGTAAATTTTTCATGTTTGAATATCAGTATCTTTTGAAATAAATGGCATAAAAAATATTAAAAAATTAGTTTAATTGATTTAATTTTTGACGTGTACTCACAGGCGGGAAGGGCCATCAAGGCAAGGATTAGGAAATTGGTCATGATTGTTCAAAAAAAATATACCAGAATAATCAGAAAGTCTAGTTTTTTTTTCTACTGACATCGGAATGCTGATGGCGAGCCATTTATATGCCAACAGTTTTGACACAGTAACTTAAATAACAAAGAAAATGTTAATTCGCCTTTAATAGAAAACACTTGTACGAAAACTAGTTCGTCTTATCAAAATTTCATTGCCAGACTTGAAAGACGCCCTCATTTTTAATAACAACTTTTTTCCTTCATTAAATTAAATAAATAAATGTATTGATATTATTTTTTTATTTTCAAGAATCTATTTTTTGTTTAAATTAAAGCAATACTTGATTTATTTTTAATAACGTAGATAGAACTTAAAAAATTTCGAATAATTTCATTTAATTTCATATAATTTGACGGGATTTTAATAAATTTCATAATATTTTGTTGAATATTCTTCTACTATAGGACGGTAAGGGTAGATAAAAGAAAAATAAAAGTCCTGGAATTTTTATCTCAGAATTAGAATTTTCGATTTCATGAATAATATTTTTGATAAATAAAAGCAAAAATGACAAGTCCTATCAAAAACTGGTAAAAATAAATTTTCTATGACTTTCTAAAAGATATAATTTTCCATTCAAGATTTTTTCTCGTATTTTAGGTAATTTGGTTTAAAATTTGAATTTTGGATTTTCCCATAGTATTTTCAATAAATAAAATAAAAATAAAAAGTACTAGCTACAAGTGGTTAAACCAAAATTTTTAGGGATTTTTTAGAAGCTGCGATTTATCGTTGAAACTTTTTTCCACATCTAACGTGTTTTGTCTCAAAATTTCAATTTCCAATTTTTTTATAGTATTTTCAAAACATAAAACCCAATTGATAACTCCCATGGAAAAAATAGTTTTTAAAATATTATAGGACTTTCCAGAGTTATACTTACTTCCTGAGACTTTTTTCATATTTTTCGTCGTCAGGCCCAAAATTTGAATTCTTAATTTTTTTCATAGCATTTTTGAAAATTGAAACCAAAATATTAAATCTTTTAAAAAAAGTATTGAGGGAACAATTATAGGTCTTGTTAAGAGTTGCAATTTTTTCTCAAATTTTCGTACGACGTTCTGCTTAAAATGAGAATTATCGACTTTTTCATTTTCGATGCATGAAAAAAAAGCATGTCCTATCGAAAAATAATGCAAACAAAAATATTATTCTTTCTGAAAGGCTGAAATTCTACTCCTATCCATTTTCTACTTATGGCTCCTTGTCTGGCGTAAAAATGAAATATTTAATTTTTGAATTGAACTTTCGATGAGTAAAACCATAACTGCCAGCCAAAGAATTTTGGTTAATGAAATCTTTCTTTCTTTTCGAAAATAAAAAAGTATACCAAAGCTCGATTTGATCCGTTTACTTTTTCGAGAGTTATGGTGTTTACGGACGGATGGACAGTCGGACGAAGAGACAGGCATACGCCATCGCCAAAACTTGATTTTCGGATCTATTATATATATTATATTATATAATCGTGGGCCTTGACGTTTTTTCCCCCAGTGCATTAATTAACATTAATATTTATTAGTAAAATAATAATAAATAATATTTATTGACATTGTTTTATTAATTTTTAGTTACCTAACAAAGGAAATTTGTTTAAATTATTCTTCTTTATTAAAAATTAATAATATTTCTTTGTGGAATATTCATCAACATTGTTTAATTAATTTTTCATTTTGAAACTCTTTTTTTATGAAAAATTATTACTGATAATGATCTGCTATTTCGCCGAATTTTTTAGTAAAAAAAAACATTTTGTAGACAAATTAAATTTATTCACATAATTAAAATTTATTTAACCAATATTGTTAATTTTATACTGGTCCAACATTATTATCTTTTATTTAAAAAATTTAAAACACATATTTAAACAAAATACCATTTTTTCAAAAATTTAAAATTAATTAACGAATGTTGATCAATATTCCACTTTAATGAAATGAGTGGTAGCCAAGTTAACTTTTTTGTAACGTCTATAAACAAGCTGCATATCTATCAAAATCAATTAATTTATTGGTTTATAAATCTAATTATTATTGCTTAAGAATATCGTCTGATAGAGTAATGCTGGAAACTTGAGGTTCTTTTTTCTCGAAATTTTTAGCTCTTCTTTGACTTTTTAGTTTAAAAAAAATTTTTTTAAACATAGAAGAAAGAGGTTATTTAGAAAATAATTCTCTCTTTTGTTTATTTCGTATGTGTTTGTAACTAAAAAGCCAAAATAATGTTAAAAATTGTAGAAAAAACAGTAAGTTTTCAGCAATTGTGTGACCGAAGATAAACAATAATAAATTGTCGAAACAATTATGTTAGGTAAAATAAATTGATTATTACCTTACTTTAATGAAAAGATGACAACGATTAATATATTTAAGAAAAAACTGTAATTTTTTGCACAAATTTTGGGGCGATAAGCACAAAAATTCGAAAGAAAAATTCTAATTAAATGTTAAGTAACTTTTTGAAATCTCCTCAACTGTTCTTTAAATTTTTTTCTTTCTTTTTTAAATTAAAACTCACTTTAAATTTGGAACGACAATATTTAAATTAAAAATCAAGTTAGTATCAGAATAAGGAAAATATGTCAGCTTTTGGAAGTAAAGAAAAAATTATCTACAACTGTATTTTTGTGATCGTGAATACTCTTTGGTTAAAGCTCATTCGGCTTTAACGAACTTTTCTGCATTATGCGTACCACTATTTTACATTAAATTTTATACTTAGCTAAATTGAAACATAAACCATTTCATCAAATCTATATTGTTACTACTTATAGCACGCATTAGTTATAAAAAAGACGTATTTTTTTGCCTTTATTTTTATATTTAGAAGAAGTGCGCACGCTAAAAAAAACATTTTTTTATCATACATTTGTATGCATCTTCTGTCGTTTTTTCACAAACTTAATTTGTTTATTTTCAATGCTACTTTTTGTCTTTTCTAATCTTATTTATCAATATTTAAAGTACGAAAAAAATTTGTAAAGTCACTAATCCTGAACTTGAAAAACAGATCACTTATTTTTGTAATCATAACAAATTTACGAGTCAACGCTTCCAAGTGGAAAAACAAGAATGATTTGCACATTCAATCTATCCGACCTTGAACTACATACGTTAAAAAAAATCATGAAATTTATCCAAAAATATTTTGAAACATTTTTTCGTACTGAAAGGCACCAATTTCCCAAATTTGGTTCAAAATAACAAAAAAAATAACTGCATTTTTTCTATGAAAACTTAAAATGCGGAAAAAGCAAGAGGAACTTTGAATAACTTTCACGAACAAAACTTTTTAAAATCTTTCTTGATTAAAATAAACCATTTTTATAAAATTTGTCTTTCTGGTACAAAAAATTCATCTGGTTAAGTATAAATTTTATCTTCTTTTGCCTAAAAATACAATTTCTTCGTTGAATCCATCTTCTTTGGTTGAGGTATCAATTATTTTGTTGAGAAGTCATCTTTTTGGTTAAATTCATCTTTTTTTTTTTTAGTTTCAAATTAAGAACTTTTCTATTGCTTGAAATATCGACTATTGCATTATTTTTATTTTAAATTATTCTTTTTTGTTCGAAAATTGAAACTACTTCGCTAAAGGTTGAACAAATCTCTTTCATTCAAAATTAACTTTTTTGTCATAAAATTCTAGTTTCAGGATGTAAACTCAATTGTTATACAGAAAATTCATCTTTTCTTTTGAAATTTCAACAATTTAGATGAACGTTTTTCCTTTTTTTGTACTTGAAAATCGACATTTTTTCATTTTTACTAAAAATTTGCCTATAAGGTAGTTTCAACTTTAATCACAATTAAGCTTTTAAAATCAAAATCCCAGGAAAAAAGAATTGTATTATTTCAATTGGAAAGAATCAAAACTGAATCATTTTGATTAAAAGTCTATAGTGGAAAAATTTATAATTGATATGATTTAAATTAACCAATTTTAAATTCCGTATTTAAAGTTTAAATTTGTTTGAATTGCAAGCTCTCAGAGTTGAACATTTTTTAGTCAAAATATTCACTCGCTCGAGCTGAGTTTCAAAAAAATCTACAACATTAACTAAAATTTAAAAAATTTTTTAAACAAACCAAATTTTGGAATTTACGTTTTTTGACTCCAAAGTTGTGTTCTGTGACTAAAAAAAACCTCCTTATGATGACTTTCGTAGAGATTTTCGAAAAATGAATACGATATTCAGATACAACATTTTTGTGTTCACGATTTGTGACACCAGATTTGAATTCTTTAACTCGAAAACCCCCTTGTTATGACTTTTATAAAAATCTACCAGAAATTATTACAATTTTAGAAAGTTGAGTCATATTCTGGAATTGTTTTATTTTGACCCCAAATTTGCGTTTTAAGACGCGAAAACTTCTTTAGCACTGACTTTTATAAAAATATACCAAATAATTAAAAATTATCTGAATTTACAAAATTAGAGTCAAATTTTTTTTAATTTTGATACGAAATTTGTGTTGAGACTCGAAAATCCTCCTGGCTCTGACTATCATGCAAATCTACCAAATTATCACATTATTTAAAATTTTCAAACTTTGAGTCGAATTTTTTGATTTTCGATCTTTCATTTAAATTTTGCGCTTTGTTCATCGAAAACTTTCGTCGTTAGTTCTTTCATAAAATTACCAAAATTTTCGAAATTTCAGTCAAATTATTGAATTTTTTCATTGAACCCTAAGTTCTTGTTCTGTGACTCGAAAACCACCCTCATATTGAGTTTCAGAAACATCTACCAAATGAATCAAAATTTTCAAAATTTGAGTCAAATTTGTGAATTTTCTATTTTTGACTCCAAATTTGTATTCTGTGGCTGGAAAGCCACTTCCGTACTAACTTCCATTAAAATCTATCACATTAATAAAAACTTTCCAAACTTTGAGTTAAATTTTTGCATTTTTAAACTTTGAACTTAAATTCGTGTTATGTATGCCTAAAAATTACGCGTAGTAACTTTCATGTAAATCTTCAAAATTAAATAAATTTTTGAAGTAAAGGAATATCTGAAAATCAGAGAAAATTCAAGGAATTTTATGAATCGCTGAATGCCAGAAAAAATGAGAAATTTAACTTCAATTATATTTTTATTATTCATAATTATTCCTGCTTTACGGAATAATTTAAATTTTATTTCAAGGGATTTATGCGGATTTTAACAACTTTAAGGATGTGAAAGAATTAAAATAATATTAGAAGATTTTAAAGATTTGAAGTTATCTAACAAAATTTTAAGTCGGGTAAAAAATATTGAATCTTATTTCTATAAGAAATTTATGGATACATTTCAAACTTTTTAACGAACAGTTTGTTTTTGTGTAATTTAGTTTATATTATATTATAAATTCGGAACTCGAATGATTCAAGCTTTCGAAAAGACTGCTGACTCACCAGTTTCCAAATATAAACCAAGTGTTCGTACGCACCGGCAGCTGTCCAGGCCAAATAAATTACATTTTATAAAACTTCCAGTCATCACGCGCTTGAGCGAGCATGCGTGCGAGCCACGTGCAGGTGAATCTACTCTCCAGTTCCCATATTTTTCAGGCTAGCGGGAATCTCTAAATGAATTTAAAAAATATATATTATATTTCTGATTATTAATGTTTAAAAATTATTATTACCATTATTATTAGTTGAGTAATATTATCAATCAATGATTGAAATTTGCAACAAATAAAATTCTTTATACAAATAATTAATTACATTAGCAAAATGAACAATAGAAAAATATGAATACTATTTAAAATGTTTTTAAAATACTCATATTTATATTCGATTTTCTTGATATTAAATTACATATTTTTATGAATTTTTTTGTATTACTGACAGCGGCCTTTATTGTTGCTGAAAACTTTATTCTTTCTTTTATACTTCAAGAAAGTATCAGGCCTACCTGCTTGAAGCGCCATCTATTGAATTAATTTGAAGTACAGATTTACTTCCGGATAATAAAATAACAACTACCAATTACACAAACACGGTAAATGAATAGGGCTGCTTTATAGTATTTGTCTACAATTTTTTGTTTTGAGGTGATTTTTTCGGTGAACCTAGACGCAGCCGTTTGACATATCACATATTTCAAATAAATTTTTTCGTCAGATAAATTTGATCTTTCGTCAGCTAAACTTCCTGCAGCGTTTTTGTCCAATTTAAGGTTATGTAACGAGTATAACAGCTGATTGCCTCAGCTCTAAGATCAACTTTTTTCGTCCATATTGAAAAATCAAAGTTTAAATAACGCGGAATTTTTTTCGGCAAATGCTAATAAATATTGAAGGAACATCTGTGGTCTTGCAAAGAGTTTGGGAAGAAAAAAGTTTATTTATGTAAACAATGATTATCGACGGACGCATTTAGTCTTTACAGCAGAAGTTTGACTTCTAACCATGGACATAGGAAACACAGGACTAGGCATGCCATTGCGTGGATGATGCAATGAGGGGGGAGGTCCGTCATCTTTTGATGTCCCGCGACAAAAATAGCAGCGCTCACATGCTTATATTTTCTTGCAGAGATTGTCGACAAAAAAACGCTCGTGCACATGATAAAAATAGCACATCGTAAGATGGCAGCTCTCCCCACTCATGGGATTCTCCCCCCTCCCGTTAACTCAATCCGGCTCGCACAATTTAGGATGGCATGCCTAGTCTCGTGTTTCCTATGTTCATGCTTCTAACATTGTCTGTTGGTAATTATGCAATCTGTATTACCTGCAGACACGTAGAAATTCGAAGTTGTATACTCTCTGCGATAGTGCTGCTTTGACACAGCTGATACGTATGTCAGACCAAATTTTTTTTATTTGCACTTCAAGTGCAAACATTAGTTTTTGCATTATTTGTGCATAATGTTTGTCAACAATCTTTTTTGCTTTGCCCCACCTTGATAAATAGAAACTTCATAACCAGCCCATTGACAAATTGATACTTGCTTGCAGGGTTTTACAGCACGGTCGGTACTTCTCCAAATCAGAAATTAAAAAAAAAACTTTCCCAATTCTAATTATTTAGGAACAGAGAAGCATTCTTGAATGCCTTCTGTGTAGCGTGCCAAATTTTTTACCCGATATTTTATTCCGTGTGGACGTAGATTCGGAAAAAAAGTACCAATCTAACTTCCACTTGTATTTTTTTCGAATTTTTTTTTTTAATTTCCACTAAAACAAAGGAGAGACGTGCACTTTATTAGCTCCTCTTTTATTTTCCAAGCTTTCGAAGCAATACCTCATTTCTTTAAGACGTAAGTTAGGAAAGAAAAATAGAGTATTTGTAAAATATTTAACATCCTGGGTTTTTATTTTTTAAAAATGAAAATAAAAAAAATGATAAAATCCATTATTAAGGAAATGTCTGAATACTAGATTTTCAAAATTTTCTTAATAATAATTAAGAATTAATCCTTTCGAATTAAAGAGCGTTTGAAATTTACAAAAATATAACTTTTAACCTGTGGGTACACAATTCGTTAAAGTTTCAAGCTAAAAAGACGAATTTTTTACTTGAAATTATGAATTTGCATATGAAAAGTTAATTTTCAATAAAATGGTTTAAATTGAAATTCGAAATAGACAAATTTTCAAGAAAAAAGTTAAACTTTCAACCAAAAAGGAGGGCTTTTCAACAAAATAATTAAATTTTCAACCAAATAGGTGAATCTTCAACCCGAAAGATTTTTCAATTAAAAAGAAGAAAATTTTACCCAAATTGCTCAAATTGCCAAATATTTAAATTCTCTACCAAATTGTAAAAATTTCAAATGAAAAAGTCTGATTTCTTCGACAAAACACTTAAATTTTCAAACAAAGAGATGAATCATTAACCTAAAAAATTTTTTAATAAAGAAAATATTCAATCAAATTTCTGACTTTTCTACTAAATATTTAAATTTTTAATCAAGTAGTGCAATTTTTAACTTGAAATTAGGATATTCAACAAAAAAGTTTGTTTTCAGCGAAATATTTAAATTCTTTACCAAATTGATACATTTTTGAGTCAAAAAGCCATATTTTTTACAAGCTAATTAAAATTTCAACCGAAGAGATAAATCTTATAATAAGAAAGATTTTTCATTCAAGAAAAAAAAAACAATTTCAAGCTAATTGTTGTATTTTCTACTAAACATTTAAATTTTCAACCAAATAATTTAATTTTCGAACAATTCGTTAAAGTTTCGAACTAAAAACACGAATTTTTTACTTGAATTTATAAATTTTCATCCGAAAAGTTTATTATTAACAACATAGTTCAACTTACAATTCAAAAAGACAAATTTTCGAAAAAAGGTAAAGCAAAATTGTTGAATTTTGATCAAAGGAATTAAATTTTTAATCAAAAATAAAATTGATTTAGGAAAAAATAAAAGAATTCTCACAAAAAAAATAATATTAAACTTTTGAACTCGAAATTGTGTATATTTGTAACAAAAAAGTGTAATTAACAAAAAACGATTTTTTAATAAAATAATTAAATTTTCAACTACAGAGGTGAATCTTCAACACGAAAGATTTTTCAATCAATATCTGAAATTTTAATTAAATAGATTAATTTTTAACTTGAAATTATGAGTTTTCAAAAAAAGTTCATTTTCAAGCGAAAAACCTTTTTTTTCTAACAAAATAGTTACGTTTTTATTTTTAATCGAAAAGGCGAATTTTCTACAAAATAGCTGATTTTTCAACTTGCAATTATGAATTTTCATTTTTTAAAAAGTTACATTTCAATAAAATAGTTTAATTTGCCATAAAGGTTCTTTATGTAATGTCAAATGTAATTAATCATATTATTAATTATTTTTATTCAATTTGTATAGCAATTTCTTATGAATATGAGTATATGAAAATCAGCATCTCTTTATCCGACTTTTTTTTAATCTGCCTGAGGGTTCAAAAATTACAGGCGGTTTTTCCCAGTCAAATAAATTATTTAAAAAATGCTTACAATTTTTTTGAAACTATAGTAGTTTAAATTACTATTTATTTAATAACCTTATTTTAATTGTAATTGTACTAAAAGAATTAAGTACCTTTATAAACATACGTATTTAAAATCTAAGAATTTGAAAATGAAAAATAAAAAATAATACAATTTTTCACTTCTACAATTGAAAATTCTGCCATTTTGCTCAATTATATTCAACAAATTTTAGTACGGAAGATTTTTAATTTAAAAGTTGACTTTTGATCTTGCGCAAATATTTATATTTAAGATTTTGTATAAATCTGTGAAATAGAAAAGTTTTCAATCTTAAGTCTTAAAAACTCTTTCACTTGCAATTAAAAACCTTCAAAAATTGCAAATTTCTCATGTTTACAATTTTTTAAATTTAAAATTAAGCAAGTTTTGGGTCTAACAATTAAATCTTCTGTCATTTTTGAAGATTGAATCTCAAAATTACTTCAGTTTAAAAGATTTAAGTTTGTAAACTTGACTTTTAATTTGAAAAATCATCTAAAGGGAATATTTATCAATAGTTGCTTTAAATCAAATAGATTTAAATCATTATTATCTAAAATTGAAGATATTAAAATTACAAATCGTGAAAATTGAATCATATAAAACTGCAATTCTGTAAAATATTTTTAAAAATTGAATAATTTTTTAAATTCTGTATTAAATAAATTCAGGATTTTTTCATTGTTATTCTTCGAAATTGCAGAAGTTCAAATTTTAGATCTTAAAAATTGCAATTGACTTGATTTTAAAATTTTGCGATCAAACATCATGCAAGTATTAGGTTTTGAAAACGAAGATTCTATCATTTTGATAATTTTTATTAAAAATTTCTTTAAGACGAAAGATTGAAAATTGGTAGTTTAATTTTCGATCTTCAAAGCATTATATTTTTAAATTTTTAATGTGTAAAATTTAGGATTTTTTATATGTGAAAATTCACTATTAAAAATCATGCAATTTTGAAATTTTACAAACAAAAGTTCTGTAAGTTTGATAAATTGCATTAAAAATTTTTTTAAAGTTGGAAAAACTAAAAATGAAAACTTGACTTTTGATCTTCACAATCATCTGTAAATCTTCAGAAAATCTGTAAGACTTTTTTAATACAGAATTCAGATAGTCACTTTCTACAATACAGATATCGCTTTATCAATTCTTCTCAAACTATTGAGGGTACTTTAAAATATTCCAAGAAGATTATAATAGATATCAATAATTCAAACAATCAAAACAAAATTCAAATACTTTAGGGTGTCTGACAAAATTCCAGTTAATTTTTAAGAGTTTGCAATTTACTTAAAATGTCATCTCTCTTAGTAAAATTATAATTTTTTCTACGTAAAAAATGCAATGATTTGGTTGAGAATTAATGCTTTTTGGTTATGGATTTAAATATTTGTCCCACATAAATATCGTAATTTCGATACTTTTCTAAAATTAAAAACGGTTTGATTCTTTTTCACACGAAACACGAAGGTGTTGACTTCATGAATACCTGATTGGAGTTATTGTCTGGTGGTTATTTTTTTATGCTTTTGTGGGTTTCAAAGTGGAGAGTGTTTCCTTGTACTGTCTTACCAACAAACATTTAATCGCTAGCGGGTGATCAGCTGGTTCGCGCAGGACAGTGTCAAGTAAAGAGAGTTTCTTGTAACCTGCTTGTTGAAATGTATCATTTTGAAGCACTTTTGTGTTCTACTAGGCAGTCTGATAAGTCCCTGAAAAATGAAACACGGAGACGTTTATTTGGCCAAAGTCGGTTTTATTTTTCAACATACTCTCCTTTTAGGTCGATACA
>NC_046659.1:127091090-127093630 GCF_010883055.1 Belonocnema kinseyi | reverse complement strand
TGGGATCATTCAACATCATATCATGGATTTTTTCGACATTTTCTGGTGTAGTGACCTCTTTTGGGCGCCCAGATCGTTCAGCATCAACTGTGCTCGTACGGTTATAACGAAACTCGGTAAACCACTTATGAATCGTTCCAATCGACGGTGTAGAGTCCGGGTAATACTTATCCAGCTTGGTCTTGGTCTCGGATATCGTTTTCTTGCGAAGATAGTAGTGTTTGATCAAAACTCGAAACTCAGATTTTTCCATATTAAAAAAAACTCGGAGGCTAGTTGCTTCTCAGTGCTGTAACTTGTAAATGCGTAAACATAAATAGCTGAAGTTTTGACAGGCGTCATTTGAAGGATCAAGCTCGACGAAAATGGTTCACATTAGTGAATGCTAATGCCATCTCTTAGAATCTTCAGGTACTTATCAGACTGCCTAGTAGTAAGGATGACGCATCTACAACAAAAGCTGATATGACCGTATTGAAGGGTTCAGTGTTCCGGATTCAGAGCAGTGTCGAGCTTTTGAGAGGTGAGGCAGAGGCTCTAGTGAGTCCTAGTTGGCCTTACATATCCTGTGCGTGAGCAAGGCATGGGTATCAGAGCCGCCTAAGTCTCTCCTCCTGAATTCCCTACTATGCATTTTTCACGGCCAGCGCAACACGACAGAGTAAATTTGGCAGGGCTAGCGGTGGCTTCGAAGTGTTTGTAAATCAGAAACTATATGCTTGTAAAGCATAGACATATTTCATGACTGGATTTTTATTAAATGCACGACTTTCGTCTTACAATCTGTAGTGGGTCTTATTTATTTTAGGCACGGGTGTGGCTGTTGGCGGGAAAATGATTTGGAAGGAGTCGAGCAAGGGGCTCTTCCTTAATAGGCTGGTTTTGTCGCATTTATGCGCAGGAAAGGTATATTCGGTCGACACTGCGAACGAAAAGCTTATTTCTGCGATCACAGCTGCGGTCTCGGGAGTGGGGATAATTTGTAAACCGTGTGCAAGCTCTAATTGCAAGAAGCCGTGGTATGTCTGGGTGTGCTTTTATAGTAAGGCGAGAGTGGAAAAAGTGTGGAGTTGTTTAACAGGTCGGAGTTCGCGAAAGAAGATATCTTTAAATCTAATGCAGACAAAGCGGCTTATATTGCACTTCTAAATTCAAAGAAGTTTGCCAACCAGATGGTGTTTCAGAATACCCTTGAAGCTGCCAGAGGATCAGCGGATTTCTGAGAGGCGTTAGTTTTTTTAAGCCTAGGTCGGCGGTTGGCAATAACATTCAGTTGCAATCATGGCAGGAATTTTCGAATGGTATGTATCCGCCTAAAATAACTCTTGACCTTCCTTGAACGGTTAATGCACACCCTCTTATAGATTATCCGATTACTAGACGTGAAATCGGAGAGGCTACTAGTAAATGTTAACCGATGAAAGCGTCTTGTCAGGAGGGGGTTCAGTCCGAATTTTATAAGGTTCTATCAGAGTCAGGTATAGATTACCTAATTAGTATTAACTTATTATTATAGGTGATAAAGGGGATACTGGCTCCTATAGGGATATCGCTCTTGTAAACAGTATAACAAAGATATTTACACGGACCCTCCTGGATGGATTGGTGGTGTGGATGAATGAGTCACAGTGTGTGCCGGGATTTCAGGCAGGACTGAGGGCTGTCAGAGGCTGTATAGATCACATATTTGTTTTAATATCTTTAATACAGATTTTTAAAGAGCCTTCATTACAGTAAATCGCGATCAACTGTGTAGCAAATTACTGAGTTTGAGTATTAGTAACAAATTCATTAAAATTGTGAAGAGCCTGTAAGACGCTGCTAGGGTTTCCTTTTGCACAGTGGAGGGCCTCACAACCACATTAGTACCTGGAAGCTTTTGCTAAATTGAGCCCTACGGGGAATCTCAATTAATCATCTGATTGCGGTCCTTTTACCGACCTATGATGATGACATCGTATTACTTGCTGATTCTCGTATTGACTTCTATAGGAAAATTAATACGCTTGCTGAATACTGTAAAATCAACCATCCGGAGGTCAATACATCTAAGGCTAAGACCATGGTCTTCGATAAGAGTAGAAAGCGTTCGAATCCGAACTTAATGTTGGATGGAAACCAGCTGGACATGTTTAGGAAATATCAGTACCTAGGCAAGAAATTCGGGAGCTCAGACACCTTTGCTCTGGCTTATACTAGGCAGTCTGATAAGTACCTGAAAATTCTAAGAGATGGCATTAGTGTTCACTAATGTGAACCATTTTCGTCGAGCTTGATCCTTCAAATGACACCTGTCAAAACGTCAGCCAATTTATGTTTACGCATTTACAAGTTACAGCACTGAGAAGCGACTAACCTCCGAGTTTTTTTTAATATGGAAAAATCTAAGTTTCGAGTTCTGATCAAACACTACTATCTTCGCAAGGAAACGATATCCGAGATCAAGGCCAAGCTGGATAAGTATTACTCGGACTCTGCACCGTCGATTGGAACGATTCATAAGTGGTTTACCGAGTTTCGTTGTGGCCGTACGAGCACAG
>NC_046659.1:127081948-127090990 GCF_010883055.1 Belonocnema kinseyi | reverse complement strand
AACTTCCCAGCAGAATTTGGCATTATTTTCGCGTGAGCCGACCGAGTTTTTGCGCCGATTCATAACCATGGATGAAACCTGGATCCACTACTACACTCCTGAATCAACGCAACAGGCTCCGAAGCGTCCAAAAACGCAAGAATGGGTCGGAACGGTTATGGCCTTCGTATTTTGGGATGCATATGGCATAATATTCGTGGACTATCTTGAAAAAGGTGTAACCATAACCGGAGCATACTATTCATCATTATTGGACCGACTGAAAATCGAAATCGTCGAAAAACGACTGCATTTGAAGAAGAAAAACCCGCTTTATCATCACGACAAAGCGCCTGTTCATTCATGCTTAGTTGCACAAGCAAAATTGCATGAAATCGGCTTCGAATTGGTTCCTCAGCTACTGTATTCACCAGTCCTGGTCCCCAGCGACTATTACTTGTTCCTTAACCTGAAGAGATGGCTCACCGGTAAGCGTTTTTACTCAAATGAGGAGCTCATAGCTGAAACTGAGGCATATTTTGGAGACCTTCTGATCGAGTACTTTTCGGACGGTATCAAAAAGTTAGAAAATCGTTGGACTCGCTGTATCGACCTAAAAGGAGAGTATGTTGAAAAATAAAACCAACTTTAGCCAAAAAAACTTCTCCGTGTTTCATTTTTCGGGGACTTATCAGACTGCCTAGTACCAGAACGGTGGCTACTGCAAAGATTGCGGCAGGTTCGACGTCGCAGGTCATCCGAGCGTCTAGGTCGGAATCTTAGGACATCAAACAAATACTGTTCCAGTGCCTTGTCTCAAATGTTCTCTTCTATGCTATACAAATGTTGAGTTTAAAATATTGTTAATAGGTGGAGATAATTCACACTGACTTCTTTAAAAGTGTTTTGGGACTCCCTGTGCATACTCTTGGGCATGTACTTAGACTGGACCTCGGTCGAGAATCAACCTCACATAACATCTTAGAGTTTGCTTCGAACTCGTTAGAAAATACGCTGGGTATGGGTGAAGAAAGGCTCCCTGGAATATGCTTAAAATGTCTTCAGGTTATGGTAGACTATGTTGTGGCAACAGACGAAAGTTTATGGCCTGGTCTAGATGTGGTAAGTTTCCAGTCGAACAAAGAGATCATGGTAATAAAATTTGAGGCCTATCTTAGAGACTTAGCGTGGAAGAAAATTTATACCACCTTTAAGCGAAATTAACGATGTATATAGACCTAAGATCGGATTGCTTTAGTTCATCGGTAGACCTTACAGCCTCCGGTGCGTTCTGGATAGCTTTCCTAAATTCGTCGAACAACGCGGAATTGTGCTGTACTTATTTTGGAATCATATTATGTATAATATGCTGTTCTTAAATAAATAATAATCAACTTTCTTAAAAATTATTTTTTTGTTTTATTGGAGATTTATCAAATTATTTGAAAAATTTTTCGTTAGAAATTTGATTCATTTAACTGAAAAACTATCTATTACATTTGAAGGTTCGCTTTTTCGCGGTTGAACATTAATTTCTCTGGTTTAAAATAATTTTTTAAGCCTTTTTGTTTAGATATTCAACTGTTTTGTAGATTTTTTATTTAAAAATGAATACAAAAATTCAACTATCTAATTGGTGGTTAAAAATTTGTCTGTTTTATTTGAAAATATAATTTATTAGATTCAAATATGATTTATTTTGGAAAATTTTTACTTTTTTCGTAGAAAATTGATTCCTTTGGTGGAAATTTCAACTATTTTGTTGTATATTAATTGTTGTTGGTTAAAATGCAATCGTTTCAAATACAAATTTAATTTTTTTACAATATTACTTTAACGCAGCCTGAAAGGTCCAACATTTTACTCTTTTTGCCTAGGCTGGAGAAAAGTCGTGGGGTTTGGGTGAAATTTTAAGGCCTGATTCAGCGGCTGAAAATCCATAAGCGTAGCCTAGTCACATATAAATTTCAGACCAATTTTTTTATGTGAGTCTGTGTTATCAATGAATCAAATTAATGTTTTTCACGTTCATTGGTTTTGGAGATTTTAAATTTAAAATTGGAAAAGTTTTGAATTTTAAAATACATACACAGAACAAAATTTATCCAATCATACTGAAATGTTTTGCTCTTCCTGCTTTTAGGCAAATAAAAACTATTATACTCTATCAAAATCAGCTCCTAGGAAACATACGTGATCCAAATTTAATCTAAAAAAGACTCGAATATAGGAAAAATTGTTAATAAGAATTACTATTTAGATAAACAGCAGCGAGTGTATTCAGGACACAATTCAAAGAAAAAAATATTGATGAAACCAAACAGTTTATTTTATTACTTAAATTAATAATCTTGTTAAAAATTTGCACATTAAAGAACCCATAACCATACTCTCTACCCTTACCGTCTGCAGCCGGATTTTTATTGCAGGCACTCGCATTTGCTTAGACATTTGAATAATGGTAAGGAAGACTGCAGAAAACCTTTCTCGAGTGCCGTATGTTACTGACTCAATTACTCAGGTTTTCCTTTCATACCGAATGAAATCTTGAGTGGACGCTTGTTTATCGCTTGGTTAGGTCTAATATTCGTCACGTCTCCCTTAGCCAACTGTATTTTCCGAAATTCGTTTACCTGCAAGAAAAAATTCGAATACAAAATGATAATTGCAAACAAAATTTCAAACTCATTTTCATACATAATTCAAGAGAAAAAAATTCTTACAAGATTTTTATAAATGGTAACACCATCATCATCTACGAACCAAGTCACAGATTCCGTGCAAGGTGGATAATCCAATGAGCCGTCGTAAAATACAAATGGTACCACTCTATCACGGATAGTTTTATTTATGTCAAACGGGGGTATCTCTGTTGCAGCTGCATTTCAGGATCGCACCTTATGTAAATTTTCTTCTATGTGGTCAAACACTTTTACGGGAATATCATATTGAGACTGAAATTTAAATAAAAATGTACCAATGATATAGAATTTTTCGTAAAGACTAATACTGGTAAAAAATGATCACAAAAAGTACAGAAAGTTAAAATCATTTTCAGGGGAATATGCAAATAAATTTGATACACTACGTAATACATTATACAAAAGTACAAATTTCTCCTTTTTATTTAGATAGATTTTTCCCTTTTATGTACATTTCTCTTAGAAATAAAAGATTTGGCATGATTAATAACGATTAAGAGTAATCAAAAGTTGAATAAGTTTACATTTTTGCTAATTGTGTCAATTGCTGCCAATTGGTTTGAATTGAGTAAATTCAATTGTTTGCAATGGACCCTCTGCACCTTTCGTTTGTAAAACACTTTACGCGCACTTGTTTATTGGTTAGATATTAAATTTTTAGTAATTTAACAAAAGTTTTTAGTGTAAAAAAAGAATGTTTGTTCAGGGAGTATACCGAATAAAAAGTCAAAAGGCAAAATCAAAATGCTGTAGTGAAAACTGAACCTTTAACTAAGAATGATGGATACCCAATTGAAAATGATTCGAAACATTATTGAAGGTAGGATGGCGCCTATATTTTGAAACTCAATCTAAATAAATTATAGGCAACTCATTAAATTTTTATTAGAGAAACTTATTCAATGCTTTTGAATTCCGTGAATTATAACAGTTTTTAATTTATAAATGACTTTGATTTAAAATTCTTGATAATTTCTAGTTTTGAATAATTAAATTGTTCAATTTTGAATATTTTAAATAATTTAAGTTGCAATTCCTAATCATAAAATATTAAAATTTTTAATGTTTATAATTATTGATTGTATAGTATTAGAATATTTCAGGTTTCATCAAGTGCAAAATTGAATTGAATACGTGCGGAATTTAACTGTATGGACATTTTTCGACTTTTTAGCATGACAATGGATAAGCGTTTAATTTTAAATTTACGAATTTTTTGAAACTTTGAGTTTAAAATGCTAAAATTAATCAATTATTTAGTTTAAAAGTAAGCAGTATAGAAGCCTCAATTTTAAAAATCTATTTTGTAAGTCTCTATATTTTTACTAATTCATATAAAATAAAAACAGCATTAAAAATTTACATTTTCCAAACTTAAATTTCACATAGCATAATTTTAAATTAAACAAAGTTAAGGGCTTCTGAATCCATATCGTACAATTTGAAATGTTTTATTTATAAAAAGTCTCTAGAAGGCTAGTAATTTTTACATATATTACTGAACGTGTGAACTCGAGATCGCTGTTTCAAGTGTTTTATTTAATATTTATTTACTGATGTGAAAATTTTTCTAATCAGGAAATGATTTTAAAATTTGTCTTCTATTTAAGTGGCTACCTTGCAAATAATAGAACAATTTTGTTTTAGGTCAATCATTAGCCGTAAAAGTGAAGTGATACTCTAAGAATTACCAAATAAAACGTTACCCATATTGATTTTAATTTACTTTTTTAATTCAAAAAGAATTTTGTCTATCATTTTGTGTGCTTGTACTTAAATAAACTAAAATTTTGTAAAGTTGAATTATTAAAAACTTTTTTTATTATAAGATGAATTTATGTGTTATTAATGGTGGATAATTGAAAATTGAGACCCTTCTTTCATATATTTTTCACTCTGTTGTCAATTCTTCTCTCTCATTGTCTCTGATCCACTCCACCCCCTTCACCCACACGCTGCTTTTCCCTATTCAAACATTATGCCCGTTCCTCCTCTCTATTCATGCTTTCTGTTTGATCATCCCCTTCTTCTTTCTCTCTTTTCATGTCAGGTCCTGTTCAATTCGTTGACTTTTTCCCCTAAGTACCCTTTTCCTTTCCTCTCCTACTCCTTTACAATTTTATTATGAGCACACTTTTTTCCCCTTCTGTATTTCTTCCTAGTACCTTTACCACCTCCACTCTCACCTGAGCTTCAATATCGTTCATGAGCTTCTTCACTTCTTCCTTTCCCCAATGACATTCTACTTTCATTCCTTTAATCACTATGTTTCGCTTTCTTATTTCTCTCTCTGTCTCTCTCTTCTCCTTTTAGTCTTACTTCTATTTCATTCAGTCGCTTGCGCGTACTCTCATTTCTTTCCTGCAATTTCTTATCATCCCCCTTCACTACGTTTCCTACTCCCAACTTTTCCCTCTTTCCACTTCTGCATCCCAGTTTCCTGACCCTCTCCTCAATTAAACTCATTTCAGATCTTCTTTCTTCATCACTCTCTACCTGTTTACTTTCTCTGCTATCCAGTTTCCTAAATACCTGCTCTTTCTCGACTTTCCATGGAGCATTCCATTTCTCCTATTTCTTTCTGATTTTTTTACTTCCTTCCTGACTTCTTCCCTATGCGTCCTTGCTCTGTCAAATCCTTTGCAGGGTTACTCTCTGAGGCCTCTGATGAGTTTCTCATGGCCTTCTAGACTTTTCCCCGCTGCCCCACTTTCAGTTGGAGTTCTCTGCCTACTCTTGTTTAGCGCTTTCTAATTTGCCCCTTCCTCATCTGACATGTTTCTAACCCTTTTATTATTCACCGACTTCTCCCCTTTGCTATTCGTGTTCAGTTGTTGTAACCGCTTCTCGAAAAATTCTTTCGCGTTTATATTATAAAAACTGTGCGCTCTCTGTAGCCTTTTCACGTTCGTCGGTCTGACTCGTTTGCTTGCTACTCTTTCTTCCCCTCTCTAACCGAGCTTCTCAAATCGTCAGGTGGGAGGAACAAGGGCCTATATCAGATTATGTAGCAAAAAGGTACCTATTTCTATCGTAGCAGCAAAAAGGTACCTATCTCGAGAGTAGTAGCAAAAAGATACCTATCTCGCACAAAGAAGAAAAAGGGTAACTATTTCGAGCGCAGTATAACAAGAGTACCTTTCTCCCGTGAAGCAGCAATAGGGTAACTATCTCTAGCGAGATAACAAAAAGGTACCTACTTCATGCGAAGAAGCAAAAATGTACCTATTTCAGGAGTCTATTTTTTCTAAATTTAAGTTGTTAACACTGAGCACGCAAAATTAAAATGTTTGAATATTCAGTTTTCGTACTAATTTTTCAAAATAATAGTTAATTTTAACAAAGATGTGAAAAATGTGTATGAAATATATACAATTATTCTACACCTATAATAAATTTTACTGGTTTAAACGCTCAGTATACTTGATCTCTGGTAAGTCAAAATTATTCAAAATTTTCATAATTTTTAAAAATAAAATTATAATATGACAAATAATTACACAGGCGATACAAATTCTTGCCTTATTGGCTAGTCAATTCAAAGTCTCTCCTTGATTGGCTGGGCAATCTAAAGTCATGCCTCAATTGGCTGGAAAATATTAAGTACTTCCTTGCGTAGCTGCACAATCCACAGTCTTGTCTTAATTGAATGAGCAATCTTAAGTCTTCCCTTGCCTGGCTGGGCAAATCAAAGTCTTTCCTTGATTGGCTGGTCAATCTAAAACCTTTCCTTGATTGGCTGAGCAATCTAAAGTCTTGCCTCAATCGACTGGAAAACATTAAGTACTTCCTTGCTTAGCTGGTCAATCTGAAGCCTTGCCTTAACTGGCTGGGCAATTGTAAGTCTTGCCTTGCCTGGCTGGACGATTGAAAGTCTTGTTCTTGTCTTTAATGGCTGGACGATAAAAAGTCTTGCATTTATTGGTTGCGAAATTCAAAGGCTTGCCATAATTGATTGGGCAATCTAAAGTCTTGCTTAAATTAGCCAGAAAATATTAAGTACTTTCTTGCTTAGCTGGACAATCCCAAGTTCAGCCTTCTGTGGCTGGAAAATATTGAGTCTTGCCTTAGTGAGCTGGAAAATCCTAAGTAAATTTACAATGTTAAATGAATCATAATAGTAAAATTGTTTTTTTTTTAAAGCCCTAACTGTTTTCCATATTTGCTCTTCTAGGAGTTTTAACAAAAAACTGAGCCAATTGAAAAGGAACCGCCGAAAACTTCTCAGATAAAATTTTCAAGGGACAATGGTATACCATTTCGACGTTAATGGGTTAATACGCTAAATTGAAAAATTTTATTTTAAGGTTAGCCTACTTGTAGTGTGGAATTCAATTATTTCACGAAATGTAAACGACTAAATTCGCTGCTCCCTGGGTTAGGTGGGTTAGCCTGCTTATGATTTGGTAGGGATGATTTCTGGGTTCAGGTGGATTAGCAGGTAGGTGGGTTAACCCACTTGTGGAATGGAACTTTATTATTCCAAGAAAAATATGAGAGTAAACTTATTGTTCCCAGAGTCAGGTGGGTTAGCATGCTTGTGGCTTGTTAGAGATTGTTTCTACCCCTAGGATACCGGCAGTAGAAAGGGCATCCTCGAAACCACCTAATATAATATTTTAAAGAAAAAATATCGTACCGTCAGCAATAGAGAATGCGTTGTATAAATCTGAACACCTCAGCGTTAATGGGTTAAAACGCTAAAATAAAAAATTTCAAATTACAATATTTTGGTGAAAAATAAAGGTATGCTAATAAATCCAAGTAGGTTTGAAAGAACAAGATTAGTTCTTTCAAATCCCATATTCGCTTTGTGATAGATATTTTTCTTGTGCAGTTACATGACCTCAAAAACTGCTAAAAACGCGTTTTTTGCAGTTTTAGGTTAGGATATCTTGAAAACCTGACGTACAAGAGCAATTTTGAGTTTCAATTCGGATTCAGCGCATCAAAATCCTTTGAGAATGTTTGGTCTGCTTTCTGGTTTTTGCCTGCTGTCAAATTTTGTCTGTGTTATTTTACATAATGAAAATATTTTTTCAGATAACACGATTTTTTATTTGTCATTCATATTATTTATTATAACAGAAATATAATTTTTCTTTTTTTGTACATACATGATACAAACTATAAACTAAAAATATTGTTTTTTTTTAAAGAAAAATTGAAAACAGAACTTTTAGTCCTAAAAATTTCTTTACTTTAATTATTTATTTATGGAATATAATTTTAATTTTGCTTTAAAAAAGTATTGTTATATTTCGAACTTTTAATTCATTAATGATTAACAAAAATTGTGGAATTCAAAAGGAATAATTCGATTATCATTAAGATATTGCAAATCTTTTTTTTTCTTCAAATTTTTATTTAAGTGTAGTGTTATTTAAAAAAATATTTATGTAACTGTAATTTAAATACGCTCAATCATCCTTAGAGTTTAAACTTGTAGAATGTACTATACGCTTAGAATAATTGTATATTTTTAATAAATATTTTGAACTATTTTTTATAATCAACTATTATTTTAAAAAATGTGTAAAGAAATAAAATATTTAAACGATTAAATTCCGCGTGCTCAGTGTCATCAACTTAAATTTAGAAAAGAAAATCGACTACTGAAATAGGTACCATTCTGCTTCTTCGCACGAGATAGGTACCTTTTTGATGATGCGTTCAGAGTAGGTACCTTCTCGCCACATCATCTGAGATAAGCACTCGTTCTTTCCACCCGACGAAATGCCTCTGCCTCATTACTACGCGTACTTACGTTACTGTCAATGATACCTTCTACGTTCTCGCTCGCCTCAGTCGCTTGTATAGTTTCGCTAGGTAATCCCGACCCACTCTCTTTATCCTATGGATGTTCTTTTCTATTTAAAAAATCGATTCTAGAATCAATTATGCACCGAATCATAAAGAATCGATTTGCTAAACAATCGGAACGAAAAAATTTATTTTGCAAGAATCGGATGAAAAGAATCGTGAGAAATTATTATTTTTTTATGGGCATAAGATACCTCATCTAACGAGTATACGAGGGTAGTGCAATAAGTCCTTAGAATGAAGTATAAAAACAATTTTTTTTTGGTAATTTTTTTTTTTATTTTTCAACATAATCTCCTTGGAGCTCTATACACTTGGTCAATCGCTTTTCAAGTTTTTTTAATCCTTCAGAAAAGTGCGTTTTTGGAAGTTCCTCAAAATAAGCACTTACAGTGGCAATGACGTCTTCGTTGTCTGGAAATCTCTGTCCACCGAACCATTTTTTCAAGTTTGAAAATAAGAAAAAGTCACTGGGGGCTAAATCTGGTGAATACGGTGGGTGTTCGACCAATTCGAATTTTAGTTCTTCAATTTTAGC
>NC_046659.1:126945869-127081848 GCF_010883055.1 Belonocnema kinseyi | reverse complement strand
TCTAGTCGGGAGTGGTGCTGACTGAAAACAGATGATTTGGAGCGATTCGCGCGCCATCTGTTGGTCATTCTAAGGACTTATTGAACTACCCTCGTATTATTTTCCACGCATTTTTTTCTAGTATTTTTTAAAATTATAAAATGGATGCAGAAAACAGAGAAATAAAATCGGAAATCGAAAACACCTACTTTATCCGTCTCCTGCTGCCCGCTCTTTGTCCCTTCTAGACTTCATGTCACCGGCATGTCAGCCAGTTATTTTTCCCAAGTCACATTTTCTTTTCCCTCACTTTCAATGCCTCAAGCAAATCGTTCAATTAGTATCTAAAGCCACCAGTCTAAAAATCTTTCAAAATATTTCTCTCACTATCACTCACCACCCTTAAGCGAAAACACCACTTTCCACAACCGTTCTTAAGGGCATGTGACACATCTAAATACCTATATTACCGACCACAGTTTTTCAGTTCACTGAATGTTTTTTCGAACCTGAGAACTTTTTTTGTAAATAAAATATCGAGCTGAAACTTTGGAAAATGTACTAGAGTGCAATAAAGTACGTTTAGGTACTGCATTTTGGTAGAAACTTCACTGAAAATTATTTCATCTTTTTTCTGAACCTCAACATTTTTTGAACGTTCGAACTTTTTTTGTACATAAAATATCGGTCTCAAACTTTGAGAAATGCAAGAGCCGAAGGAAAACTACGTTTAAGTACAAAGCTTAATAATAAAAGATGTAAAAAAAAATATTTTAACAATCAATTCCAACGGCATCAGCTGGTAACGTTGTACACGAAAATACGAAACCTGGCGGCCACTAGGCGAGGCTCTAGAGGTTTCGTATTTTCGTGTACAACGTTACCAGCTGATGTCGTTGGAATTGATTGTTAAAATATTTTTTTTTACATCTTTTATTATTAAGCTTTGTACTTAAACGTAGTTTTCTTTCGGCTCTTGCCGAAGTCAAGTTTCAGTGAAGTTTCTGCCAAAATGCAGTACCTAAACGTACTTTATTGCACTCTAATACATTTCCCGAGGTTTCAGCTCTATATTTTACTTAGAAAAAAAGTTCTTAGGTTCAAAAAAACATTCAGTGAACTGAAAAACTGTGGTCGGTAATATAGGTATTTAGCTGTGTCACATGCCCTTAACCTGCAAATCTTTCTCTTCAGCTTTTGACAATTATCTAACACTCACCGTCTGATTAACAACCCATTTACTCTTGCTTATTACTCAGCCCTCCAACACTCTGTTCGCCGTTCTTTCTTCTCTCAAACTCCCATTTTCCCTCCACCACAGACAAAAAGTTAGGCTCACAAAAATCAACAATCGCGATCGGTACCGGAAACGGAAACCAATTTGCAGCTCAGTTATTATTACTTCAAATGAAAAACAATTAGCGTTAGAGTTCGATTTTTTAATTTCGTTGATTTTAAAATAATAAATGAGAACTTATTAAATGAAAGTATTTCAAATAATTAATGTGCATTTCTTACCCTCAGAGCCACTCTAAATGCTACAAGACCATTCTTTTCTGATTGAGCTTTTTTGAATGATTTCAAATCTGATCTGTAAAAAAACATGTGAAGCTCCATATCTACCTTGCTGAAAATAATGATTATCCTAAATTTTATATCAAACATTTTTTTAGAGTTGGCAACAATAAAGATATGAAGAGTGTACTTTTAACTTACTAATGCTCTGAGTCCATCTTAACAGTCCACTTTTTATTCGTGATGTTGAAATAAATATTATTATCATTATTGTCTTCATAAATCGTTTCTTTCATTACTAACTAAATTTCAATTAAGGTAATGTGACGATCACTGGCGTAACTTAAAAAGTAAGTCTAATACTGAGACAATAATAAATATGGTTATGTATCTTTCATATTAAAACATTGATCAGAAAAGTAACAATTTTCTAGTATTTTTGAAGTACTCTTGAATTTGTTCTAACAATTTATTTCTGTCCTAAAAAGCTATATACATTTAGTAAAAAGTTATAAAAAATACTCCTTAAAATTTTTGAATGGACGAATGCAAAATTCGCTATTTTTTCTATATTTTAAAAAGAAAACACCTTCTCTTGAGATACTTAGGGAAATTAAAAATGACTTATTTTAAACAAAACATTTTAAGAGAATATTTAAAAATATTTGAAAAAAATTTCAAAATTGTCAAAAATGAATCTGGAAGATTTTTAGGAAATACATATTAATTTTCAAAAAAAGAGCTTCAATTTTATGACTTCAAATGTAATTTGCCAACTGCTTAGGTCATTAATTTAATAGTAACTCATAAATTTAATTTGTCAATAAAAATTCGTAGGTGTGTACTAAAATTTAATATTATAGATTAATATTAACTATTAAAAGTATTGAATAGATCAATATTATTGATTCACTTTTTTAAATAAATTAAGTAAATTAACTTTTTGTAACATTCATCTTTTTAATTTAAAAATATGACTGTTTTGAAGAAAAGACTTTTCTTTTTTACTTGAAAATGTAATTTTTTGGTTAATTTTCATCTTCTTTCTGGATTGAAAAAAATTTTCTGTTTAGCCTTTGAACTTGTTTTTTAAAAATTACTCACCTTTGGTTTGAAAATTTATCTTTTTAATAATAAATTTTATTTTCCCTACGGAAAAATCCAACTGTAGTCAAAAATTAATCTGTTCAAATTGAGGCTTTAACAGTTTATTCGAAAACTTGCTGTTTTTTTAATTAATTTAACTATGTTAAGTTTGGAATTAAAACTTTTTGATTGAAATATCAACTCTAATATTTTTGGCTCAGAATTCACCTTTTTGGTTATCATAATACTTAAATTTTCTAACGAATTGTTGAATTTAATTAAAAAATACTGATTTTCTACCAAAAAAATATAATAGTTGATATTTTAACGAAAAAATGTTTTAATTATGAGATAAAAACTACTAAGCTAAATAAAAAACCAACAAATATTCATCCAAATAGTTTGACTCGTAACTAAAAATATAAAAGATTTGATCAAAGGATATGATTTGTCAACCAAATAAAATTTGGTATTTAAAAACTGAAAATATTTTGACCAAATTGTTACATTTTCCACGATAAAAATATAATCTTCAAACCAGAAATTATTGAATTTTCAAGCCAAAAACAAAAGTAAAATTGTCAAGTTTTTACATAGTAGTACAACTCTTAACGGAATAGTGGAATCTTTAACAAACAAAAAAGGCGAATTCTTATCAAGAAATATAATAGTTTATATTCAACCAAAAAAAGGTTAATTACAAATTAAAACCAGTTGAATTAAAAAAAATTCAATGAAACAGTTGAAGTGTCAACCTGATCGATTAATTTTCAAACAAAGCAGTTGAATTTTTGTCCAAAGAAAATGAAAAATTCACACTGCGAAAGATAAATTTTCAAAACAAAAAGACGAGTTTTAAACAAAATAGTCGAAACAGTAATTTAAAAAAATTAAGTCGATAAAATGTGTAAACAAAAAATAATTAAAATTGATTGAATTTTTTCTTCAATTTATGTACTAATTTTTCATTAAGATGTATTCTAAATCAAAATTTACAACCGAACAGTTGAATTTGCAATTAAATCAATAATATTAATTGAATAAATATATATAATATTTAATAATAATATATGATATTAAATTGTAATGCATTGTTACTAATTAAATTAAAAAATTCAATTTATGAGTTACCACACGGAGATAATTTAGGTAAAACCGTCGCGCTAGTTGAGAGAGTCGCTTCACTTCGGTTTGATGTGGCATCCGCTCTAGATTCGGGGCACTGGTTACCCCGAACTTACAGAGATCAGTTGCTCCGATATCTGGGTGCTCAATTTTTCTAAGCTGCGCAAGAGCTAAACTGTGCCGCAAGCACCGCGTGTGCAGAACGGCTCGACTATACTGCTGCTCAAACGTTTCGGCTTGTTCGGGGTAATGGTTCTCCCGAATCAGAGGAGCCTTCCTACAAAACAATTGGCGCTGTTAACTGTGTGATTAGCGCGACAATTGTACATGTTGAGTGATCGGCTCTACTAAATTTCTCTCCGTGTAGTAAATTACTTAAATAAGCAGTTGGCAAAATTTCAGGTTAAAATTGGAGGTTCACATAAACTACTTTAGATAACTCATAAACAATATATTTCATATTTATTAATTTAAATTCAAAATGTCTAATTACAAAAACTTAATAAGCTGATATGAATTTCATTTAAAAATGAAGAAAAATAAATTCCTTATGATTTATCAGATCCATTCTTGTTTTGTAATGTATTCTATAGTTATAAGTAAATTGTATCATTTTATTTGGATATTTTCCATTGGATTTTTCTTGTCCCAGTATCGTCTTCTTTTGTCTCCCAGTAAAGGATTTAAATCAAAATTCTTATCCCACAGATTGATTTATAAGATAAATTTTGTTACTAATGCCTAGGGCTCACGTCTATTGAATTTTAAACTATAATAACACAGCTTTCACCTTAAAGTAAACATTTTGAAAGTTGCAAAAAAGAAAAAGAAAAAAAATTATTTCGTGGATAGATTAGGAAATTTCATTAAAAATTTTTACGGTATATCACATATATTCCGAAAATAGCTAAATTACATTTTTCAATTATGCCAAAATTAAAAAAGTTTAAGCTTCTCTTCTTTTGACGAGAACATGCAAAATGTGCGAAAACGGTCGCGTAAAATAAAACAAGAATCATTTTCGGAATTTCAATAATTAAAATTTGGAAAGTATTAAAAATTTTTTTAAAACTTACCGGTTTTTCGGCCCAATGAAAAGTGATTTTATCAAATACGTATTTCGCATGAAGGGGTCCGCCAGTGACCTTTGGAGGATTTCCAGAACAACGAGCCTTAAGTTCCACTGTATAATAAGAAATGTAAAAAATGTATGAAATAAAATGAAGAAAAATTAAATTCATGAATTAAAATAAATAATTTTCAATACCAGTGCGAACAGTATTCTTTATGGTCATGTTTGATGGTACTTTATTAAAATTTATAAGTGTTAGTCCTTCAAGTTGCGGATAAAGTGACATGACCTGTTCCCTTGTAAATATAGGGGATTGATGTTTTCCGGCACATGGGGAATATTCTTTTCCCCAGTCTTTTGCAAATTTATAACTGAACGAATCTGTGAAAAACAAACAAAAATTTTTAATCTTTATTGCAAAAAGCCAGTACCTAAATTTTGACTTTAATGATGAGAATAATTAAAAAATAATAAAACTGCTTATTTTTCACTAGTAAAACGTATGGTCTTTCTCATGTGTATCTATTTACATTTATTGTTGCTAGAAACTTAGAAAAATGAGGTCAACATTTGTTGTTTCTTTACAAAAAAATTAGAAAATGTGTTGAGAAACTTTTTTCAAATTTAACTTACTTGCTCGTAAAATGACACCAAAAAGAATAGTCGCTATCAGGTAGCTCTGGATCATTTTAAAATCGCGCGTGTTCTAAAATCCTATGAAGAAAAATTATTTAAAATTTGGTTTTAATTTTAAATTTAAAACCTTATTTGTTTTTTGAGTTTCTGAAAGAAGGAGTGGTGCGATGTATAACTTGTAAAGTCTCCTAGTCAAATTCTGGTTTTAGGAAAGAAGAATTCGGTCTTGAAAAAACGACTTCATATAGGTTGAGAGTCTTATCTTTCCTATCTTGTTTTGTCGAAGCTTTTTATACACATGTCTGTGTCGTGAATTCAGTTTAACACGTTTTAAAAATTTCGTCCCATTTAAAATTTAGTAATATCATCAATGGAGGCCATTAACATTGACCTTATATTTCATATTCTTCATGAAAGAATCTTCTTACTATGTACATTCCTTAATAAAAAATTGCTATTTTTATTGTGTAAATAATCTCTAATTAAAAGCTTTTGTAAAAGTCTTCAAAGAAAAATCCTGAAAAAGATTAATTTTACAGTACACAAGTTTACAAATGCATATTTTAGACTTTGAATTTAAAAACATTTTTTCGCAATTTTGTTAATTTTTTATTTTTGAATTCAAACCATTGGCGTTTTCCAAATAAGCAGTATTATTAGTACTCTAAGATTCAGGGCTTCAAATTTAACTAAAATGGGCCTAAATTTTTGAAGCAAAAAATTAACAGAAATCTATTAAAAAATGAAACAATTTATGGCTACAACCTAATTATTGTTTTTTGTTAAAAAGTCTACTATTATATTTTTAGACGAGAATTCGTCTTTTTCATTAAAAGTGGTATTATTTGGCTGAAATTTTCCTTGTCTTAATGGAAAATTTATCTTTTTCGCATGAAAAAATTATTATTTTGTTGAAAATTCAACAATTGTGTTGATACGTCACACTTTCTGGAAAAAACGTTCAAACTTTTGGTTTGAAAATTCCAATTTTTTGGTAAAAAGTTTAACTACTTGGTTAGGAATGATCGATTTTGTAATTAATATGTCTTCTTGGTTAAAAACTTTCTCCTTTACTAGAAATTTAGTAATTTTTGGTCGAAAATAAAACTTTCTGGTTGAAGATTTATCTTTTTTATTTAAGGACTTAAATATTTTAATAAAAATTCGTCTGATTGGTCAACTGTTCGGTCGAAAATTAATATTTTTTCTTGGTAGTTCAACAATTGGGTCTTAAACGTTCCAGAATTCGGTTGACAATTTTGTGCTCTCTTTAATTAAAAATCTTTCTTGGTTGAAATTTCAACTATTTTGATAGGCAATTGATATTTTTTGGTTAAAAATCCAATTGATTATTTAAACAAATGATTATATTGATTAAAGATCCAATTTTTTGGTTGAAAATAAAATTTTTCGTTTAAAATTAAACAATCTTGTAGGCAATTCGAATTTTTCTTCGAAAATTAAACAGTTACGTTAAAAATTTGTTTCCCCGCTGGAAAACCATTCTTGGTTGAAAAATTCAACCCTTTTGATGAAAATGAGTAAATTGAATTGGAAAATTTATTTCCATTATCTTTCACTGGTTCAAAAATGTAACTTTTTATTTTTTTTAAATTAAACTATTTTGTAGATTTTTTTTAATGAATTTAAAAAGTGATGATGTGACTATTCCATTAAGGAATGAAAATTTGTCTGTTATATTTTAAAATATAAAATTTTAGGTTAAAAATTGATTTATTTTTGGGAAGAATTCGAATTTTTTGGTATAAAATTGATTCCTTTGGTGGAAATTTTGGCTATTTTGTTGAAAATTCGATTTTCTTGGTTTGAAGGTAATTGTTTTAAATGAAGATTTAATTATTTAATTGTTTTTACCATAGATATTTTTAAATTGAAAATTCATGTATTTTTTCGATAATTCATCTTTTTTTGTAGAAAATGCAATATTTTCACTTGCAATGATAGGAATTTAATTACGAAATTGTTACGTCTATTCCATTTACTCTTCTTTAGTTTTGAGAGATTACTATTTTCAATTGAACAAAGTGTAAGTGGCTTCTAATTTGGTTTTAAAAAATACTTAAAACTATAAATACAAGATTATTTAATCTTCAGAACTAGGAACAAGGAAGGTGAAAGAAAATTATGTTTTTAATACTTTAAAGTTAAATTTATTTTTTAAGAATAATTTAATTTTTATCGTTTCCAATTCGAGAAAAAAAAAGTCATTCTCGTCAAGAGATTTTCTAATTTTTCCGTCTTCATATTTTGAAGGCTACTTTCTTGAAATTTTTACAATTTTAAAAATGTAGCTTTAAAACAGTCTCTTATTCTGAACTTCGCATGGTGAAATCTCTTAAAACATCATTTAAAATTACAATATTTTTGTGCCAGGGATTACTGTTATGTTTAATCAAATGCCTGCATTTTTCTCTGGTATTATGTTTGACCTCAATAAACAAAGGTGATGTACATAAAGCTAGGAAATAATCCTGTTTTTTTCAGGTTGAACTGACGAAGCATTTTTACAAGTCTCACAATATTATTTTCTGGCAAGGTGAATAATATAAAAACTATTCGTTAAATGTAAATTCCTTAAGAAAAATAAATAAGTAAATTATAGTTAACAAAAAATAAATAAAACTAATTTTAACAAATTCTGCCTATGGATTCTTCAACGGATCTTTCAATTATTGTAGATATTAAATCCTAAAAATCACAAATGGTTATATCCTCCAGGATTCACTTTGAAATTTTTTAACTTCAAGCCATTGACTGCTCTTTAAACTTACATTTTTAAATCCAAAGTAATTATTTTTAAGGTTTGAACAGTTTACATTTTCAAGAGTTTGGAATTTATCATTTGTGACTTCGTGAATATATGACTAATAATGTAAACGTATATAATTGAACGATTTCTAAATTATAGTTTGTGGATTTAAGTTTTACATACATTCGACATTTTTCCTTGAAGATTTTTTAAATTTATCTGTTCTAAACTAAACATTATTTTTGATGTCAATGAACGAGAGCGAAGTAGATTAATTGTTTAAATAATTCTGATCTTTAATTTTAAGATTACATAGCCTTTTTACAAGTAGCACAATATTGTATTTGAGCTGATTCATTTATGGAATAAGATTTTTAATATATCAGTAAAGTTAAAAATGAGTAATTAGATACATTTTTCTAATTAAGATTAGAGGAGATGACTGGAATACATTTTTATAAATGAGAAAATACTCGTGAAATTACCAGGATTTTGTTCGCAGAGTTTAATGGTCATCCTGCAATATTTTTTATTTGTTCTTTTTGAATCTTGTAATGATGCTTGTTTTGCATTGTTTGCATTGTAAGTAATGAAATAGAAACTAATTTTCATGTATATCATCAAAAAATATATATTTTAACCAGGGTTTCTAACATATCAAAGATGGTTTCATCCTTCATGGTTTAATTTGAAAATTATCAAATTTAAGTCTTTTACTGTTGTTCCTGAGTAAAATTAATTTTCAACAAAATGTTCACATTTTTAAAAAAGTTATTGCATTTTCAACCAAAAATGATGAATATTAAACCAAGGAGATTTATTGCTTACCAAAAAAGACGAATTCTCATAAAAATACATGAATATTCTAGCAGAAGAGATTAATTCATAATTAAAGATATCAATTTTTAATAAGAAATAGAATATTTTACTTTTCAGATGATACAACCTATTTTTTACAACAACAAAATTCAAATACAATAGTAAAATTTTTTAATAAGCTGTTCCATTTGCAACTGAGAATACGAATTTGAAACACTAAGATTGATTCCTAACTGAAAAGGTGAAATTTCAATTAAAAGGATTAAACATAAAAAATGATAGATTTTGTTTGAACATGTAATATTTAATATTTGAACTTAAAAATATTATTATTTGAAATAAAATGCAGATGTATTTTACCAAAAAAGACGAATCTCCGAAAAAAATAGCTGAATGCTCAAACGAAACTGATTTTTTTAAACCAGTAGTTGCATTTTTAATCAAAACCGATTAATAGTCAACCAGAAAAGATTAATTTTTTACGAAGAAAGGAAAAATATCAACAAAATACTATAATTTTTAGCCAGGAAAGATTAATGTTCAATTAAAAATATCAAGTTTCAACCGAAAATGGAAAAGTTACATTTTCAGCCAAAGAAATTAGTTGTCTAAAAAGCAAAATAAATATTAAGCAGAGTAATTAAATTGTTGACCAAAAAGTTTTGTTCTAACGAGAAACATTTTCTTTTTAAATACGAATTTAAAAAAAAACTGAATTTTCAACTGAAAAAGATAAATTCTAAACCAAAAATTAAATTGTTAGATTTCCAGTAAAAAAAATGATTTTCGACCCATTAGATTTATGTAAAATTAGATTTGTGTAATATTCGACCACCCCTGTTTTTTTTCAAATGTCCACGTTATAAAACCATCAGAATCCGAAAAACCGGTTTTTACGAATATGGCTAAAAAGTTCGTTAGTCAGCTATTTTATATAAAAATTGGAAAAGTCAAAGCATTTTGAAAATTTTTGAGAATATTTAAAAAAAAATTTAAAATGCTATGTGCGGTCGCTTGCAATACTTGAAAATTCGAACAATTTATTCGTATGACTTTTTTTAATAAAACGAAGATTCTATAATTTTGATCATTTTTGATCAAAATTTCTTCAATGCGGATGATTTAAAATTGCTAGTTTGATTTTTGATCTTCAAAAATCATTATATTTTTAAATTTTAAATCTCTAAGATTTAGGATTTTTTACATGTGAAAAATCACAATTAAAAATCATGTTCTGTAATTATGATGAATTACATTAAAAATGGTTTTAAAATTGGAAAACCTAAAACTGAAAACTTAACTTTTGATCGTCACAATTATCTTTATGTACAATAGCAGAGATAAATAATTAAAATAACTCAGCAAATAAGTGTGGGTGCAACGCAAAAACTTTTGTATATTTCTCACATGAAGATTTTTTTTTTACATAAAACCCCCTCAAGCTTAGCTGGATTTTTATTAGAAGCGCTTGCATTTGCTTAGACTTTTGGCCATTGGAAAGGTTATCTTCAGAAAACCTCCAAGAATTTTTTAATACAGAAATCAGATAGTCACTGTCTACAATACAGATTCAAATATTTATCACGCATCAGTACCGTCATTTCGGTACTTTTCTCAAAGAAAAACGATTTGGTTCTTTTTCACACAAAACGCGAAGGTTTTGACTCCGTTAATACCTAATTGGAGATATTGACTGATGGCTATTTCTTTGTACTTTTGTGGTTTTAAAAGTGGATAGTATTTCCTTGTACTGTCTTACCAACAAACGTTGACTCGCTAGCCTGTGATCATTTGGTTCCTGCAGGGCAGTGTCAAGTTAAGGGAGTTTCTTGTAACCTGCTTGTTGACATGGATCGTTTTTAAGCACTTTTGTCTTCTAGTAAAGATGACACATCAGTGGTCCAGATTCAGAGCGATGTCGAGCTTGTGAGAGGTGAGGCAGAAGCCCTGAAGATTTAAAATAAGAAACTTCAAAAGTGGAATTCTTCACTAGAATGGGATTTTAAACTCCATAAGGAGGAGATGTTTTAGCTAAGGAGGGGATGCCTGTACTAAGAACGTCATCTTTCATAAGCTAAAGGACTCGGATCTCCTCAACGATAACGATTGACTGGTCGAAACTAAAGAGGATGGAAAGAAGTGTGCTCATGGAGACGAGGAAAAGTCTACAGAACCGTGGCTTTGAGGTCTCAATTAGGGGTAGGGACTTAGTAACTAACGGAGAAACTTTATCTAAGAAGGATATCCGACCAATGATGTCAGAAACTCCCAAAAACTCGGCGGATACATTTCTTAAGGCAAAGCGTACCACTGAGAAGCATATAGGCAGGCCAAAGAATTTTGAGTTTGAATCGTCTTCGGTAATCTCATCTGAGGGATCTAATCATTCCAGATATGGGCCAATTGCAGATTTTCTGCCCGAGAAACACAATAAAATGGCTCCCGAAAAACCAACCCTTACAATCTGTAGTGGACCTTATTTATTCAAAGCCCGGTCTGCAATAGGAAGTAATTTGCCAGAATTTAGACTCTGTCCTCGCGAAGTCGGAGGAGGTATGTCCCTCTTTACCTCTATTTTTGGGAGGGTAGATTAACGCACGGATTGGGACTCTAAATCAGGTGCCTGACAAGGCGGTTCCACTGGGGTTAGGGGCAAGCTCGACCAGGTATGTGTTACACTGTGTAGTTTGTAAAAAGAGATATGGTTTAGTCAAATGCCTAATAGCACATGGTCTTGTTTTCCTAAATGGCAGATTCAGTGGTGATTGCCCAGCTAGCCTCACTTGCCTTTCCGCCGGGATTGGGAGTACCATCGATCTCGCGTTCGGATCACCTCAAACTCTGCGTAAAACTAACATCTTTCGACAATGAAATAGCGAGGAGATTATCAAGTCAAGGGGGGCGGGTGTAACTATTGGTGGGAAAATAATTTGGAGGGAGTCAAGCAAGGGGCTTTTCTTTGTTAGGTTGGTTTTTTCGCATTTATACGCGGGGCAGGTAGAGTCGCTCGACACTGCGAACGAAAAGCTTATTTCTGCGATTACAGCTGCGGCCTCGGGACTGGGAATAATTTGTAAAATGTGTGCGAGATTTAATAGCAAGAGGCCGGGACATGACTGGGCGTCCTTTAATAGTAAGGCTAGAGTGGAAAAAAGTCTAAAGTTGTGTAACGGGTCAGAGTTCGCGAATGAAGATATCTTAAAATCTAATGCAGACTAAAATTACTCTTGAGCTTCCTTAAACGGCTAATACACACCCTCTGTTAGATTATCCGATTACTAGACGTGAAACCGGAGTGGCTAATAGTAAATGTAAACCGAGGAAAGCGTCTTGTTAGGAGGGGGTTCCAGCCGAATTTTATAAAGTTCTTCCGGAGTTAGGTATAGATTACCTGAAATGTCTTTTCAGGATAATCCGAGAGAATGAGGAAGTACTCTCTTCTTAGGGGGATATCCTTATGTCCATGATTTATAAGAAGGGTGATAAAGAGGATACTGGCTCCTATAGGGTTATCGCTCTCTTAAATAGTATAATAAAGATACGAGTTTACGCAAATCCTCCTGGATAGCTTGGTGGAGCGGATGAATGAGGCACAGTTTGTGCCGGAATTCCAGAAAGGATTGAGGGCCGTCAGAGGCTGTCTGGGTCACATCTTTGTTTTGAGATCTTTAATCGAGATACATCTTTCCACCCCTCGGCGTAAAGTCTTTGTTTGCTTTGTAGATTTTAAGAGAGCCTTCCCTTCAGTAAATCACGATCCACTGTGTAGCAAATTACTGAGTTTGGGTGTCAGTAAGAAATTCACTAAAATTGTGAAGAGCCTGTAAGACGCTACTAGGGTTTCATTTTGCACGGCGGAGGACCTCACAACCCCACTGACGTTTATTGCGGTGTTCTACAGGCTAAGTTGCTTAGCCCAGTCTTTTTATTTTGACAGTTAGTGCCCTAAAGGCTTTTGCTAAATCGAGGCCTGAGGGGAATCGCAATTAATTATCTGACTGCGGTCCTTTTACTGGCATTTTTGATCACATTGTATTACTTGCTGATTCTCGTATTAATCTGTAGAGGAAAATAAATACGCTTGCTGAATACTGAAAAATCAAAAATCTGGAGGTCAATGCATCAAAGACGAAGACCATGGTCTTCCAAAAGGGTAGGAGGCTTTTGATTCCGAATTTCATGCTCAGTTCAGGGTAGATTTTCCAAAGGAGGTTTTAGTTTTGTATTTCTGGTGGGGCAGCTGTTGCTAAATAAATAATAATCAACTTTGCTGAAAATTCATTTTTTTGGTTGAAAGATAATAGTTTTGAATGAAAATTTAATTAGGCCATCTTTTGTTGAAAACGGTATTTTTTAGCTGAAGATATTGGATTGGAACTTAGCGAATCGAAGTATGTAGAAACCACATTGATTTATCAACTTTCCCATGAATAAATATTACTTTAACATAGCCTGAAACGTCCAATATTTTACTCTTTTTTCCTGGAATGGGGGAAAGTCATGAGCAGTGGCGGAAACTTTGAGACGAGATTTGGGTTTAGCCCAAATTCATTTGTTTGTTTGGAAAATCTGCCTTATTTGTTGTGAATTGAAAGATTTTCTGTATTCAAAATTCATCTATTCTATTTAAAAATTTATGTCTGATTGAAAATCAGTTTTTTCGGGTTGACAATTTATAGTTATATAGTTAATTATAGTTATATATATAGTTATAGTTATATATTTAATTTATAGTTATTTTAGATATCAGCTTTTTCATGCAAAAATGAAAGCTTTTGAAAACCTGAAGTTTTGATGAATTTTACACTTTTTACCCTAGGCTAGGGGAATTCTGAGCTACTCGAAATTCGTAAAACCCACATTTTTTATTGACTCTTCCGTAGATATATATTACTTTAACGGAGCCTGAAACTTTCAAGATTTCACACTTCTGATATCTGTTGGAAATTCTGAGGCCGGATTCGGACTCAGCGACTCAGAAAGTTCAGACCACTTTTTTCTGTGGGCCTGTCTTAACAATCAATCAAATAAATCAGTTTTATGTGCTTCGGTTTTTGAGGTTTTAAACCTTTAATTGCAGAAATTAAAAAACTTTGAATGCATACAGTGAACAAAATATATTCAATAAAATCAAAATTTGGAGCTTTTGCTGCTATTGGGCAAGTAAAAACTATAAACCACTATCAGAATCAGCTACTCAGAAACCTAGGTCTAGATTTAATCTCAAGACGATTCGAATATAAGAAAAATTTGTTAATAATAATTAATATTCAGAAAAGCAGTAGCTGAGTATACATGACACAGCTCAAAGAAAATAAACATTGATGAAACCAAATACGACATCCAATCATTTTTCCAATGGTTCCAGTGACCATTTCAAAGAATGTTGAATTATTCGAAAATAGATTTAGCGAAGATATATTTTTTCGAAAATCCATTTTACTGAAAGTTCAAATTTCAAAATATCTAATTTTGGGAAGGTTCAGTTTAACGAAAAATCAATTTAGCGATAAAATAGTTATCCGAAAATCATTTAAACGAAGGTTCAAATATCCGAAAATTTAAAAGTTGTTTCTTTACATTCAGATCGATGTTCAATAACAAATAAAACGTGTATAACGCGTAATCAAAATTATTGAAGGTATACAAACTTTCATTAAATACATTTTTCTAACATTAAACTTTCAAATATCTAGAAAAATAGGCACTCTATGAAAAAATGTTATGAATCAAAAGTTTCACGTTAAAAAATTACCCTGCACAGTCACTTATTTTGTTGAATTTTCACTGTTTTTATCCCTTTAATCAACTTGATTACATAATATACATGTTTTATGTGTTATTAGACATCTATCTAAATGTAAATAAACTATTTTTAAATTTTTCGGATATTTGAACCTTCAGTTAAATGAGTTTCGGATAACTATTCTATCGCTAAACTGAATTTTCCTTGGAACAATTTTCAATCAATTACTCATTCTTGAAAATGGTTTTCGGTCAATTAATCATTCTTTGAAATGGTTTTCTGTCAATTAATAATTCGGTAAATTAGGTTTCTGTAAAATAAATTTCGGTATCCTAATATTCGCTATTGTCATTTTCGGTCACTTGAATTATCGGGAACATTACCGGCACTCCTCTACCCATACCGTCTGCACCCGGATTTTTATTAGAGGCACTCACATTTGCTCAGACATTTGGCTAATGGTAAGGAAAACTGCAGAAAACCTTTTTCGAGCGCAAAATGTTACTGACGCTATTATTCAGATTTCGCATTATCACCGAACGAGATCTTGAGTGGACGCTTATTTATCGCCTGGGTGGGTCTAATATTTGACACGTCTCCCTCGTCCAACTTTATTTTCCGCAATTCATTTACCTATAAGAAAAAATTCGAATATTAAATAATGAAAGCAAACAAAATTTCGAATTCATGCGCATATATAATTCAAGAAAAATAGATTCTTACAAGATTCTTGTGAATGCTACTACCATCATCATCTACGAACCAAGTCACAGATTCCATGCAAGGTGGATAATCCAATGAGCCTTCATAAAATACAAATGGCACCACTCTATTGTCGATAGTTTTATTTAGGTCAAACGGGGGTATATCTGTTACTGCATTTCGGGATCGCACTTTATGTAAATTTTTTTCCAGGTTGTCAAAAACTTTTAGGGGAACGTCATATTCCGACTGAAATTTAAACAGAATGTATCAATTATATAGGATATTGCGTGAAGAGAAACGCTGTTAAAAATTTCTTACAAAAAAGTACAGAAAGCTAAAACCAATTTTAGGAACATTCCTTTTTTACATTCCTTTTTTAATTAGTTCAATTTGGCACATTTTAAAATTTTTATTATTTCTATATTGTTATATTTTTTGCTTCTATGTTTGAATGATGAGGGAATCGTATCCTAAACATTTTTCATCCTAAGTGAAAAAATAAAATAAAATTGTAAAGTGTTCTAAATTTCTGTAGATTTTTGTAGTTGTAAATCCTTGTAAATGTAACATTCTGCAATTTCTGTAAGAAAATTAAAGCTACATTAAAATACAACAAAATATACAAAAAACTACAGCATTTCTCTGAGTAATTGATAAAAGAGAGCATTTTTAGCACTGCTTTTGAAGATTTTAACTTAAATATTCTAACTTTATCCTAAATTCAGGGATATTCGATTTTTATAAGACTTCAAAAAATTCTTCATTAAAAGAAAGAATTTTACATATTTTGAAGTTTTTTTCAATTCCAAGAATGCCCTTGAATTTTCCACAACTCGTTTTAAACTTACTCAATTCAATAAATTTTTGAATATTTTTAACTTTTCTCAATTTAATAATTTTTTTGTTGAGTTGCGCTTGAATTTTTATGTGTTTCATCGAATTCTTCTCATTTCTCTTAAATTCCATTAAATGCATTCCTTATGGAATACAACACATTTAAAATCTTTCAACTTTAGCAAAACATTAATCACATTATTAGTGCACATTAGTCACTTTTTATCCCTTTTTGTGATAGAAATGAATAATTTTGGTAACTTTTTATGACTAAATAGGTCACTTGTTAAAAAAAAATTATGTTGTGATTACCCTGAGAATAACAAATTTGAAAAATTACTTGAAAAAATTATGATTATGTAACTTTTTCACTTTTCCTTCCATTTTTTGGAAATTAAGGTAGGTAGTCTCTTTTATTTTTTATTTAATAGTTATAACAGTAGAAATGAAGCAACTAACGTGAAATTCGTAAGAGTGAAAACGTAAACAAATTGAAGAAGTTACTCCATTGCCTACTTATTTTCTCATTTAGGGCTTTCAATTTGATATTTCTGTAGTATTTCTTGCAGATAATAAATGACGGCTTATTAAAATAAAGTATTTCAACTAATGTATGTGCCCTTCTTACCCTCAGCACCACTCGATATGCCACCAGGCCATTCTTTTGTGATTGAGCTTCTTCGAATGATTTCAAATCTGTTCTATAAAAAAACAGGTGCATCTCCATATCTACCTTGCTGAAAAAAAATTAATATACTCAATTCAATATTGATAATTTTTTAAGAGTTAGTAACAATAAGAATATGAAGCATGCACTTTTAACTTACTAATGCTCTGAGTCCATCTTAACAGTCCACTTTTTATTCGTGTGGTTAAAATAAATATAATTATCATTATTATTGTCTTCAAGGCGGGTGTCTTTGATTACTAACTGAATTTTAATTAGTGAAAATTTGGCTAATTAATATATAGACTTAAAAAAAGTATTTTGTTGATAGATTAGGAAATTTTATTGAGAACTTTCAATATATATCACAAATACAGGGTTTGTCCGGAAAGTATTAGGACTGATTTTCTTCCGCCGCAACTGTACTTCGGAGCGTGCGCGCACTGACTGGATTTGGTAGAAGGTGCTCCTAGCTAACGAACGAGCAGCTGGTCAGTTGTCTCCGAGTACTTGGAGAGTAAGGACAAGCATTTTCACGCGACGTGTTTCTGTGAGTGGTGCAAGCCGAAAATGCAGCGTTCGTTAAAGCAGAGGTACGCGATTAAATTCTGTGTGAAACTCGGTAAATCTGCGACAGAGGCGTTTGATATGATCAAGTAGGCTTACCCAGATGTTGCTTTTGCAAGAAGTGGTGTGTTTCGGTGGCACCAGGCCTTTTTGGAGGACCAGGAAGAGGTCGCCGATGAAGACCGTGCTGGAAGACCTTCGACTTCGCCAAACACCGACAATGTGACTCGTGTGCGCAAAGTTTTGAACTAGATCGTCGACTGAGTATTCGTTTAATTGCCCATACGTTAAATTTATCAAAATCTTTGGTTCATGACATCGCAGCTGACTGGAAGTTGCACCACGACAGCGCCCCGGCTCACTGCGCCTTTTTTGTGAACAGCTACCTGACCAAGGCCGGCATCCTAACGCTTCCGCAGCCGCCCTACAGCCCAGATGTGACCCCCCCCCAGACTTTTTTTGTTTCCTCGCCTGAAAAGGCCAATGAAAGGCAAGCATTTTGAGACGACAGAGGGGATCCAAGCAGCATGCGCCGCGGCTCTCAAGGCTATTCCGGAGAATTACTTCCGTGACGCCTTCAATGCTTGGAAATCGCGCTGGCAGCGCCGCGTCGACGTAGAAGGAGCCTATTTTGAATGTTTTTAAACAATTGTAACGAATGGCACAATAAATTTTTTAAATCGACTCAGTCCTATTACTTTCCGGACAAACCCTGTAGTATGTTACGAAAGTAGCTAAATTAAATTTCCCGATTAGGCCAAAATTTAAAACAATTCAACCTTCTCTTATTTTAAAGAGAATGTGCAAAACGTACGGAAACGAGCATGTAAAGTATGACAGGTGTAATTAGCGAAATTTTATTAATTAAAATTGGTAAAGAATTAAAAATTTATGCAAAACTTACCGGTTTTTCGGCCCAGTGAAAAGTGATTTTATCAAATAGGTATTTCGCATGAAGGGGTCCACCAGTGACCTCTGGAGGATTTCCAGACCAACGAGCTCGAAGCTCCACTGTATAATAAGAAAGGTAAAAAATTGTAATAAATAAAATGAAGCAGAATTAAATTTATGAATTAAAATAATGAATTTCTAATACCAGCGCGACCAGTATTCTTTATGGTCATGTTTGTTGGTAATTTATTAAAGTTTATATGTGTTAGCCCTTCAAGATGAGGATAAGGCGAGATGATCTGTGGCCTTGTAAATATAGGCGATTGGCGTTTTCCGTTACATTGTTCATATTTTTGGCCCCAGTTTTTTGCATCCTTATAACTGTATGCATCTGCGAAAAAAATGAAACTGTAAAGCTTTATTTGAAGAAGCAGTTACCTAAATTGTCACTTTTATTATTTGAATAATTTTTAGGAATAAAATTGCTCATTTTTCATTAGTAAAACTTATATTTTATCGCATTTGTATCTATTAACATTTATAGTTGCTAGAAAATTAGAAAAAATTAGGTCAGCATTCGTTGCTTCTTTACAAAAACTTTGAAATGTATTTTAAATCTTTTTAAAAATTTAACTTACTTGCTCGTAAAATGACACCAAAAAGAAAAGTCGCTATCAGACAGCGCTGTATTCTTTTGCACGTGATTGTGTCGTGAATTCAGTTTCACATGTTTTTAAAGTTCGTCGCATTTAAAATTGAGTAATATCTTCAATGAAGGCCATTAACACTAACCTTATATTTCACACTCATATGAAAGATACTTCTACTACGTACTTTTTTATAAAAAAAAAGCTATTTATATTGTGTAAATAATTTTAAATTACAAGCGTTTTTTTTTTAATTCTTTAGAGAAAAAAATCTGTTTTTATTCTGTAACTCTTGAAATAATTGTGTATTCTAATTTGAAAGTTTGGTATGCGTAATTCTGAAGAAAAGTCTTATTTTGTAGTAGACAAATTTAAAATTGCTCAGCTTTGAGAGCCTATGAATATGAAATCACTTTTTCGTAATTTTCTTAATTTTGAATTGTTGAATTCAAACCATTAACCTCTTCGAAATAGGCAAGATTATTAGGATTCTTTGTATCAGGGCCTAAAATGTAACGAAAATGGGCCTTTAAAAAAGATCCTACTCCATCTTCACTTCATTGGGAATCGAACCACAAAACTTTTGATTTCCGGTCAGGTGCTTTTCCAATTAAGCTATTAGAGGGATCAGAATAAGAACTCTTAATTCAAGAACATAACGCTAATTTTTAGCTAATTGTTAATGGTACAAGTAATTATTAAGAATTTTTTTAATTAATCTGCTATATCATTATAGCACTATATTATTATTATTTTTTGTTACACAAAATCTAATATTATATTTTTGGACGAGAATTCGTGTTTTTTTTTAATATAGTATTGTTTGGTTTACACTTTGTTTGCTTAGTTTAAAATTTAATTGACTGTTGAAAATTCGTCTTTTTGGACTAATAGTTTGGCTGAAAGTTGTAATTTTTTTCTGCCTTTTTAAATGCAGAATTTATTTTTTTCGTATAAAAATGTTATTAATTTAATAAAAATCCAAAAACTATGTTGAGACGTCATACTTTTTGGCAAAGAATTAAATTTTTTATTGAAAATTAAAATTTTTTATTTAAAAAATGTTAGTTTTTTGGATGAAAATGCAACTATTTTGCTAGAAAGTTCAATTATGCAGTTGAAAAAAAAAAAACTTTTTTGTTAAAAATCTATATTTTTTCTTGTTGAAACTTCAGCGGTTTTGTTAAAAGTTCGATCTTTTGTTTAAGTTAATCATTTTTGTTTAAGTATTCCACTATATTATGGAATATTTACTTTCTTCACCTCTTACACTTTTACACTGTTTGTGAAAAATCGTCTTCTTGGGTTGTAATTCAACTATTTTGGTAGCTTTATAGAAAGTTCGTCTTGTTGGCTCAAATGTTCAAAAATTCGTTCGACAATTGTTGCGAATTAATTTTTTCGTTGAGCATTAAAGATTTTCGCAGGAATTTCGAATTTTTTTTAATTCAACAGTTTTGTTAAAAATTTTTTTCTTTACTGGGAAATCTGTCATGATTAAAAATGCAACCCTTTTAATGAAAATTATTACATTTTATTTGAAAATTTATTTCCGTTACTAGAATTCTAATCATTTTTGGGTAAAAAAACAGCTTGGTTGAAAGTTAAACAACTTTGTTACAAATTCATCTTTTTCTTAAAAAAATTTTTTGTTGAAAATGTTGCTACTTTGTTAAGAATTCGTATTTCTCGTTAGAAACTGAAGCACTTTGTCGAAAGTACGAGGGTGGATCAAATATAAACCGAAATTTTACAAATACTTTTCTGATCCAATCGCAAGCACTCTCAAAGTGTAGGTTCTTGTAATGTAGTGAATTAGGAGTGGGTAAAACGCTTGGTGAGCTGTTTGACTCAGTCAATTCGTCAGTACAGCTATGAGTGAGTAACAGGTTTCAGCGTCCGTTGAAAAACGGCTTATAATAAAGTTTTTAACTAAAGAAGGCGTTAAACCGTGCGAAATTTTTACTCGATTGAAGGATCAGTATGGGGATGATACTCTGTCTAAAACTCAAGTGTTTGATTGGACCAAAAAGTTTAAGAGTGGACGAGAAAGTGTGGAAAATGTGAGTCATAATCGACGTCCAAGATCAAGTGACCTTATTGAAAGTGACAGGCGGTTCAGTATTCATGAAATCGCTTTACAGGTGGGCATTAGCTATGAAAGCGCTCAAACAATCATTAAAAATCATCTTGGTTTCAAAAAAATCTGTGCCCGATGGGTCCCGAAGTTATTGAACGAAGATCAAAAAAACATCCGACTGCGAATCAGTAAGAGACATCTGAATCGAATTCAGCGGGTGGGAGAGACTTTTTTGAAGTATATCGTGACATGCGATGAAACATGGGTGCATCATTACACTCCCGAGTTCAAGATGGCGAGTAAAGAATGGTGAAGGAAAGACGAAGCCGGTCCTGTGAAAGCCAAAACCCGTCTCTCAGCCGGTAAGGTGCTCGCGACCGTCTTTTTCGACTACAGAGGAGTGTTGCTCATTGATTTCCTACATGATCGACGTACGATTAACGCTGCCTACTACTGCTAGCTGTTGGAGGCAGAAAAAGTCGCTTACAGAAGCAAAAGACGCGGTAACCCCATCAGAAACGTCATCCTTTTCATGACAATGCCAGGCCACATACGGCGGGTGAAACGAAATAAAAACTGGAGGATATGCATTGGGAAACCCTTGAGCATCCTCCATATAGCCCAGATTTGTCACCCTGTGACTATCATTTGTTTGCGCCCATGAAAGATGCACTTGGAGGATTGCGATTTGACAACGATCAAGATGTTGAGGAATTCGTGCGCAATTCGTTGATGACTCGACCTCAAAGTTTCTACGAGCAAGGAATTAACAAGCTTCCAAACCGCTGGAAAAAATGTGTAGAGCGTGAAGGAGACTATGTAGAAAAATAATCAATAGTATTTTTGTATTGTTTTATAAATGAATAAATATTAAAAAAGAATTCCGGTTAATATTTGATTCACCCTCGTATAACTGTCGTGAAAATAAATTTTGTTGGTGAAAGATTTGTCATTTTAATTCATTATTTATTGTTGTAAAAATTTGATTCGTTTAACTACAAATTTATATACTACAGTTGATATTAATTTTTTTTTTTAAATTAAATTTTAAACTAAAAATTTAACTGGTCCAATTGAAGATTCCATCATTTTAGTTAAAAATTAATTTATCTTCCTGAAAATAATTTCACTATCTTCTTTTATTTTAAATTTTACTATTTTGTAGATTATTTATTAAATATGTATTTAAAAAGTTTTCTCCTTTGGTGAAAATGTTGGCTAATTTGTTGAAAATTCTTTCTTAAAATTTTACAATTTTTAATATCTAGTTTGAAAGCAGTGTCTTTTTGTGCGTCCTTTTTACAAGTTGCAGAACATTGTGTTTGGGCTGCGTCATTTATTGGAATAAGATTTTTAATATTTCAATAAAGAGCTCAAAATTATAAATTACTTAAAAAAAATACTAAAAAAAATATTATTATTATAAAGAAGTAAGACAAAATAGTACAAAAATCAGCATTGTAAATAATGAAATCAAAACTTATTTTCATTTATACTATCAAAAAGTGTAGATTTTAACCAGGGTTTCTAGCATATGAAAAATTGTGCGATCCTTTCTGGTTTAATTTGTAAATGATTAACTTGAAGTCTTTTACTGTTCTTATTGTGTAGATTTTCCAATTAAATTATTATTTTGAATCGTAAAATTTTCTACTAAGAATGGAAATTCTGAACAAGAAAATTTAAATTTAAATGATGAAACTTCAGAAAAAAATCGATTCTTAATTAAATATGGAATATCTAATATATCAACTGAAAAATATGGTAATTTCAATTAAAAAAAGTTAAATTTAACCAAAAAAGGTCTAAACAAAATAGGTAAATCCCCAACAACAAATTAATAATATATATTGTTTAAGAAGCAGTTGCATTTCAAACCAAAGTAAATGTACTTATGCTTTAAAATTTCTATTAGGGAGTTAAAAAGTCAAAAAAGAAATCTTTTGGAAAGAAATTAAACAATTTTTTTAAACTTTTTTTTCATTTAAAAATTAATTTGATTCATTACAAGTTTCATCTTACTTGCATAAAAATGGAACTTTTTGCCGGAAAATTTATTATTCAAATATCGTGAATGATGTTAAATGGAATTATAACGATTTATATGTTAGGAATAAATGATACAATAAAATAATTACTGGTGTTTATCATTCAGTGAAATTTAAGTAAATATTTCAACCGAATAAATTAAGGTATTACGCATTTAGAGCATGGATAATTTAATAATTATAATTCAATAAATCAATACGCATTTAGACTGACAACAATAATGTAATTTAATCATTTACAAAAAAAAAAAAACAATTTGATAAAAAAAATTGCTGAAGTTGACGTAGTCCATCCACGTATTTCGCAGTCAGCTTAAAGAAAATATATGTTTCACCTACGTAAATAATTGCATCATTTCCTTTACAAAATTCACGAGAAACCAAAAAAATATATAAAAAACTAAAATTTCTATATAAATGTTTAAACTATAATGTTAAATTTAGGAAAATGAAGTTTAGAACTGAAATCTTGCATAAGTCAGAGATATAATCCTATCATAAGAAAGAGGTTGCGATATAATCTCGAAGTCTGAAGGCACATTATCTCTTCATCTATTGGTTGAATTTAAACGTGCCGCCCTTTTCTTTAGAATCGAGAACAGAATCGAGATCAGAATCGAGATGAGCGGAATCTATTATGAAGGCAATGCATGCACACCGAAATTCGATCTAGAATCATTTTGAGGTTAAGAACAGAGCTGCGTATTATAAAACCAAGGCATTTCCACCGAAATGCGCTCTAGTTTTTTTAAACACTTATTTAATCTTCAACCATTGTAATTATTTAAATAAATCTCACAAACGGCTATTTTTTAAAGGATACATTTAATTTATCATGTTTCTTTGTAGATTTATAAGAAATATTCATGATTTAAACAATTTTAATTCAAAAATTAAGGCTAAGAATTTTTATCCGATGACTCTTTTCCATGTTGCTTAATAAACCTATAAGAACTAATAATTATTGAAACAATTTTAATTGAAAAATTAAGAGTGGCTTTTTCTACAAGTAAATTTATTTACGAAGTTAACTAAGAATGTCTACCCATGACTCTTTTGTATTTTGCTATGCAAATTTACATAAACTATGAGTTATTCAAAAAATTTTAATTAAAATACTAAAATTGACCTTTTTTCTAAGAGCCAGTTTTGTTTGCGGAGTCCAGCTAAGAGTGTCTATCCGATGACTCTTTTCTATATTGCTGTGTAAATTTAAAAGAACTGTTAATTATTTAAACAATTTTAATGAAAAAATTAGGAGTTTGACCTTTTTTATACAAGTCAATTTTTTTACGGATTCAAGTAAGAATGTCTATACGATGACTCTTTTCTATATTGCTATGAAAATTTACAAGAACTATTATTCATTTAAATAATTTCAATTCAAAAACTAACAGTTTCACCGTTTTGATACGAGTCAATTTTTGGAAGGAGTTAACTAAGAATGTCTATCGGATGACTCTTCTCTATTTTGTTTGTAAATTTACAAGAAATTTACAAGAAATATTATTTATTTAAAGAATTTTAATGTCAAAATAAGTATTTAACCTTTTTTCTACGAGCTTATTTTTTTACGAAGTCAAGTAAGAATGTCAATACAATGACTTGTTTATGCTGTTTTTCAAATTTACATTAACTATTATCCATGTAAATAAATTCAATTTAAAAAGAAGAGTTTGACTTTTTTTCTACGAGTTAATTTTTTCACGAAGTCAAGTAAGAATGTCTATACAATATCTCTTTTTTATCCTGATTTTTAAATTTACAAGAACTATTAATTATTTAAACCATTTTCATTACAGAATTTAAAGTTTGGCCTTTATCCTACGAGTCAATTTGTTTTCGAAGTCAACTAAGAATGTCTATCCGATGAATCTTTTTATGCTGCTTTTCAAACTTACAAGAATTATTGATTATTTGAACAATTTTAATTAAAATTAAGAGTTTGGCATTTATCCTTCGATTAATTTGTTTTTGAAATCAACTTAAAAGGTCTATACGATAACTCTTTTCTATGTTGCTTTGCAAATTTACAAGAACTATTGAGTATTTAAAGAATTTCAATTTCAAAACTAATAGTTTCACCGTTTTGATACGAGTCAATTTTTTGACCGATTTAACTAAGAATGTCTATCGGATGACTTTTTTATATTTTTTTTTTGTAAATTTACAAGAACTATTATTTATTTAAATAATTTCAATTTAAAAATAAGAGTTTAACCTTTTTTCTACGAGTTAATTTTTTGACGCAGTTAATTAAGAAAGTCTATACAAAAAGTCTTTTTTCTGCTGCTTTTTAAAATTACAACAACTATTTATTATTCAAACAATTTTAATTAAAAAATTTAAAGTTTTGTCTTCATCGTACGAGTCAATTGGCTTTCGAAGTCAACTAAGAATGTCTATCCGATGACTCTTTTCTATTTTGCTATGCAAATTTACATAATATAATTATTTAAAGAATTTCTATTAAAAAATAAGAGTTTGACCTTGTTTCTACGAGATACTTTTTTCACTATGTCGAATAAGAGTTTCTATAAAATGACTCCCTCATGGTGCTTTTTAAATTTACAAAAACTATTAATTATTTAAACAGTTTCATTAAAAAATTAAAAGTTTGGCCTTTATGCTACGACTCAATTTCTTTTCGAAGTCAACTAAAAATGTCTATCCGACGAATTTTGTTATGCTACTTCTCAAACTCACAACAATTATTGATTATTTGAACAATTTTAATTAAAAAATTAAGAGTTTGGCCTTTATCCCAGGATTAATTTGTTTTTGGGGTCAAGTAAAAATGCCCATACGATGACTCTTTTCTATGTTGCTTTGCAAATTAACAAGAACTATTGAGTATTTAAAGAATTTCAATTTCAAAGCTAAGATTTTCACAGTTTTGATACGAGACAATTTTTTGACGAAGTAAACTAAGAATGTCTATCAAATGGCTCTTTTTTATTTTTCTTTGGAAATTTAGGAGAACTATTTTTTCAAAGAATTTCAATTTAAAAAGAAGAGTTTGACCTTTTTTGTACGAGTTAATTTTTTTACGAAGTCAAGTAAGTATGTCTATAAAATAACTTTTTTTTCTGCTTCTTTTTAAATTTACAATAGCTATTAATTATTTAAACAAGTTTAATTAAAAATTTAAAGTGTGGCCTTTATCCTAGGCGTCAATTCGTTTTGGAAATCAACTAACAATGTCTATCCGATGACTCTTATTTATGTTGCTATGCAAATTAACATAATCTATTAATTATTTAAAGTATTTCAATTAAAAAATAAGAGTTTGACCTTTTTCTACGAGTTACTTTTTTCACTAAGTCGAATTTAGTGTTTCTATAAAATAACTCTTTTCGTGCTGCATTTCAAATTTAAAAAAAAAACCATTAATTATTTATACAGTTTTAATTAAAAAATTAAAAGTTTGGCCTTTATGCTATGAATTAATTTGTTTTCGAAATCAACTTAGATTGTCCATTCGATGACTCTTTTCCATGTTGCTGTGCAAATTTACAAGAACTATTAATCATTTAAAGAATTTTAATTACAAAATTAAAAGTTTAACCTTTTTTCTACAAGTGAATTTGTTTACGGAGTCAACTAAAAATGTCTATCGGATGACTCTTTTCTATGCTGCTTTTTAAATGTACAATAACTATTATTTATTGAAACAATTTTGATTAAAAAATTAAGAATTTGGTTTTCTTTCTACAAGTAGGCTACATTTTTTGACGTAATTAACTAATAATATCTTTTCAATGATGTATTTTCTCTAAAGCTGTAAAAATTCACAGTTATTAATTATTTAAAAAATGTTTATCAACATATTTATAGTTTGGCTATTTTTCAAGTAAGAGGCATAATTTGCTTACGGAATGAACTAAGAATGTCCTTCGATGATCATTTCCCACCATAATTTATAAATTTATAATAATTATCAATCATTCAAACAGTATTCATAAACATATTGAGAGTAATGGTATTTTTAAATTAATAAACACAATTTGTTCACGAAGTTAACTAACATTATTTTCACAATGACTCTTTTCTAAGTTATTTGTTAAATTTACAAGAATTATTGATTACTTAAAGAACTTTCATAAAAAATTCAGAATTTGCCTATTTTTCAACAAAAAGGATCAATCAAATTTTCATTATTTATCATTTAAACTACTTTCATGAGAAAATTAAGAGATTGGGCATTTTTTCACAAATAGGCTTAATTTGTTTACGAAATCAACAAAGATTGTATTTCCAATAACTTTTTACTATGACACTTTGGAAATTTAGACTAATGACTTATTATTAAAATAAATTCCATAAACAAATTCAGAACTTTACTGTTTTTTTTTAGATTTTCAACTATTTGAACATTTTAAACAAATTAGTTTATATAAAAACTGCAGAAAACCACCTTCTGAGTTTAGCCGGGTTTTCAAGATTTGAGTATACAACCCGGTCGTACCTGTAAATTGTGATTATTTTCAAACATTATTTTCGAAAATCTAAATTGTCAAAAAAAGTCCAAATTGTTGATCTTCTGAGAAGACAATTACTTTATACCTAAACTAGAAACATTTTTTGAACTATTTCTTTTGCATGCCAGAATGAAAAATTTTTCACAAAATTCAACGTCTTGAGTTCGAAGTGTTACTATTTTTCGACGTTCCTTGTTTTCAAATACAATGAAAAATTTTTTAATTCCCTGTTGCATGGAATGATTCTAATTCTTTCCGAAGATTATTTGTTCCAAATAAAAATAATTCTTTTCAAGAATCCCCCTTGCAGATACCAAATTAAAGTAATTCTTTAAAAAATGGCTTTTTTCGGATCCAAAGTGATCTCAAAGATCTCTTTTTTTTTAAATTGAAAATGATAGTTAATTTGAAAAATTCCATGTACCAAATCTAAATTATGATTATTTTCGAAAATTTTCTATTACTTATCGGAATGATAATGCTTTTAAAAAATCTCCCATTCAGAAATAAAACTATTGTTATTCATTAAAAAATTGCCTTGTGTTAAATCTAAATTATAATTTTTTGGAAAATTCTTTTTCTGAAACATAATGTGTATTATTTTATAAAACTCCTTCTTGTTATTGAAAATTTTAATTGTTTAAAAAAATTCCTTATCTTATATCTCAATTGACATTTTTTTCAAGAATTTGCTCTTCTAAACTATAATGAAAATTATTTTCGAAATAACGGAGAATTAAATGTATTCGCATTAGTTAAAGTTAAAACGTAATGCATTTTACAATATAATATTCAGTTTATAATCTATAAATTTTTAATTTTTAAATTTTTAATTTAGAAATTAGATCAGAGTTAGAAATCAGAGATTCAAACTAGTGAGTGCATTCAGAATTAGGCGTAGCAGCTTCATCTGTTTTATTAATGATTCTCCGTATTATGCAAGCATACAACTCGGTTAATGCGGAGTGGTTGGGTGAGGCTCGTTGCCTCGGATAACGCGGAGCCTCGGATAATCGAAGGACAGTTAATCGAGATTCTACTGTAGTTAAATTTATTTAATTTAGATTCAGAGAGATAACCTTAAATAATCATCCTTAAATAATTTTGAATATAAATTTTTTCTTTTTATTAGTCTTGCGCTGACAATCGTTTAACACTTCTAAAAGTCTGACAGTAATGTTATAAAAAATAATGCGAGATTTTAACAAATAATAATAAGTAATAAATAAATAATAAGGTATTTTTTATATTTATTACAAACAAGCTTTAGCAATCTTTCTACTTAATAATTAGCTTATAATTTATTTAAATTATTTACATGTTTTTAACAAAATTAAATAAACTGATCTGTCAAAAACTTTAATTTAACTAACGCTTCTTCATAACAAATTTATTTGCATCTTTGCTTTAATATGAATAATTACCTGAATAAATATAAGACAAAGTTATCATTTTGATATGATGATGAAATTTTGATTTGATGTGATGAGCGACCTGTGAATATTAATTTATTTATTTTGTCTTCCTCGTCCTTCATTTTTAAAATAAAGAATCCAACCTTTTTTGGGTGAAAGTTAATTTATTCTGGTTCAAATGTCCACTATTATACTTTTTGTACAGGAATTATTTCATTGGTAAAAAATTACACTAAGAAAGATTAAATTACTTTGTGAAAGACGCAAGAGTTCATATTAAAAATTCAATATTTCTTTTTTCAAATTAAAAATCCACCTATGCTTTTGAAACCTTAACCATTTAGTTGAAAATTTGTTTCTGTTTTCGTTGAATTAATGTTGTCAACTGAAAATTCTACTTTTTCATGTTTGTTTTAAAAATGATCCTTGTCAGTTGAAAATTGAACTACTGTTTAAAAATTTGTGTTTAAAATAAAAATGCAATTGTTCCCTTTTGTTAAAAATGCATTACTTGGTTTTTAAGAATCACTATTTTAATTGAAAGTTCATCTCTTTAGTTTAAAATTTAATTATTTCGTAGAAAACTGTTACTTTTCATTGTATTTAAATATATTTTTAATTAAGTGAATTTTTGTTTGTTAAAATATCAAATTTTACGACATTTATACGGCAATTATACGACAACAAAAAAGTTTGTCAATCGAAAGCAGAACTCTCTCGAAATTTCGTGCAAGAGAATGCTGAATATCATTAATTAATAAATAAATAGTGGTCCATAATGATCCTATTTTGATCCAATATATTTTTGAGATTGTATCAAATTCTTGTTTTTGTTAACCTTGTTTAAACGATGGGAAGGAAATATTTTAAAATTAAAGACATTCTAGTAAACGTTCCTATTACATAATATGACCATCTTCTTGTTTCAATAGAGATAAAAATTTCACACTATCTCATAGTTTTATTAAACTTATTTTTATTATACGGTTTCCATATTCATGATTTCATAAAATTATTATACACAATTTTAATTTTTCTTCTTACCAAGCAGTTAGTTTCTCACTATTTAATTAAAAAATATCTCTACAATTCAAGTAAGTGATTTGCTACCAATCTTCAGTACTTATTCTCTTTGTGTCTGATTAAGAAAGTCCATTATTTCATTTTTTCCTTATAGTCTAAATGTATTTAAAAAATATTTAACTCACTCTGCAAAATAGTCTTAGATTTCTCCTGTCAGAAATGTTTGCAACATTTTTTCTTAAAATTTATTTTTTCATAAATATGACTTTTACTATCAAAACATCATAAAAAGGAAATTCATGATTGATCGGTTTGACCTGGATGCATTTTAATATAAAACGAAAAGTATAGACGATTTCTTCGAAAAAATCTCAATTTTTCAACAACAATTATAATTAATTTTTAAGAAAAAGGGGCATTTTTGACAAAATAGTTAAATTTTCCACCAAATTCATGTAGCCTTGATAAAAGAAAAATGAATTTTCAATCAAAAGCATAATAGTATATAATTTCATACAAAATATTTTATTAAAAAACATGCGTCTTTATATTCTAAATTGTCTACTTAATTAAGTATAATCAAAGATTAAGTTTCTCAATAATCTTTAGGCTTCAAGGTCAACATTTTCATGTTGGTAATTTTTTTCTTTCATTATTTTTTGTACAATCAAGATTTTAATTTTCGATATTCCAAAAAAATTTTCAAATTCGTTATAATAATTTTGTAAAGCTTTTAAAAGGCAATCTTTTTTCTCTCGGGTCTTTTTCTCTCACATCGTGCGTTGTTTGACTTAAAATATTGATTTGTGATTGATTAAACATTTTTTGAAAACGCTATAACTCTGAATTTTTTTATCGAAAAAAGTTATAAACAAAAATTGTTAGCATTGTTCAAGACTATAAATATCTGAACATCGAATTTGCAAATTGAGAAAAAGAGTGGTTTCAAAAATGTTGAAAATGCTCTCACTTTTTTATTTTTTATCAAAAATGGCTGTTTAACGAACTCGTTCTTTTTTCTAGGAGCTAAAAAAGTCAGCCAAATATCGATTTTATCCGTTCACTTTTTCGAGAGTTATCGTGTTTACGGACGGACGAACAGACAGATAGACGGCATCGTGAAAACTTGATTTTCGGATCCAGAGGGTTCTGAAACGTGAAGATCCGTTAAAAAACTGTGGTATCATATTTTGGACAATTCTAGTACTTTTTCAATAATAAATTATGGGAATGTGAAAATATGCATTTTCGATCGAAATAATTTAATTTTTTATTTGAAAAAAAGGCGATGATTGAGCAAAATGAGTGAATTTTTTTATTCGAAAAATAAATTTTATAGTTGAATTTTCTTGCAAGAAGATGAACTTTCTTCTAAAGGCAAATAAATTTTGAACAAAATCTATTTTGCATTTTGTATATGTCTTGTTATTTTCTAAGACATGGGTATTCTAAGAAAAAGATACAAATTTCAAAGAAAATAGTTAACTTTTCAAAGAAAGAGATGAATATTTAATCAGGAATATTAAATTTCTATACAAAAGAATACATTTTTGACACAAAATGAAATAGTTAAATTTTTAGTTAAAAAATTGACTTAATAAAAAAAACTAATCTTCAACCGAAGAAATTAAATCGTAATGAAAGAGACTAATTTTCTACAAAACTAGAAAATTTTTTAATAAATCGCATTAATTTTTAACAAAACAGATTACTTTTCTACGAAGTGCAAAACACATTTTCGATAAAATATATAAATTTTAAATTAAAAGATCATATGAACTCCCATCTAATTTGAACTAAAAAATTAGATGGGAGTTCATTTGATCTCATTTTCACATTCCCAGCCAACAGTGGAAAAAAATGACATTTTTGGTTCAAAATAACATACAGCCCACAAATACTAACCAATTTCAACACACAAAAAAATCAAAAAAGCTCTTAAGATTTCTAAAAGAGTTGTCGAGCTTCATTTTTCAATTAGGCTTTCTATTTTTTATAAATAAACAAATATGACGAAAAATGGCCATTTTATCTATCTGACCTTCCTGGTACTTGTCAATAACAGGAAAATGGTTGAAATCGCGTAAGTCGTATAGAGTAACATTATCTAAAGATGTTTCAATATTACATATTAAAAAAAAAATTATTTGTGGAAAAAATGTGTTCTACGATTTTTCATAATTATACGGTTTTTAAAGTTATGTTGCAAGAAATTTGAATAGAAACAATATTATATTCTTAAAAATTTTCTTAAGATTATAATTCTTCATATTATAAACAAATTTAATGAACAAATGCATTAATCAGGCATTTGTCTCCAGTGCAATTCGTTTTTTTCTATGTTAACTGTTTAAATTAGGATATCGAAAAAAAAAAATTTCGTGGACAGATGCCTGAATGATGCATCTGTTTATTGAATTTGTTTTGGAAAAATATATGATTTATCAACCAATTATGAATTTTTCTGAAACCATTATGAAATTCCCACATTAAAAAAAACATCGAAAAGAACTAATAGTTCCGTCAACAGATGCCCAAGTAATGTAATTTTTTGTAAAAATCATAAAATTTATCAACTTATCATGAATTTTATTAAATTTATTATAAAGATCTAAATTAAAAGTCTGACATAAAAAAACAGCATTTTTTTGTCGACAGATGCCCGAATAATGCATTTATTGTTTACCAAAATTTTTTTTGTAAATATTCTGATATTGGAATATCCTTAACTAATATTACTCTATGCAACTAAAGCGATTGCAAAAATCTGTCTGTCATTGATGAGCGGCGAGACGTCTAATAGAACAAATTGTCACTTTTCTCGTCATATTTGTTTATTTATAAAAAAATTGAAAACCTTATTTGAAAATCAGGCTCAATAACTCTCTTAGAAATCTTATTAACTTTTTCTTGTGATTTTTTGTCCAAATCGGTGAATATTTGTGGGCTGTACGTTATTTTGAACCATAAAAGTCTTCTTTTTCCACAGTGCGGCCCACCTTTAGGTACGAAACCAAAAACTCATATATATATTCATATGTTTTTTTTTTATGTTTATAACACATTTACATAATTGAGAGCCTTTAAAACACTGTGAAATAGTTGACTGAAAAATGTTTGTTTTTTGAAATTTTTTTAATTTTATGACTCTTGTAAATTTTGCTTTTATAAAAAAAGTCATTTAGATCAATTGTTAACCTTCTCGAATAATTTGAATATCCGTGCAGACAATTTTTGAATTTTAAAAAAAGTGGTCTCAAAAATATTCAAAATGCGCTCACTTTTTGAATTTTTATCGAAAATGGCTGTCTAACGAACTTGACCTTAATTTTTAAATACTAAAATAATTTAATAAAGGAAAATTCAATCCGCAAATTCTTTCAAAAGTTATCGTGCTAACAAAAAAACCATCCATGGACGATAGACAGGCGGACAGACAGGTTGACAGGCAGACAGACAAACTGAAAGACACATTTGTAACAAACTGTTTTTCGGAATCAGGGGGTCTCAAAACGTGGAGATTTGATCAATACTGAGGGGGGGGGGTCAAGGTTTACACAAATCTATAGTCGACTGTATTTTTTTTTTTTTAGTTGTTTTTAAAATTACTAGTACGAAATCATAGTATTTTAATGTGTAGCTGCAGACTTTAGGTCAGACTATAACTCCAAGTAGCTCATTTTGCAATTAAAGAAAATAATTGTCAATCAAAATGATGAAACTTAATTTGTTTAAAAAAAAATTAGTTATATTTTTATAGAGATATGAATTTTCAATTAATATGATGAACCTTCCAGAAATAAAATTAACTTTCAACAAAAGAGTTAAGCTTTCAATCGCAAGTAGTTACATTTCTAAAAAAAAGTTTCTTAACGAAAGATGTAAAAAAATATATCATAAGTTATTATATCATAATTGTATCATAAGTTTTAATTCTTTAAAAACATTTCCGTTCCATGTCAAAAATTTGTCGTCCCAAGAGAAATTTTATATCTTTACTGAAACTCCCTGTCTTAAAATAAAAAGTATAGTTATTTTTACTCATATTCCTTGCAGCTTTAGATAAAGTAAAAATTACTTTTCTAAAATGAAAGAAATTACTATAATATTTAAAACTTGAATTTTTCTTCAATGGGAAGTCAATTCCTGGTTTTTTAATCAAATTCCCGGGTTTTCCTCAGTCATTTCTTGGTTTCCCTTTAAAGTCGTCACCCTAATTATAAACAAATTATATATAAATATGGGTCATTGGACCGGAGATTTACCCCCTAAATTTATTTTGGTGTGAAATTTGTTGTTTTTTTTTCGTTTTGTTTTGTTGAAAAATATTAAATGCGAATTTCTTATTTCAATATGATATGCAGAATTTCCAAAAACTAAATGTTTGGAAATGATCATTTTAAAAAAAGTGCTAATCTTAACTCTTTTATAACTCAAAAAGTATTTATCAAAAATTGTCGAAAATTTTACCTAATATGCGCTTGATCCGAAAATAAAGTGAAAAAATAAGGTTCTTTTTAAGCAATCTCTATTTGTTTATACAAATGCCTAATTTAATTATAAAAATTCATTCGAGCAATTTTTCAGTATACTGCATTTCAATGTTCGGAATCAAGCGCATATTACATAAAATGTTGAAAATTATTTTTCATTCCCAATATTTTTTACTGTTTCAACTGTTAGAAGGGGAGACTTGATTCCTTAGGTGCGATAAGAAAATTCATTAGTGATATTTTTAATTTGTGATTTTTTTGGTGGTTGCAGGTGATGTAGGGTGAGAATTGGTTTGTTAAATGTTATAGGGGTACTTCCCAAGTGTTGGTTTTGTGTTTTCGTATGATTTATTAATTTTAAAATTTTTCGGAAGTCTTTTGTTAACTCCAAAAAATCCTTCAACTTTTGATAACCAAATAACTTTTAAACTCTCTAGTTAATAAATCTATCCTCACAGTAATTGAAATTGCAAGAAGTATTAGAAATTACAAATAATTATAACAGAAAGTTTTGCAAGAGTCCAATTAATACATATATTCCCACGCGAAATTAAATCTTTAATTAAAAATTATCACCCTCGTCAAATTTTCAAGACTTTAGTTAATTTACAGGATGTTCAAAAAGGTCAAGACCCACGAAATGTTTCCTCACGTAAAATATTTTTCATTGACGTCAAGGTCATTTTTGACGTCACTTGTACGCGTGATCAATGATGATAGACGCGTGATTCAGTGGTGATCTTTAATTTGACCTTGGCCATGACCTAAAAGGTAATTTGAAGTTCACCTTAAAAAAATGGAAACTTCCCGTTTTGACTTCCGAAATCAAAAGAGCGCAAAATTTTGCGTTAAAACATGCATCAAGATCATAGGTTCAATTTGACCTCGAAGCTCGCTCTGAGGTTATTAAAGTTTAAACAAAGTCCGAACATCTCTGAGATCAGCTGCTTCCGAAAAAAATGAATATAAATGGCAGTTATTTGCTTCAAAAATTCAATCCTGATCTTTAATTTGAATTTGACGATGACCTCAGAGGTCGTTTCAAAGTCAACATTCTTTTAAATGGAAACTGCCCTTTTTGACATGGGGAATCAATAGAGCAGGAAATTTCACGTTAAAGTATGTATTAATTTCAGAGGTTCAATTTGACCTTGAAGGTCCTCGAAGGTCATTAAAACTTATCATAGGATAAGAATCTGCAAAAGATTTTTGGGAAACCTGTGTGGTAATTATTCTTAATTAAAGTGTTTATGGATTTTTTTAGTTGATGGAAGACTAGAAGGGTTTGATCATATGCGCCTGGGATGTTTTTTTTTATTTAGATTTTTCGTTATAACTGAAATTTTCTGTATAGCTTGGAGATATTTAAAGGTAAATAGTATGATTTTGTAATTTTGAAATTTTTTGACCATGTGTTATTAACCCCGAAAAATCATTGACATTTGATTTGCATTTTTGTGTTTTGTTTAATATCTATACTTTTTGTTAGGAGAAGGTTTTAGTGTTATGGTGTTATAGTGTCAAAATTTCAGTCTTGGCCTGGTAGGTGATTGGTCAAGGGCTGGTCGGGCCCTTTTGGTCACTAATTTCCGTGCGGGTAATCTTCAGGTTCTTAATTTGGGGAAGTTAGAGATTCCCACTAAATTACGGAATCGTTCCAAAACTGATGTTTAATTTGCCGCGTAGATCAGGTAAATTTTCTAAAAATTCTTGAGTGTTTCTGTATGGTCAGGAAGATATTTTGTCCTAAAATATTCGATGAACTAGCACAATATTTTTGAATAATTTTACACAGTTTCTCGGAGAAAAGTTTATTAATGTTAAAGTCATCTCAAACATTTGTAATAAATAATTATTAAGTTAATAATTTTTTATGAAAATCAACTTTTTACAAAAACAACCTTTGTATTAAATTTTAAGAAAATCCATATTGGAAAAGATAAATATAGATGCAGGTGAAAAGTGCCCGCCGGAAGTCATAAGACTCTAAATTTGTATAGATGCTTATTTTCAAATTAATCTAAACGGTTAGCCACATGTAAATAAAGTCTAATGCTTCAGGTATTTCAAATTGAAAAAAAAAGTTTTTGATTAATTAGTGAAGAGAAGTATACTAGCAGTCAACTATTCAGCACGGTACAGTTGAGATTTCGCTACCACCTTCATTTTAGTCTTGCGGTTCTGGACTGGTAGCTTTGAAGAAAATCCGCAAGGGCGCAACGTGCTGCCTCTCGCGCAACTGAAATAACGCGTCGAGTGTTTAAGACAGCAGTCCTCACTCAGAAAAGCAAAATTACCTGGAGCAGAGACAACCGTGACCAACATTGAGGTTCCTTCAGAGCGAAGCTCTTCCATTGGTGCATTCCAGTTGAAGTTTTTTTTTAAATTAATATTTCACAAATTTTTGGGAATTTTAGTCACATAAATTGATGCATTTTTGAGGGTAGGATATGTCCTCCATTTAATCTTGAGTAAATTTTCGCACTTTTAAATATTTCAAAAAAGTTTATGGAGGTTTCCGTAAAGAATGAGAATTTTGAGAAACTTTTAGGGAATTTTATACAATTTTTCGGGATTTGGTTAATATTCCGCATGGATATTTGGGAATTTTCCCTATTAAACTTCCGAAAAAATTCCCGAAAATGTGTGAAAATTAGCGTCAACACAATTTTTGGTAAAATTCCCTCATAATTTCTTCGGAACAATTGAATTATCATATGGCCCATACTAGTATCCGATCAGGCCCCGTATAGGATAAGTCGGGTTACCGGACTAGCCTACGACTAATCTACCGTGACGCTACTAGTCGGGGCCTAGTCAGATGACCAGACTAGCCCCCGAATTTAAGTGGGGTTAACTGGTGGGGAACTAGACTAATTCCCCATTTTAATTTCTACACGGGTTTCCGAAGATTTCAAGAGATTCAACAGACTTAAACGAATTCAAGAACATCATATTTTAAAATTACTCTCAAATCTTAAAACTCATTTAGATTTCACTGAAATACCTTAATAGGTCTTCAAAATTACTTCAAATCTCTTGAATTCACTAAAAATATCTTGAAATCTTTTGAAATTCAATTATAAACTTAAAGAATTTTTTAATCATACAAATCCCTTTAAATCCCTCAATATTTCTAAGAATCTTTTTAAATACTTGAAAATATTTTTAAATTACATAAAGAACCTTAAACATTTTTTTTAATCATTTAAAATTCTTTGTAATGTTTCAAATTCCTTTACCGACTTTTTAAACCACATAAAATTTATTAAAATGCTACGCAATCCCTTAAAATCTCTTGAACTCACAGAAAGTATTTTAAAGGCTTCGAAATCTCTTTGAAATTCTTATAATCTTTGGCATTCTTTAAAATAATTTAAACTCTTTTCAAATCCATTTATAAACTAAAATCTTTTTCAATTTAAAACAATTTTGAAATCCCGTAAAACTATTTTGAAATTCATTGAAATACTTTTAATCATTCAGCAATATTTTGTAATTTCACAGTAATACATGAAAATCTTTGAAATTTCTTGACATTTTTAAAAATTATTTAGAATAATTCGGAATTTTGGAATATCAAAAATATTGAATATTATAAAAAATATCAAGAATACCAAGAATATCCGGGAACATTGAAAGAATACGTGTATTGGGAATATTTAGTGAATGTATCAGTAATGTTGGAGTGATCGAGCTCTCGTCATATCAAAATAAATTGGTTTAAATAATATCACATTCTGAAAGTATTGATTTTTTTAAAAGTTATTTTATATTTATGGCCATATGCGATATTATTAATAGTGGTTACAAGTAAACTGTAATCAAATTCGGTTTTTTGAAAAATAACGTACGAATAACAATCATCACTGACCGAATTCATTTTGAAATCAGGCGTAAAATAACGAAATTACCTAAGAATCCTGACCTATTATATTCACAAAATTCAAAAATTATTCTAAAGATACAAAAATAAAAGACAACTAATTTTTGAAAGCATAATTTATTTTGAAATTGTTTATGTAAAATAAGGCAAACCTGAAGGCAAACAAATAGTATTTTTAATGAGTCTTTGAAGATACCCATTACACGTACAGTGAAATAAATCTTAAGGTTAACTCTAGAAGAAACGCATGAATTGTGCAATACAATTGTTTACAATTCCCTTCTGATAATACTCATTGATAAAACAATCATTACAGTGACTTATAATTTAAAATTGACGTTGTAATACTTTTATTACTTCAGAAGTATACATTTTGGTGTCAATGTTCAGTTCCACATTAAAACATTTTTTACATGTAGTACCAACAAAATTTTTGGTAAAGAATGCGCATTTTTTAAACGATGCGATGGAACTACGTCTGTTTTAATGCAACTGCATGTTAGGGATTGTAATAATATACATTTGTGGAAATGATTTTCAATTTGAGGAACAAATTCGAATGCGAAGCGCGAGTTACGTAATGAGAATGTTTTCGTTAAAGCCAAAAGAGCTTTAACAAAAGAGAATTCAGTATCACCAAATTACAATTGAGCTTTAGTTGTCCAATCTCAAGAACTTGGGGTTAAAAGTAATACATCGACCCTATAATTTTCAATGTTTCAAACTAAAGAACGAATTAAAAACTCTTGTGAAGTTACAAAATTGTATAATTTAAATTAATTATCAATTGTTTTTATTAGGCCTAATCGTTTCGAAATCCTTACAGGGCTCCAAAATTTTATTTCAAATTCTTCCAGATTCCTCTTTATAATTCTGGAAATCTTTTTGAATATTCTGTTTAAATTCATTTTTCGAGCAAAAAAAATTAATTGTTTAAGATTTTTCTAAGATGTCTTAATATGAATCTTGTGCTTACTTTAAACCTTTCAAATTCCTTAAACAGAGTTAAAACTTTATTTCGAAATCTTCGAAAATCTATATTTTGTTTTTGATTATCCGATATTTTTTCAAGTTTCAGAGTTGAAAATTAGCACTTTGAAATGTATATGATTTAAGTTTTTTTAAATAAAGTTTCAATCCGCCTATTAAATTTGTTTATCTAATAAGGCTTTTGAATTAAGAAAGTACACTTCTTGGTTTAACCGAAAACGTTATTTTTTATTTCAATTTCAAATCCTTTTAATTTTTAATTGTTCCGATCTACCAACTTGCATTTAAAATTTGTTGAAATGAAAATTATACGCTCAGATTGTGAAGAGCTAAAATTTGAAATTTGTAAGTTGGAAATTTTTTAAATTATACTGCGTTCACTGAAGGATTTTGAAATTGAAAAATTAACTGATTGTAAAATTTCCGAAGTAAAAAATTCGCTGTCATTTTCGGGTTTGAATATTTTACAGAGGCTAGAATTATAATTTAATTTTAAGCTATTACTGAATTATTATTTTTTATCATAAAAATCAATTAAAATAAATCATTAAAGGTTCTGCTTCTTTTTAATTACAATTTTTTTTAATTAAATGCAGATAAATTAAAAATTTAGAATTTTCAACTTTTATCACATATGTGGTGTTTAAAGATACAGATTCAATTACAAAAATATAAATCTTCATTATGATTTCAAATGCTCTAAATTAAAGAATCAATCGATGAACTTAAAAATTTGTTAAATTAAATTATTTTTAGCAATTTTAAACTAGAAACATTAAAGTTTTTTTTTAACTGAGCACTTCTTACATTAGAAGGTAATTACTTGCATTTTAAATAATTAAAACCTGTTTGAAAAGATTGACAATTTTGTTTAAAATCAATGTAGGCTCTCGCTATTTGCACAGAACTTTCAGTGCAAATAGCGGAATATTGTCAGTACGAACACTTTGTTTAAATTATCTGAAATGACTTGAGACATTTTAAATAAATTTTGAATCCCTTAAAAACTTCTAAATATCCTTCATTTGGAAACTAAAATTTTGTTTAAAAGAAAAATGAACATTGTAACAATAAAAATTTAAAAGCTTTTCTAAATGTTACGAGCTAAAGATTGTCACAGATATGGATTTGCAAGTTGTGCAATTAATTACAAGAGAACTAATAGTCGTATCAAAATAATAAAATCAGCCATAGATTCGTCTCCGACAAAAACGATGCGATTTCTTTGCTAAAAACATGTTTCAATAATCTACTCGTCTTCAATAAAAATCCAATGTTTCTGAATATTAAATAGTTCTTCTTCATCTTAAATGAAGAATCTTTAATTAAAAGGTGTAAAAATAACATATTTCAGATTTTTGGAAATATTTGATAGAGTTTCAATTGGCTATTTAGATTTCTTGTTTTTTAACAAAAATTAAAATCTAAAATGGAAATCACAATTTAAAAAGGCCATTTAATTGGTTACTTAAAAAACCAGTTGACATCAAAATTTGACAGATTCTTCTTTAAAATATTTGTAAAATTTCGCTCAAAAAATAAATTCACTGTCATTTCCCAGTTTTTACCGTTCTCAAAAAATGCCCCTTAACTTCTCGGTTTTTACGGTTGCACTGTCCAGCGGTTTCCTCAACCTGTACTATTTTTTAATATTTTGTACCTTTATCGATACTGAGCTGCCTCAATTTTTAATAATACATTGAATGAAAAATACAACAGTCAAAAATGTTCTGTTGAGACAAATTATTTTAAAGTTTCTAAATTTAGTGTTTAGATTCAAAAGAACAATAACTAAAAGCCATTTACTTTTAAATAAATTTTTTTCTTAATTATTGTTATTTCAGATCCAAATCATAATTTTAAAAACTTTAAACTTCAAAAATAATTTATATTAAAAAATTTTATTAGTCTGTTCTTCATCAATAAAAAAAATATTTGTTTAAAATTTGTAATTTTCTAGTGCGTATATTGTATAATTCGCTAATTTTCTGTCGAGAAACTTACTATTGGGGAATTTTCAAATTCGGTCATATCATAAACTCTGCGCAGTTTTATTATTTGTAAATTTTCCAATTCGAGAATTTTATTATTCGGAAACTTTACATTATCGCGAATTTTATTATTTGGCTTTTTTGATTTTTGATTTTTTTGGTAAAATTGATTTGAAAACATCCTTTTATAAGGATTGTAACCTAATTTTCTAACAAGATCCTAAGCACTGGTTACTAGAAAAATAACTCTAAAGACATTTTTCACCTCAAAAATTGCTTCAATCTTTCCTTTTTAGCGATTTTAAAGCAGAAACTGATACCATTATTTTAATAAAATATTATTAAAAATATTGAGAAATTGTTTTAAAATTCTGTTTTCTCAAAATAATAGCATTATAACCTAACTCTAATTGAAAAGTGGTCCAAAAGTGGAATTAAAAAAAAAACTAACATTCTAAAATTATCATTTAATATCAATATATTATTATATCAATAACTTGTAAAACGATTATTTTATGATATTAATTTTAAATTTCCTCGATCTAACTAAAAAGTTTAAAACTAGTTTAAAAATTCGGAAAAAACGCGGCTTTCTAACTCCATTTTGAAAGAGAATTGCTAAAAGCAATAATAAATTATCAAGATAATTTATTTTTACATCTAATCATCGGTAGTAAGTACTATTTTATGTATTAAGATACCATTTATAGTAGAAAAACCGCAACAAAAATTATACTTGTCGCCGGAAACTCACAAAACACAATTATCTACATTTGGAGCTTTTTTCGGTCCCCATAAAACAACCTAATGGGGATGATATACAAAACGAAATTTTTGTTCAATATACAATGGCTAACTTTTTGGAAAAATTTTAAGTTTAATGTCGATGCACCTAATACTCATGGTTCTCAATTTTATCCAAAAAAAATTTTTTTCTCATGAGAAATACATCTCAAACTTCTTTGGAGTTGTTGGACCTTTAAATATAATTTAAAGGAAATTCATTTTTACATTCTCATTATTCAGGATTGAGAAAGCATTAGAATTTTCTGAAATTTGACACCATAGTTTTCAACGGATCTCCACGTTTCGGGCCTCCCCAAATCCGAAAATCAAGTTTTAACGACGGCGTCTGTCTGTCCGTCTGGCCGTCCGTCTATCTGTGAATCTCGAAAAAGTGAACGGAACAAATCGATTTTTGACACACTTTTTTAGGCCCTCAAAAAAAAGGAAAATAAAATATACATTTACAAAATAAGTAGAATATTTTGTGGCAATATTTATATTTTTGCACCACTAAGTCTTTTAGTTCTCGGTAATACTCTTTTGGAAAAAGTTTTGTTCTTAGTATAAATAATTAAGTTATCAAACCAAATTCAGTGTAAGACCCTGTATATAGTCGATAATTATAATGATTTGCAAAGTTTTGGTTGTGCTGCTTATTGGCTTTTTAAAAATTTAAATTGAATATCACTGTGGTCTTCGGTAGAGAACGGCTGCCAAATACAACCAAAAAATAAAAGAGAAAAAAATCTACCGCGAAAGATAAAAGACAAATGAGAAACAAATCGCAAATAGTAATAATTTATTATATTTGCAACATAAAATATTTTTAACAGAAAGATATTAATTTAATGTCAATTTGTGAGACACTTTAAGCTAACTTTGTGGGTATAACTGAATTCCCCAAAGTTATTTTTAATTAAAAGTCATTTTACACGAATAGTTATAAAACTTTGCATATTCAAATCTTATTTTACTATTTCGCATGATAATGATTAATTCCAAATTGAATGATTTAAAAAATAAAAATTAAGAACGTGATTCCCGAAATGAAGACCAAGGTAAAGCTTACAGGCATTTAACAAATTACATCCAATTTTTTTCAATTCAACATAATTCTGCACGAATAATAGATTCTCCATTTTTTGCTTTTTCGAAAATAAAGTACTAGATTTTTTTACTTGAATTTAATGTTCTAGATTATTTTTCCACTTGAATAGTAGATCACACATTTTTTTGCTCTTCGAAAGTAATGTAACTAAAATTCTTTCTGATGATAGATTTCCGATTATTTTTCTCCTAAAAATCAAAACACCGGACTTTTTTGCTCCTCGAAATAAGAGTAATGGATATTTTGGTAATCTAGAACCATAAAGCCTCTTCGTTTCACAAAACAGTCTCAAAAGAGGCATAATCTTGCATTTGTACTCTGATTCTGGTAAGAACATAAGATTGAATCTTACAATCCACTTTATTTATATGTTTAAGCTCCCTGATTATGAATCTACTATTAGTTTTTGGAAATTCCAAGATGGCGAATCCAAGATGGCGGCTTAAAATGACAAAATAATTATGCGTCAACAGCACGAGTTTGGTATGAATATAGGGGTTTTTGGGGTCGCTGATTATGAATCTATTATTAGTTTTCCGAAATTTCACGATGGCTGATTCAATATGGCAGTCGTGACAGGTCCGCCATTTTAAAAAATCGCAAAAGGACATACGACATGAAAAATTAGAAGCTCAAATGAAAATTTTAAGCCCAATAACGTTAATTTATCTTGCAAATTGAAGTGTGAGGGAGAGTTGCTGATTTGACAGAGAATGTCCCATATATATATATATTTAATTATTTCTGTGCAAAGCTATGCAAATATGGAAATAGGTTTTTGGAGGTATGCTGAAATGCATTTAGATAGCGTACAGGTATTAATGTTTTTTTGCTTATTCCTAGTTGCTTTTGCATATTTTGAATAACATACTCACTTAAAAATGAAAAACATTTACGTAGAAAAACAAATTTTACAAGTAAAGGGATTTTTAAAAATTAATTTTTACGCTCTGTTTCGATCAGTATTATTCTTATAAATGGTATTTATGTTGAAGAGAGAAAAATAGGGAAAGGGAGGGAAGGATTACTTAGAAAAGCATATAATTGGAATTAGGGAAAGTAGAGAATGGAGAAGTCAGGGCAGTGACGATTAAGAAGTGTGGGATATGAGGGGATGCTAAGTAGATAAGTTAGTGTAAGTGAAGGATGCGAAGGGAGGGCAAGTAGAGAAAGAAGAAATAAGAAAAGTGAGGGAGTGGAAAGTAAAAGAAGTGAGGGACATGAACCATCTGAAGGGTTGGGGTGTAGAAGAGGGAACCATAAGACAATTGAAGGTGGTGGAATGCATGGGGCATAAAATTAGAGGAAAATAAGGAAGCGGGGAAGTCGATAAGGGAGAACTTGAATAAGGGAGGAGAGAAGAAGTATAGGGATTTAATTAGGGAAGGTAGCGAATGGAAAAGTGAGGGCAGTAATGTTATTCGAAGACTGTTATATGAGGTTTTGGGAAGCAGGAGGAGCGAAATTAGGTGAGGAATGCGAAGGGAGTGGAAGTAGAGAAAAGGGAAGTAAGAAAAGTAAGGGTTAATAAAGTAGGAGAAGTAAGGAATATTTAAAATGTTAGGGACTGTTGTGTTGATGAGAAAAAAGTGAAGTAAATAGGGTGAGTAGGTGAGGGGGCGCTTTTCGTAGGGAATAAATGTAGAGGAGTTGAGGAGAGGGAAAGATAAGGGTAAAGAAAGAGAGATGTGGAAAGATGAGTAAATGAGGGTTGGGCAGTCTGGAAAGGGAATTGGTGGAAGTGAGTGAAAGTGACGGGAAAGAAACTGAGTAATGTGATGAGAATGAAATAAAATGAAGTAAGGGCTCACTTTATAACGTTCACATACGTGTATGCAAGATGCTAAGCCCTTCGTTTACAAACTCTGTATTGGAATATACAATTGGGAAAATGATAAGGAAAAGGGTAAAATAAGGACAATGAGATAAAGGGAAGTAGAGGTAGTCAGTAATAATGATTGAGGGAAAGTTACGAAACAGGAGAAATTAGAGAAGAGAATGTATGCGAGAGAAGGAAAATGCTGTGGTAAGTACGGAAATTATGTAAAATAAAGGTGAGCAACGCAAGTGAGGGTAAATGTGGGGGGAAAGTATGGTAAGTAGCGTGAATCAGGGCTGATGAGGGGTGTGAAAGGAAGATAAGTGTAGGAAATTTATAAGAAATAAGGGTGGAAGAATCAGGAGAAATGGGAAATGTAGCCTTGGAAGGGAAAGTTGAGAAAGGGGTGCGTTAGTTGAGGAAGCGAGAGGAGTGTCAAGTTGTGAGGAGAAATTGCGAAAGAGGGGCAAAGTGTGAAGTGTGTTCGAGTGGGGAATAGTCGCGGGGGAGATTTAAACGAAATAATTAACCTCGAAGTCTGCGGGGCCTATTTCGTTAAAAATAAACTCTTTTTTTATGATTTTTAACTAAAATATCTAAAATGTTTAAAACTGTTTAAAACTTTTTCTAACTTATTCAAGATTCTTATGTATAAATAAAAAAAGCATAATATAGTGGACTGCTGTTAGTAATCACTCTTTATTTAACGCTGATTAGTTAGTTTTCAATAATGATAATAATAAGTTTGCCACATAAGCGGCTACGCTCGTCTCCAAAAATCTGTTTAAAAAAGTGTGGGTACTAATATTCGCCCACAATAGTCGATATTTCTTTTTTGAAGTACTCAAGGAAAATCGCAGTATAACTCTTATATATTGAAATGAATATTTAGATAATTAGATTTATAATTAAATTGAAACACTCCAAGTCGTCATATATATTGTCCTTTCGTCCTTTTGCCACCTTTTTTATCCGCTACGATCTGTTTCCTAGGTTCTGAAAATCAAGCAAAATTAAATTTAAAAACTTTTGATAACTTATACCAAATATAAATAAAAAAACTGGTAATGTATATTTTGAACGATGTATTGCTTAAAAAATTCCATAAATATACTATATCTAACGATTAGCAGAAAATAAGTTCTTGTCTCTGGATTTTAATTTTCTAACAATGCAAATATAAACAAGTTCAAAATCCTTTTTTAAAGAAATATTTAAATTGCAACTTTAAAATTTTTTTGAAACATTTATTAATGACACGGACCAACAGAAAAAGGGACCTGACCTTTGCATATGACTAGACTACCATTATGGATTTTCAAATCACTGAATCCGAATTCCGCCTCAAAATTTTCCCCACACCCCACACCCCACAATTTTTACCTAGCCTAGGCAAGATGAGTACAATCTTGGAACTTTCAGGCTCTGTTTAAGTTATGTTTCTCCACTGGAAAGTTAATATAACAAAAGGGTTTCTACGTATTTCGAGTGGCATTAGAAATTTTTTACATAATTCCCCTAGCCTAGGGGTGAACTTTCACCCCTAGGCCAGGGTATCTTTCCATTTTTTGAGTAGCTGAGTAAAAATCTAATATCAGAATTATGTTACATTGCCTAAGAATTCCCCCAGCTGGGGGAAAATTGTGGGGTCTGGGGGAAATTCTTAGGCCGAATTGAGTTTCTGTTTTTTGGTGGAGCTGTGTTATTAAATATTTCGAATTGAAAACATTTGCAATTTACTAAAATACACTACAAGTTGAATCCAAATTAGAATCTCGTTTGAGGCCTTCAAATCGTCGTTATTTAGCTTAATCCTAACCAATAAGTGTCTTTAGAATTTATTTAGAGCTTATTTGCGCAAATAATCGTCTGGAAACCCTCAAAATAAAAAAATAAAATAAACTAAAACAAAGGAAAGGGAAAAATTAAAAATGCAGCTTGCAACATGAAGATTCAGAACACTTTAATTAGAGCCAATCAATATGAAAGAAATTATTCAATACGTAAGTTATTTAGCTAAAATAATTAATTTTTATCAATTTAGATTTTAAGCAACAAAAATGTTCGCTTTTTAATTTCAAATCTTTAAAATTTCAAGGCTTAATTTAGAATTATTGTTCCTTTTAGATTTTCCAAATCGGAAATTTTAAGATATTGCATTACAATTTTTTTATTTTAAGGAAAAAAGAATATATCATGGTTGTTAAGTATGATTCCAATATTTGGAATCGCACATTTGTAAGCATTTTAATTTAACTTTGTTATTATTTTGAGTTGAGTTTAAACTTTTAAAACTTTAAAATTTTGTGAACCCGATTTTTACAATTGACAATTTAATATTGAAAACTAAATTGAATCTTTTAAGTCAAATCTTTAAAAAATCTAGAATTTTGAATTGTTCTCACATAATAACATTAGAAGTTAACATTTAAGCTGGTTATACAAATTATTCTAAAATAAAAAATTAATTGAATTATATTTAAAAATTGTCAAAATAAATGTTAATTTTACATCGGAAATGTTAAAAATAAAAAACAACTTTAATTTGTAACGTTGAAACTTAAATGAATGAGAACTTCATTTAAAACTGAAAAAAATTTAGTTTCCAGAAATTGTGATAATAAAACTTTTTTATAATTTTTAGATTCCCAATAGGGTGAAGATGGAGTAGGATCTTTTTTTTCAAAAAATAATTTTAACTTTTTTATAACTTCTAACTCCTTATCACCTTCAAAATTTCAATTATTTGAAGTAAACTTAAATCTCTTAGAAATTGATGATTCTAAAATTTCTAATAATACTTTCCAAAATTCAACCAATTCCATTTTAAATGTAAAACTAAAACCTATGAAAGGGAAAAATTAAAAATCTAGCGTTTACCAATTTTAAATGAGTCATTTGTTTAAAACATTAATTGAAAATTAGGTCATTTTTAAATTTTGCGTTGAAATTTAAACATTAAGATAAAGAATACAAAACACTTTTGCAATGATATAATTTTTTTTTAGTGTACAGTTTTAAGCTTTTTAGTACGAAATTGAATTACAATTGCATATAAACTGATTATTAAGGCTTTTAATATGAAACTTTTAAATATTTAATAACAAAATTATCGTTAAATTTTGAATATTTTAATTTAAAATAAGACAGTTGGAAAATTAAAAATGCAAAACAATCAAAAGTTAATCTAAAATTTAATTTAAGAAAAAACTTTAGTTTCAAGGCCTTAAAGAAAAAATTTTTTTAGAATTATAGATTTAATGCTTTCACGATGATTCATTTTGATAACAAGAAACAAACTGACAGTGGCTTCATTTCAAAGAAATTTCAGCAAGTGGTTTCTTCTGAGATGTTCACAAGCTCGGACACTCTATCTTCGCTGGCGCAAGGCATCGCTGCTTTAATGAGATTTATTTTTTCCTTTTTGAAAGGTTTACTTTTTCGACAGATAGCCAAAACGTGTTCATCGAATCCATCATCTTCCTCTTTGAATTGCAATGCTGCTTCTGAATCAAAACTATCGGACATTTTTTGAAGGCTGTCAAAAGCCGCACCAATAGTCGTCCATTCCTTGTCGAAATCAACGTTACACTCTTTCTTTAAATTATCAGGTGTCAAATGAAATATATCTTTCAATCCAGATTTTACTTCCAATTGGTCAAACTTGTCTTGGACATTTTCGGCTGGTAAGGATTGTGCCAAACCTTTTGATTAAAAAAATTAAATTAAAATATAATGATAACAACCTTTGGTAATTTATTCGAGAATGAAGAATTTAATCTAAAAAAATGGTGCATCGATATGCCTCAAAAATCCAGAAATCCTAGCTTTCTGAAACCAGATTGGCTTTGCATTACTTGAAATGATTTTATGTCTAAAGGGGGAGGGTCGGTAAGGCCGGTTTTTGGCCTAATTTATTTTTGGACCAAAAAATCTGAAAAAATCATGGTAGTATCTTATAAGTATCCCGAGTCGATTGCACGCTAAACGGACTACCCTCCACCCCCCAGCCACCACCACCCCCCTACAAATATAGGAAACACCACTACCCACCAACTGTATTTTCGAGAGATTTGACACTCTTAAACATGTATTCTGAGGTTAGCTCGGGTTAACTATGGTTTTCGGGGTCTCCGAATACAAATCTGGCGTCCTTTGACTTTTATCGCGTCAGTTTCAATGTCATTGGAAGGTCAAATCGAGAGAAAACGGTAAAAAAATCCAAAAATACGTTATATGTTTTTGGAGTAGCTAATTACGAATCAGGCATCCGTTGAACTCTATCGCTTCAGGTTCAAGGTCATTTGAAGGTCAAATCGAGAAAAAACGGTCAAAAAATTTTTAAAAAATATGTTATAGGTTTTTGGGGTCGCTGATTACGAACCTGGTGTCCGCTGACCTTTATCGCGTCAGGTTCAAGGTCATGGGAATGACATATTTTTTTTATTTTTTCAGCGTTGTTGTGCAAATTCGTGCGTGTCAAACGAGGGCATTTGCGGTCTTTAACAACAAGTCCTTGTGCCACTTTGGACAGATCAATGCTCAGGTTTCCGGCCAGGGGCAGGAGGAGCCTGTCGGTGGACCGGAAGATCGAGTGCAGGCATAAATGACTGCTCCCGATCTATACATTATTTAAATTAACTCACACCACAGCAAAGGTGCCTCTGCAGTCTTGAAGAGCGGCATGGCGGCGAATCCAAGGGCTTGCATATCAGCAAAGAGAGTCAACGACGTCCCGCTGCTTCAACTATGTTCTAGAGACCTGATCGTGATAGTCACGGATCTTATAGGAACAGGAAGTTTAGTCATAATATCGGCTTACTTTTCATATGACATCAACTCAAGAGGTAATGATCTACTGAAATACCTAATCACTACTGATTCAAATATTTTTAATGCGAGGAACACCCCGATGTTTCGCAACTCGGGTAGGGAGGAAGTCATTGACATTACTGTCTATACCGGTAGTTTTAGAGATAACATCAAGGAGTGGAGAGTCTCAGATGAACCCACTCTCTGAGATCACTCACAGATACAGTTTGAGTTGGAATCCATTGTAAACTATTACTGCACTGGTGGGATAGTAAACTCGAAGAGGTTCGCAGGGTAACTGAAGAGAGATTTAGATAATGAGGGATAAATAAAGGTGTACAATACATGAGGCACATCAAGAAACCTAGACCAACTTTTTCACAGATATCGGGAAAGGAGCAGAGGCGGCTAGACTGAAAAGCTGCTCCCTCGAAATCCGGATACCATTCTCTGCACTCTGAAATTACCCGGCGGGGGTTACTCAGTCTGACGGGGATACCTTGGATCTCCTGATGAAGGCACATTTTGCGGGCCGTGCACAGTCAGGAGAAGAGGGTACGACACCTCCGAGATAATCAAAGCTGCATGTGGCCTAACTGGGCCCAAAACGGCGACCAGCTAACGAGATTGTTACCTCAGCCACGGTTAGGTGGGCTCCGAAGTCTTTCATTATTTAAAAGTCTATTATGAGACATTCTAGGGCTGATCTAGCTCTCAGTTATGTTTTACAGGCATGGACGTGTGCAAGAATAGTCTTCATTCCGAAAGCAGGCAGGATCGGGTACACTTCACTCAAGGATTTCTGTTCCATTAGCCTTACATTTTTTCTCATAGAATCAGTGGAAAGGCTCGAGGTCAGATATAACCGCAATAAGGTCTTGTCAAGTAGGCCACGTCACAATCAATAATAAGCATATAGGGCTGGTCACGCGACTGAGGGGGCAATACGCAGAGCGTGAACCTAATCCAAGGACAACTGAAGCAGAAAGGCCTGGCGATTGGCACCTTTATGGACATTGAAGGAATCTTTAAATACATCCATGGGCAGTTGATTAGGACGACCATGATCGCACACGGTGTGCCTATTGCGGTCGTGGAATGGACCTGCCACATGTTGACCAACAGGAACCTAACTACGAATAAGGGTGATACCATTTAATGTTGATGCGTTGAATTGGGATGTCGCAGGGAGGTATTTAAACACCTCTGCTGGATCCGCTCTTCGGAGTAATGCAGCAAGCCCAAAGAATAGTAGATTCGTGATGTGAGAAGACTGGACTATTAGTCAATCCGAGTGAGATGGACGCAACTTTATTCACCAGAAGGTATAAGTGGGGAACCACGAGTACATTTAAGCTGGCAGGACAGCAGCTAGAAATCAAAGGGTGAGGCAATTATCTAGCAATCATTTTGGATAAAAAGCTGTCATGAAATGAGTACCTGGAAAACAAGTGCAAGAAACTATTAGCGACTCCTTGGCTCTGTAGGAGCGCCTTTGGGAAAAGCTGGGGCTTGAAACCGAAGAAAATTATGTGAATCTTCGCGGCGATCCTGCAAATCAGGTTAACCTGTGTTTCATTCGTCTGGTGGAGCGGGTTCAAAGTGTTTACTGTGAAGTCTCGACTGGAAAGGATCAGGCGACTGATTCTGAGAGGCATCCCTGGTGCCTCAAAGTCGACAGTCGCGATGTTTGTGAGGGAACTAATAGGCTTAGAGTTCTTCCGTCTCATCATCAAGACCACGACTGCGAAGGTGGCGTGGAGATTTAATATGTTAATCGACAGCAGTATCTCAACAGTAGTAAGGATAGCAATCGATTCGCCAAGAAGATGACACTGAACTAGCTCGTGGACAAAATATTCACTCGTCGCTACCTATTCGACCAGAAGTATTGAGGTAGCCTATCCACGAAAGAGGAATGGTTTAAAATTAAGGCAGGGCTGCTAAAATGGCCCTGAATAAAACAAAGACTATGTTACTACTAGTTTAGGAGAGCTTTGAGGTACTGAATAAACTAGATACAGACAACCGAGTCACTCTGCTTTGGATACCTAGTTGCAGCGGCATCAAAGGCAATCAGATATCGGACAGGCTAGCAAAACTAGCAGCAAACGAAAGGGATATGGGATCATGCTTATGGCTTATACAGGGACGCAACGGAATGTCCCAAGCGTCAGGGCCTGTGACCGTCTCAACCCAGAACAATAATAATAAATAGAAAATCATTTAAAATTTGAAAGGACAATATTTCAATTGAAACATAAATTTAATATTAATAAGAAAAAGTTGTAGTTCATGGTTTCTATTATCTAAAATAATAGCAATGTAAAACAAAGTGCAGTAAAAAAATACCAAATTCTTTTTTAAATATTGTGAATATGTTTTAAAGTGAAATGATCTTTTCTGAACAATAGCAATTATGGAAAAAACATCCACATAACATAAAAAAGTGTATTCAGATAGTAAATCTTCCTTTCAAACAAAATCTCATAATTTTAAACAATTTTTCAGAAATAGGAATAGAAAGAACATTCTTGCCTTTTAACGTTTTTGAGTTCGGGCTGAAACCCTAAAAATTAATTTTTGTTAATTTGCAAAGATTCAAAAACAAATTTAAAGTATCCTCAAAATTAAGAAAAATTCACAGATTTAAAGTGAATGCTTTTGCTTTTTACAAAAATTGTAGATAACATTTAAATAATTTTAAAAGATATTTAGAAGTTTTGAAAAAGTTTAAAAAACAATAAAAAATATAATTTAGAACCTTTTCAAAATTTAAGTAGTTTCATTTCTTTCAAATCGGGGGCTAATGTTTTGTTATCAATTAGTTTAAATTAATATGATCACATTTTTCTTTTAATATCTCGTAAAAATGTAAATAATTTGTTAAAAATTTATATATTTTGTGGAAAAATAGGTCTCTTTGAACAGAATATTTATTAAAAATGTATTAAACTTTATTAAATCCTATCATTTGTTTAAAATTCATTTATTTTGGTATCAGATTTATCTATTTTCTTGAGAAATTTTCTTTTTAATATATTTTTAAAATAAAATAAATTAATAATTTAAATTCAGGTAATTTGCAGTTATTTCATTAATTTAGAAAGATAATATTATAATGTTAAAGATACAGAAAATATTATTATTCACAACTTTTTAGTGAAAAGTATATTTTTTTAATTCAACTATTTCAGTAAAATATTCATCGTTTTTCTTGAACACTTTTATGTCTGGTTTAAAATTAGTTTCTTTTAAATTAAAAATGACACTAACATTTTTATTAGAAAATTCTTGTTTTTAAATTCTGCTCTTTAATGAGAAGGTATTAGTTTTATGCGAAAAAAGACTTTCGCGAATTTCATTTAATGTCGGCATTTTAAAGCCCCCTGAGTCAGAAAATCACGTTTTTACGTTGGTGTCTGTCCGACTTCGTCGTCGTTGTTATTGTTTATAGGATAAGTTGTTTGTGTTTTATTAATTAAATAGAACTTTCAAAATAAAGAAAATTAATTTTCTATACAAACAAGATAAGCTGCGAGAATAAATAAGAGAAAATTCTTTTAACAAACAAAAATTTATAAAATTTTTAGGAATATTATTTCGATAGAAAGCATAGTTTCTCTTTAATTGTAAAAAAAGATCAAAAATAAAAATAAAAAACAAGGCAATTGGTGCTTTACTTTTCAATACCTAAATAAGCAATCCTAGACAGAGTTACTAAAAAAATGTATTATATATGACGTAAATGTGTTAAGCATAATGTAAAAAAGTTGACATTTTTGACGAAACCGAGTGCGAAGCACGAGATACGTGGTGATAATGTGTTTGTTAAAGCCTAAAGAGCTTTAACAAAAGAGATTTAACAATCTTAAAATTACAGTTCTCCATCCGTTGACCTTTGATTTCAAAGGCATGTGAACGAATGTAGTTCATATCAACCACAACGCGCACAACGCTCATATCGCGAGCTAAGCGCACGATTTATATTCCTCTTTTTGGTTGAAAGTTCAAGTTTTTCAGTTAAATATTCATAGTTTAAGTGGAGAAATAATTTTTTGGGTGTAAAATTTTACTACATTAATTGATGATTCATAATTTCTTCGTTATTTCCTCACTTTGATTGAGAATTAGATTTTTTTTTTAAATCGATTTTTTTTATTAGTTCTTTCAACCAGAAGTTCAACTGTTCTAGGTTTGGTAAAAAAAAATTTTTAAAGGATGTTTAGAATTATAGTCGTGAATTATAATAAATGTTTTAAATGGTAATAATGAAGATAATCAGTAATTTGTTAAAAAATTTCTATTATTATTAAAAATTAAACTATTTTGGTTGAAAAGTCAACTATTTTGTTAAAAATGCGAGTAATTTTGTAATGGAATTAACTTTTTGAACTAACAATTTAATTATTTCAATTTTAGTTAATTGCGCGTGTGAATTTTTGTTCTTGGGTAATGATACTCTATTAAAAATTCTAATATTCGACTACAATTTGACGATACAAAAAAAAACTAATTTATGAATTTTAAACATGCCCGCGCTCAGCGACACATACGCAGTAAGAAGAAGCTGTGCGTCTATCGCAATTTTTTTAAGAAGTGGCAGCGAGGAGAAGTAATTAAATGAATAAGGAAGTAAGTGTATTGGGGTTAAATAAGGGGAGGGGGAGAATTAAGGTTAGCGAAATGAGAGAAGAGAAAGTAGGGGAAATTATGTGAAAAGGGGGGCAGTAGGGGTAAATATTGGTTCATTAGGAGAAGAGTAAAGGAAGTTGAGTAAGTTAGGGGAAATGAGGAATAAGGGAGTAAGAAAAGTAGGAGAGGAAGTGATGGCTGGAGAAGGGGTAGCGAATGGTAAAGTGAGGTTGGGGGTAATGGAATTTAGCGGAAGCAGCAGAAAGGGAGGTTTGAACGACATAATTAACGCTATGAAACTATTCCGTATAAAAAATTATTTTTTCCCAAAATCGAAAAGTATACGCATACATAATTTTTTAATTTAATTAAATTTTTTCACTTGTACTCACCGACTGAAAGTGCCACTAAAGCAAACGTTAAAAACTTCATCACGGTCGTTTATAAGAACACAGGACTATAATCAAGAAGTCTTCTTTTTTCTACTGATATCGGAATGCGGATGGCAGACTATTTATACACTGAAATTTTTAAGAGTAACCACAAAAACAGGAAAAGGTATTTTTATCTCTATTTTGAAACACGTCTACGAAATCTAGTTCTTCTTATCTAAGTTTCATTGCCAGGCTTCAAAGACGCTTGTTGAATGATTGTTTGAAGAATATTTTTTTAATAAAAAAATGAAAATGATAAAAAAAGAGATGGAAAGGGATTTGGTTGGTTGCCTACTCAATTTGCTTTCCTCTTTTTATTTTTGGCCGAAGATTTTGATTTGAATAGTGATTATTTTTTTAATTGCAATAGGAGCATTTTATGGTAGTTTCCAAATTTGGCTTTCGGATTCTTGATTTTATTTTTAGGAATTCTATACATTCACTTTATTATTGGACGCTAAACAAGATTTTGATTTTGATATTAATAGAATTTAAATTGCCGAAATTAAAAAAAATGTTCTAAATAAAGTACCTGATCAAATTTACGTAATAAATCATTTAACCTTATTGTTTTTAACCAAGAAAATTATCTACGTATGAGAAATAATGGTTTGTGGACGTAAAGCTTAGTAATTTTACAATGAAAGATGTGAAACTATTTAGGTTATTTCATGAATTGATATTTTTTTTTTAGCAGATTATTGTCTTGATTTTTTTATCCTTCCGTGAAACAAGCAATCTATAAGAGCACATTTTTTTACAAAATTTGAAATTACTGCTACTTCCAGAACCATGAAAAATTTTTTAAGTTGATCGGGTTCCGGAAATACATTTAAAATAAAATTTATTCTAGGATTTACAAATATTTCAAAATATTTAAAAATTTTTTGAATATATTCCTCTGGATTTAAAATTCCACTGGGTGTGACACTTAAAAATTGTAAAGGATTTCAAAAAATATTATTCGGTTTTTTAAGGGATTTCGAGAGATTTTATAATATTTTGATAAATGTTCTTCCGAAATATGGTGCAATTTAAAGAAAAATAACTTTTTTGGTTTAAAATAACGTACTGCCCACAAATATTGACCGATTTGAACAAAACGAAATTGTCAAAAAATCTAATAAGATTTATTAGAGAGTTGTAGAGCCCGATTTTTAAATAAGTGTCCTAAACTGAATGTCAAATTCGTTAGCCAGCCATTTCGAATAAAAAGTCAAAAAGCGCATTTTGAATATTTATGTGACTACTTTTTTTCAAAATTTAACATTTTTTTCCACGGAAGTTTATAGAATTCAAAAAGTTGAACAATTAATCCTGGATGCTATTTTCATAAAACCAAAAATTACCAGAGTTAAAGCATTTACAAAATTTCAAAAAATACAAGAAAATGGAGCTTTTAAGCCAAAAAACGGACGATATCAAAAAAAGTCAGCAGAAGAAAAAGTTTGGGTTTTAAATGTTCTACACGAATTTAAGGAAAAATCCAAAGATTACGTTTTTTCATTCAACAATTTCGCAGGAATTCAAAGATTCTCAAATATATAATTTCATTTTCAAAAAAAACACATACATACATATACATAATTTAGAAGTTCAAAAATGGTGAGGCTGCTCAGTATACCGTGTGAGTCAAGTTTAAATTACAGAAATAACATTGGAAATGAGAAAATTCAGTTTATGGAAAAACGAGAAAAGTTTCAATAAAATTTTTAATAACAAAATTGTTTTAAACGGGACAATGAAACTACTTCTGTTTTAATACCAATGCAAGTTATAAATTATAATAATATATATTTATGTGAATGATATACAATTTCAGGGATAAATTTAAGTGCGAAGCTCGAGATACATGATAAGAATGTGCTCGCTAAGGCCGAAGGAGCTTTAACAAAAGAGAATTCACAATCACCAAATAACTGTTCTCAATGCTTTCACCTTTAGCTTTAAAGAGTCTGTGCACAAATATCGATCGCGTAGCGCGAGATAAATATGGTATCGAGCGCGAAGCCCGAGAACAAACAATCGCGCGCCCCTTGGCACGCTCAAAATTGTGAACGAAGCGGGGCGTACGTGTAGCGCGCGATGAGAATATACCGCGAAGCAGACAATTTTTTTAAATTACATTGCAAAGAATTTGCATAAAAGAAATATGTTGAGAAAGAAATTTTTTCTTCAGATAATAATTGGTAATACTATAAATAAATTTATTAAACAAATGCACTATTCCAGTATTTGACGGATAAAAAATCATTTTTTTTAATGCCAGTCCTTTCAGTTAGGATGTTTATGACAATTTTATAAAAATTCGTAATTAGTTGACAAATTTCCTAATTTTTAAAAACAGTAAACATTTTAACTATGTAAACATTTTAAATTAGGAACTTTATGATAGTTTTAGCAAAATTCATAATTTTTTGCATATTCCTATGGGTTTCTAAAAAAAATTTAATAAACCAACGCATTATTCAGGCTTTCTTCAGTGAACACTTGTTTTTTAATGCCAGTCATTTCAGTTGGCAACTTCATGACAATTTAAGCAACATCTATAATAAGTTGACAAGTTTTCAGGTTTTCTTGAACAAATTTCATTAAAAAATGCATTAATCAGGCTTTTTTCGACAAAAACATACATTTTTTATTCAATTTCTTAAATTAGGAGCTTTATGATCATTTTAGAAAAATTCTTAATTTTTATTAATCTTATGATTTTTTTAAACAAATTTAAATAAAAATTGAATTGTTCGGGCATTTTTTGGAATAAAATTCTTTTTTTTCGATTTTACACGTTCACTGATACATTTCTTGGGGGTAAAATGTTGATTTCCACTGATCGAATAATAGTGTATCATAGAGAAAAGTAGAATAGAAAGATCATTCCACTCGATCTTGAAGCTGCAGCCTTATTAAAAGAATGAAGATAATAATGAGAATAAAAAAAAATAGCATCGAACAAAAAAAGTTGTTTTTCTTTCTACAGATGCCCAAATAATTCATCTGTTTATTAATTTTTTTTTAAGAAATATAAAATGTATCAAATAATCATGAGTCTTGATGAATTTATTATAAAGATCCCAATTAAAAAGTCAGCCATCGTGAAAACAAAGAATTTTTCCGTCGTTAGATGCCCTAAAAATATATTTGTTTATTAAATTTTTTAAAAAAGGTCATAAAATTGATAAACAAATTTTATTTTTAAAATATCATAAAATTTTCAACTAATTGTGAATTGTGCTGAAATTATCATTGAAAACTCAACTAAAAGGACTGACATTGAAAAAAATCGAATTTATCTGCCGTTAAATTCCCAAAAAAATCCATTTGTTTATTAGATTTTATTAAAAATAACAGAAGATTAATCAGGAAATTATGAATTTTGCTAAAATTATCAGAAAGGCAAAATCAGGGTCGAATACGCTTTGAGAAATCTGGTGAGCTTTTTTACAAATTTTTTTGTCTAAATCGGTTTAAGAAATTTTTTAATCATATAAATACACTGAAAAATCGAAAGGTCTGGGATTCGAAACCAAAATTACAGAAAATTTCTTAAAACTTGGAAATTTTCTATTTAGCAAAATGTATTATAAAGTTAATTTCAACTAATAATAAGATCAGAATTTAAAAAATTAGTTTTATTTACATTTTTTATTTTTGGCTCTTGTAGATTTCATTATTTTAATTCTATTGAAAAAAGTCTGTGCATACTCAAAAAATGTTTAGTTACAAATTATAAAGATAATTCAAATAAAAACCAAAATTAAAATACTCAAGAAATTTCAAAGAAGGAATGTAAAAAAATCTGTGTGTATTTCATAGAAATATATTCACAAAAAATATATTGTTTAGAAAATGTTTTTACTATGTTTATTTATTTATGAGAAGGACTTTTTAGGGTTATTTTCAAACAGTAATTATTAATTTATATTCTACAGATATTCGCGAAGAGAAATGTTGATTTTTGTTTATATTCACTTAAAGTGACGGTTTTGAATCAAATGTACAAAATAGTATTTGTTTCTTATAGGAAATGCGTATGAATCTTCATGGGGCTTGTGTGACCTCTAAATACAATTTTTTTTTAAACTTATTTAATTTTTATAAATTTACAACTCATGGCTCCAAATTGGAAGAACAAGAATTATTTACAAATTTGATCTGTTTGATCTTGAACTAGATACGTTGAAAATAACCATGACGGCCATGCAAAAGTATATCGACAAATTTTTTCATGCTTGAGGGCAGTCACTTCCCGAATTTCATTCTAAATCCGAAAAAATGAATTGCATTTTTCTCTCGAAATTTTGACATTAAATGGTACCTCCAGGCCTTAGTTCAGGAAAAACCTACAAATTAGGAAAAAGTCAAGGGATTTCAATATAATCTTCTAAAAATTAGAAAACTTCTACAAGAGGCATTTTGAATAACTGTCAAGGATAGTATTTTTTATTCTAATTTGAAATTTTTTTATTGAAATTATTAAAGATTTTATTTTAACATTGTTTGAAGATTGAGATTCGAGTCTTTGAATACCAATAGTCGGGGAAAAATTAAGGAATTAAAACAATTAAGTTCTGTAGTCAACCAGTCAGTAATTCAATACGTGTTATTTTTATTTATTTTTATTTTCTTTGCGATTTCTGCATTTTGAAAATTCTATTTTCAATTATAGACCTTTTTACTTGGTAGAAAATCAGCAATTTGTCAAACTGTTATTCTTTTTTATTAATAATTAAAATGTCTCCGCAGAAAATTTAATTCTCTTTGAAAATTCATACTTTGGTGTTACATATTCAACTGAAATCTTTGTTGTTTAAAAATGCAACTATTTGAAAAAGAATCTTGTTATTAATTTTAGAATGTATCTGTTTTAATAGAAATTTAATCACTTTTTGACTCGCAATGCAATATGGTTAAGGATTCAACCATTTTATCAGAATTTTTTGTTGTTGAATTCAACAATCTTTTATTTGAAATTACAATCTTTTTGTTTTCGTTAAAGATTAATTCTGTTCTTCAGAGTCAATATTTTTTGAGTCCGAAATTCAATTATTTTATAAAAAGTTTGCCTGTTTTCTAGAAAGTTTCAAAATTTGTATGAAATTTTTTATTTATTTAGTTTTATTATGCTTTTTGTCATAAAGTTGAAGTAATTGGGTAAAAATTTAACAACAACAATATTAAAATTACTTAAAATTTAACCATCTGAAAAAATACGTTTTAACGTACCATTGTTAATTCTTAGAAATTTCTGTATTATTTATTAAACATTATGTGATTATTGAAATAATTAGTTATTCACAGAATTCAATAAATTCGGGAAATGTAAGGAATTTATTAAATTCGAAGAAATTCACGGAATTCAAGAAATTTACGTAGTTCTGGAATTCACGGCTGTCTCGGAATTTGTGGAATTGAAGAAATTCCCGAACTTTGTGGAATTCACGGAATTCAATAAATTTGTGGAATTCACGGAATTGAATAAATTCATGGAATTTCACATATTTCTTCTATTTCTTGAATTCCTTGAATTGCGTACATTCAGTGAATTCTGTTTATTCTTAGAATAATGCATATTCCTAGAAGTGCGTGAATTCAATTAATTGCGAGAGTTCCGTGAATTTCATTAAATTCTTGAATTTCGCAAATTCGTTGAATTCCGTAAATTTCTATAATTCGACGAATTACGTTAATTCTTTGAATTCCGTTAATTCCACGAATTCCACAAATTCCTTTAATTTCATTTATCCTTTGAGTGACATTAGTTCCTTGAATTTCGTGAAATCCGTGAATTCCGGGAGGTATATGAATTCCGTAAATTCCCTTAATTTCATCATTTATGTGAATTCCGGAACTTCTGTGGATTCTGTAAAATCATTCAACTCCATGAACGTCTTGAATTTTATGAATTCGTAAAATTTCGCGAATTCGTTGAATTCCATAAGTGCTGTGAATGTATTCATTTTTAAAATCCCAAGACTTTTTTAATTCCGTTAGTTCCATGAAATCCTGTAAATCCATTATTTCTTACAATGTCTTTTAACCCTTGAATTCCATGAATTCCTTATATTTCGTAAATTTCGTAAATTCTATCAATTCCATGAAATCCATAAATTCCGGGCTTTATATAAATCCTGTAAATTCCGGGCGTTATATAAATTTCGTGATTTTCTTGAATTCTACAATTTTTGCGAATTCCGTGAATTGGGTGAACTCAATGAATTGCGTGAGTTCCGCGAATTTCTAAAATTTCTTGAATTCCGTAAATTCAAAGAATTCTTGAAATACTCGAATTCCATGAATTCCGGGCGTTATATGAATTCCGTGAATTTCACCATTTCTGTGAGTTCCACGAATTCCTTAAATTTCAGGAATTCCTTAAATTCCATGAATAAAACAGGTGTCGATCTACTGGCTATTGGACTTGTATTGTAATATCCCAATACACTTTATGTATTATAGCAATGCCAGCATTTCGAAAGTACAACATTTTGTATTGTAGCGTTCTGTTACGTATCGGAAATAAACTTCCAATACATGTAGTGGAAGTTTCCAACAGAAATTTTTAACAGTGTAAGAATAATTAAATCAATTGGAATGTTTGTGAATAAAGATGACACATCTATAGAAACCATAGTATGATCAAAAGAAATTTTTTTTTTAATAATTAAATTTTTAAATTCAAGAGAATGTTTATTTTGAGTTTTTGGAACTATCAGAGCTTTTTTAAGAATCGTATAGCATATATTACCCATTCTATGTCGATGAAATTAATAATGAGAAAATAGGTCGAAGTAGAAAATTAGCATGAGCAATTAATAATTGTTTAATAGATTTAATAAATGTTTGTGTTTTTTAGATATTCTGTTTGAAGAATCTATCAACGTGACTTTATTATTCTGTGAAAATTGATGCGATGTGTTATTCACTCTATATCTTAACAAATCACGATCGTCTGTATTATTAATTGATCGTATTTGAACACTATATCTTTGACAATATCTGAAATAATTTTTGTTTTTTTTTGTTAAAAAGGATGAACGAAGTTTTTTTCCTAAACTTAAAATATCATTAATTTCATTAGAAATCATGACATTACTATTTGTAAATTTTTTTCAGTCTTTCCGTTTTTTCCGCTCCTGTTTCGATGGCTTCGTTTTCCTTTTTATTGTAAGCCGTTGGTCATTCCTCATCATTGTTTCCTTTTCCTTTGTCCTTTTGAGACTGTTCCGCAAATTTGACAACTATCTCCACGTTTACGAATTTGCTTAAATATCTTGATGAATTGCTGTCCCGTCGTTGGTTTTACTTCCAGGTACTCGAAGTTTGGGATGCTTGATCCTCGACTGCTCCTCCCACTCACCGCACCTACCACTTGAGTAATTGATTGCCTTAACGTGTTGAATAGTTTTAACTCGTAGAGTTGGGGTGATGCTAAAACTGCAGTCGCCTTGTCTTAACCGTCCTTGAGACTAACGACATCAGAATTGTTACCCTCGAACTGCACACTTAATCCATTACTGCCTAACTTCTTTACGGACAATAAGCTTGAGCTTAGTGGAATGGAAGATTCTGATGTGTTCCCTAAGGGTTTACATTTTTTCACCTTCTTACCTATTCCTTTACGTACACCCACACAGTGAGTTGGTGGTGGTGCGAGAAGGACCTACATTTTAAGGTGGGTTCCCAACCACCAAGATCAACTGCTTCAAGTACTTAAAGTGAACCCTTTTTTCTAGATTTACTGGTCCCGCGACTCTCCGGAGATGAACAACTTCCTTGCTATGCTAGTGTTCAACGCCGACGAGTGGGTCCAAAGCCTATGCTTTAGCCCCCGCGACCATCGACTTATTTTGCTTGAGCTTAGTCTGGGTACGTATAACACGTTTCTCACTCTCACGGCCAGTTCCTGTCCTTAAACTACAAACTTCAAGGTTCCTGATTTGACCTTTTGAATTTCAGTAAATTCTTTATCATCTGCGAAACCTACCACACCTTTATTTTCCGAGTCAATTTCCTCGAAGAAATGTTTATGGTTTGTTATTTGGCTTGTTCCCCCGGAATCCATAATCCAAACCTTCTTTTCTTCATTAGCCTTTACTTTTCTAGCCTTTAAACATACCTGTTCTGTTTTCTTTATATCCTTACACTTCCTTATCATGAAAGCTAGCTCTTCACGTGAATCCTTGGGACAATGTGTGACTGTACTAACTTTCGCCTGCTTTTTCTTCCAGCCTTGAAACTCTTCACTGTTCCCTTTATAATGCCCTATTTGCTATTCACTAAAGATTTTGTAAGACCTTCTGACCGAGTTTCCAAAGTGGTGATTAACATATCGTAGGATTCTAGCAGACTCTCCAGCAACATCGCCACCGCAAATTCGGCCCATATTTCTTCTCCAAGAACTGTCATTCGGTTTAGGGTGCCCTGCATTTTATTTAAATGGTCCTCCATGTCACCCTCTTCCGCTAAACGCATTCTGCATAGAACTCTGTATAGGTGGACTACAATGACCTCTAATGATTTTTGGTGGTAGTCTTATAACGATTTACAGGCTTCTGTTGCCCTGGTGGTTTCGGAATGTGCACTAATTTGTTGTTGTCCACAAGTAATCTAATCGTAGAAAGAGATTGATCATCCTTTTCGTGCTAAAACCTCATCGCGAACTGCCGGAGCTTATTTTTCATCCACTGACCACAATTTTATGTTCATAAGCATATTCTTCATTCTTTATTTCCATACTGAATAATTGTCGTTCTTGAGCTTTTTAATTTGGAAACTGGGACGAAATCTTTGCGACACTTTTAAGCTATTTATTGATCACTTTAACACTGTTCAAAACTGTCACTTTATCGTCACTTTACTCTCAATTGATTGTTACCCTACTGTCACTTTATTGTTACTCAGGCTCACTCCAAAAAATAAGTATTTACATTGCTCCCTTTTTTTATTCCTCCTATATCTCTGGGCCCATAACCTGTTGGATTTAATAAAAGGAATATTCCTGTACGCTGAAAAGGTATAAGAAAGATATGTTATATGTGAAGATAAATATAAAAACTATATATTTGGATGATATGTACGAAAGAACTGAAAAAACTGTACACTGAAAAACTTGAGAAAAACATTAGTGTCTTTAAATCTGCGTGTTACCCGTAAATTTCTAAACATTCTGAGTACCATTAGTAATATTCTTTGGAAATAAATTTTGAATGTGACATTTAACATGAACAAATTCTCTGGTTATAACCTTATTATTCTGTTTTAATTATTCATTATTACGACACTCAAAAAATTAACAATGATACGTTAAAATGTGGCTCTCAGTAAACTTTTATAATTAGAAATTTTCAAATAGTGTTTTGAATCGAAACAATAAGCATTGTAAAAAAGTTATTTTAACCATAACATTTATTTTTATTGTGCAAACAAAATAAAAAAATCAATAAAAATTATTTATTTTATATTCATAACAAACTTATTATTTCAATCATCATATGTCTGATACTAATTTTCTTCGATGTCTTTAAAAATTGTATGTATTTTATGAAATTTTAATAATAATATTCAATCTGCAGAACATGAAGTTATCTAAGTTTTAATTTATTAAAATTATTCTGTCTAAAGAAATTTTTTCGATACCGAAAAACAAAGTCCAAGGATAGTGTTTAATAAAGTAAATTAATTGAAAATTACGAAAAGATCAAGTCAGAACATAAATAATGACTTGCACTTTGTATTCTAAAAAATATTATTCTCACCTTCTTGTAATCGCGTAGCAGTGTTTATTTAAAGATATTTTCCATCGTTCAAAAATACGACATTGAGATATATGGAAGTTTTGAAATAATTTAAAAATTATTGAGAACTTGCAAAAGTGTCCGAAAATTTAGAAAAAGATGTTGAATATTTTGATGAAAAGTTTCGAAAGTTCTTATGAATGTTTGGATGTTTCAAGATGCTAACATATTTTTAGTAATATTCCTATTAAAATTTAAACTATTCTTTTTAATAATTTTAAAAAATTGAAATGTTTTTCGAACATAATAATTCCACACTTTAAAACTTTTATTTAATATTGTAAAGAATTAAAAATACTATGAATAATACTACAATAGAATTTCTTTAAAATAAACATCTATTTGTTCAAAGTTTTTAAACATTTAAAAATTCGAGCTCAAATAAAATTCTAAAAATTGATAACCAAAAAATAAGTATTACTAGATTGCTTTCAAATTTATTTAAATATAATTTCGGAAATGTTGCTAAATATTTAATTATTTCTTATCTTATATTTTCGTTATATTGTCGTTAACAATATAACAAAATTAAGTTATGTTCTTCTACATTTTCCGAGGAATTTGGAGAACATTTGTTTATTCCGTTAAAACCTTTCGAAATTCTTATATAGTTTCTAAAGTTCCTTTTTTTTAACTTTCAGAATCCAAATTTCTGAAAAATTTTCGCAGTTTAAAATCCTTTTTCAATCTCTTCAATTCTTCTAACTATTTCTTGAATTTACTTGACTTTTTTTTATTTTCTTAATCTTCCTAGATAAAAATATTTTTCTTTAAAACCTTTCACACTCTCTTTTGCAGTTTTGGTAAATTGCTTGAAATGTTTTAAAACCCTTTTTTAATTTTCTCTCAAGTACATTTTTCAAAATTTAAAATCATTATGAACTTTAACACGAATCTTAAAAATCCTTTATTTAATCTTTTCAGGCCATCTTGACTTTTAATTTTTTTTAAATTTTCAAATTTTTTCTGATTTTTTTCATGCTGCAAATTTTTTTTTTTAATCCTTAAAATCGTTTAGAATCTTCTTTGAAAATTTTGGCTTAAGCTTTTTTGAAAAATTGTAGGAAATAATAAAAAATGCTTTCTAATTTTTTTTAATTTTCGTTTCGAATTCATTACAAAACAATCTTTTAAGCTTTTCCCATGAATTTTGAAAAAATATAATTTTTTTATTTTCTTAACAACCTGCAAAATTCAGTTTACTTGAAATAGTGTCACTGACAAAAAAATTTTCTTTGAAGAGTGCCGGTTTTCGATAACTATTTGAATTTAATTTGAAATACCTAAAATCAATAAAGGAACTATCCAGAAAAATAATCTATTTACATAGTTATTGTTTGAAAAATTATTAAATTTATTATTAATAAAAAAAAATAAATGAAAATGGATTCATGTGAATTTTTAAAGGCGATTATGGAAATTAAGAATACAAAGTCTATGTAATTTAAATTTTTATACATTGCTTCCTGAGCATGTTTTTTGTTAATTGAACTTAAACTATTTTTTAAATTATTTTAAAAAATTTGAAGTGCTTATAAATAAAAATTTTATTAAATACTGAATTGTGCTATCAATTCACTGAGATTAATTCTTCATTTATTATTTGTCTCCAAAAGTCATTGAATATATCTCACAGAAATAAAATTCCCACAGTAAATTACTCATTTTCATTATGATAAAGAGATTTTTAGTTTATTATACATTATTTTTAAATCTATTAAAGAACTCAAATGGCATGAGCTTACAAAATTTGACAATTCTAGAATGAAAACTTCTTATTTATTATTTACAATTATGAATATAAAGCATCAGCACTCAATATAGTGAATTCCTTGAATTTATTTTATTATAAATCATAAGCAGGGAGGTGACCTGACCAGGAAACCGGAAAAGACGGGAAAGTGTTGGGATAAAAAGGTCAAGACTTTGCCTCAGCCTGGTTAAAAATTAATTCCTTCAACTGAAAATTTAAATGTCCATTTTTGTTTGAAAATTAATCTGCTTCTATGTTAAAAATTCAACAATTTAAATGAAAATTCGTCTTTGTCAATTGAAAATTTGAATTCAACTATTTCGTAAAAAATTATCGCCATGGTTAAAAAATCTTCTTTTCGGTTAGAAATTCAAGCATTTAAGTTGAATATTTATCATTTTAGTTGAAAATACATATTTCAGACTGAAAGTTAAAGTCTTTTGGGCGAAATTCATTTTTTTATATTAAAACGTTCTTGTTTAGTTAAAAATTCTTTTTTTTTAGAAATTAATGTTCTTGGTTGAAAATTCATCTCTGTGGTCGAAAATTCATTTATTCTACTTACGGATGCAGCATTTTAGTTGAAATTTTATATTTGAGGTTTATATTCAACTAATCCAGTGGAGCATTTACAATTTTAGTTCACAATTTATCACTTTGTTTGAAAATTTAACCAATTCTTTAAAGTTGGTTTTTTTTGTGTGCAAAGTTTTTTTTAGGCTTGTAATTTGTTTAACGGAAAATTCAAATTATTTCAATTAAATGTTTCATAGTTTACTTCAAAATTCATGTTTGGCTGAACATTAATCTTTACATTCTCATCAGAGAAAATATTAGATTTGTGTAAAACTTGACCCCCTTACTTACACCGCCCAGTTTTTGTCAAATGTCCACGTTTAAAATTGACTCGTTGGATTTTTTTTTGGTAAACTCTCTTGATATCTTAAAATGCAAGTTAGCTGTGATAACCAGCCATTTTGGATATAAATTCAAAAAGTGAGCACAAGTGTTCCTACATTTAGAAAAAGTAATTACTTTTTAGGTTCAAAATAACGTACAGCCACAAATATTGACTGATTTGGACATAATAAATTTTAATAAATGCTAATAAGATTTCTAAGAGAGTTATAGCGCCTCATTTTTGAATTAGGTTTTTAATTTTCATATAAATAAACAAATATGACGAAAAAATGACGTTTTTTCTATTTGGCGTTTCCGGTGCAAAATTCATAGTTTTTTGATCAATTTTATGATTTTTTTTAACAAATTCAATAAACAAATACATTAGTTAGGAATTTGACGAAAAGAAAATTTCTTTTTTCTTCTGTGACAATTTTTTTATGGACGACAAATGCACGAATAATGCATTTGCTTGTTAAATTTGTTTGGACAAATAATAAGAATAATCAACAAATTATGAATTTTGCTAAAATTATCATAAATTTCCTAATTTAAAAAAATTTACATAAAAAAATAGATTTTTTTCTCGAAAAATTCCTGATTACTGCATTTTTTCATTAAATTTGTTTATAATATGAACAATAATAACCTGAAAGAAACATATTTTTGATATAAAATTGTTTCCATTTCAATTTTTTGCAATATAACTCGAAAAAAACGTATAATTTTGGAAAATCGTAAAAATCGTTGTTTTAACAAATAACTTGTTTATACTTAGAATTAGAAGATTTTAACAATTATAAAATTCTTTCTTGTTGGAAATTAAACTACTTCCGTTGAATATTTATCATTCTGGTTAAAAATTCATCAGTTACGTTAAAAATTAAAAGATTTTCTTCAAAATCTGACTTTTCTTTGTTGAAAATAAGTTATTTCAAATAAAAGTTCAACCATCCCACGTTTTGTGGAAAATTAATAATTTTCAGTGAAAAAAGTAAGTATTTGTTTTTAAGTTAATTGATTTTTGAATTTTTTGCTATGTTCTGTTAAAGGATGTTTAGAATGAAAGTGGTGAATTAAAATAAATGTTTGCGTTAATCGTCAAATGTGAATATGTTACTTCTAGTTTACCCGGAACATTGAAAAAATTGACCGGGAAAAATAATTAATTGATTACCGGTTTTTTTCTTAATTTTAAAGGGCCCAGGGGTTCCCTCTCCCTCAGTCTCTCCCCCTTTAAATAATTGCTAAATATGTTAAGCAAAATAATATTACTCTTAACATTTATCAATTGTATCAGTTATTGACAAAAGTAATTTTTTATGATTCAAAGCTGAAAAATTGTTTAAACCTTCGGTTACTGTTTCATTAATTCTAGATAATAACAACATTTTACGGTTTTAAAAAGAAAATATTGTTCGAAAAAATGTCAATTGTTTCTATAGTTAACAAATATTTTGAACAAAAAACATTGCTCTTGCCATTTATGAAATGTATTATTTGTAACCCGAAAAACAGTATTTTTTATCATTTAGAGAAACAAATCATCTTTTCAGACAAAAAATATTTTTTCATACTCTAAGAAATTATTTTAAAAACATTTAAAATAATTTATTATGTATAAAAAAATTTCAAAAATATACCTTTCTCATATTTTCTGAAGTTGTGTTCAATTTCTAAATAATAAACAATGATGACACTAAGATGTTATGCTTTAGCAATTTTTGACTATATCCAAGAGATTTTATGCAATTCGATAAACAATGGATTGTTGTAACACCTTGAATTATAATTGATAATAGTAATTTTTATTTTTTAAATGTGTAATGTTAGAGATGTATAGTAAGTATTCAGTGCATTGAAATATAAATATTCAATAATAATTAAAAGATTGAAGTTCCTAAAAGCAAGAGAAAAATAGTGATGAATCGTTAAGATAACATATGCAGCATTCCACACAATATTCGCCACCAGAATTTTTTTTTCGCGTGAAATATATATTTTTTGGTTCTTTAACACTTAAAAATATTCTACACGTATTTTTTTATTTCAATATGACACCCAAAATTTTCGAGAAAATTTTTTTCAATATTTCATAGTCACAAAAAAAGATGCTTTTTTCAATTACTTCTACTGCAATATTAAACAAGGATTTAAAAATTTATACGAGAGATAAAATGTGGACCTTTTTCTCAAATTTTGAATAAAGTATACTAAAATCCACGTCAATTTTTTACTTAATGATATAAAGAAAAGATTTATAAACAAAAAGATTTTTTAAATTTGTACCTGCCGTTTTTATTTAATTTTATTTTAAAGAGTGTACTAAACATTTTTCTTGATCTGGTAAAAATTTGAACATGTTAAATTAAAAACATAAATTATTAAAAAATGCATTGTTTCGAAAATATTCGTTTAGTTTAATCCACTCTTTAAGATAACAATAAAATAAATTTTAAAAAAGCAGGTTTAAATTGAAAAAAAACCTATTTGTTTATAAATATTTGATTTATATTATTAAATAAATAATTAAAGTGTATTTTAGCATACTTTATTCGATATTTGGGAAAAAGGCTCACATTTAAGTTTGGGTATAAATTGCCGTATTTTTGTTTAATATTGCATATAAACAATTGAAAAAACTTACTTTTTTATTAACATACTTTTTTTTAATTTTCTCGCAAACTTTGCGTGTCATGTTGGAATTAAAAAAATTGTTATCGAATTTTTTTGAATTTTAAGCAAGAAAGAAAATATTTCACACGAAAAAGAAATGTTGGTGGAAAATATTGTGTGGAATGCCCCATAGATTACTTTACAAGTCACAATAATAGGCGGAAAGTAATTATTCAAAAAACAATAAATTTCTTGGAATTCAAAAAGATGAAGTGATTAATGATTGAGTTCTTTATATCTATTGTCCTTATGATCTAGGAATCGTGATAAATTTTACCCAACAAGCTCCTATAAATGAAACCAATGTAAATCACCCATTATGTGGGATCTTTTAAATTTAATAATCGCACGCTAAAATTCAATAAAATATCCCAATAAGTTTAGAAACTAAAGATTTGCAAAAAAGGACGATACAATTCTTAGCCGATTTCGGCCTACCAAGAACTGTTTCAACTACTTGTAGCAAGTAGTATCGACAATATAGGCTTAGTGGCTGCGGCTGATGTATACGGAATTTACTACTTAAAAGTGGCTATCACTTTTGTTATTGGAAGGACCAAATACAGGTGAAAATGTGCAGGTGTTCCTTTAATTTTATTGCATTTGTTATATGAGTTATTCCATTTCAAATTATCTGAAGAATTTAACATACTAGGTCACAATTTGTACATTTATTAAAATTTCTACAAATTTAAATATATTCTAATAAGCATTTGACCAAGTAGAGCATCATCTTATAGAACATGCTCAGGGAAAGTGAGCTAAATTTTGTAATTTTTAGTTTTTTACCTAAATAAAAGTAGAGTAACTTGATATTATAATTAGGTTTTACCGTGTATGTATAATAAATATGTATAATAAATAAACTGTGATTGCCTCTTTGCTTGAGGTCTCTTCGATTTAATTTAAACTTGTAGCTTTATATAAAAAATAGGAACATCTTTATTAGGGTTGTCCATAGAAGATGTTCACTGAATTTTAAGTAACCCTGCATTTCAAATGGTTGCTTTCTCTCACCAAATTAAAAAAATATCTGCCACATTCTCATGGTGAATTCTCTTTTGTTAAGGCTCCTTGGCTTTAACGCATAAATTCTCATCACGTATCTTATGCTTCGCACTCGATGCTATTATATCAAAAGTATATTAAATTCATTCCTCTGCCTCGCTAGGAGACCCATTAATTTAGTAAGTTTGACGGTTTAAGCTGAAAATATAATATAATAATGAGTCCTATCTTCCCTCATGTATGGGTGTGGCCAATTATAGTGAGTTTGCTCGTTTAATTAATCATTTTATCACTTATCACATAATGCCTCATTTAAAGTACAATATTTCTTATATGTTTATTAATTCATAATCAATTTTTATATATTAGATATGTTATTTATTAAGTTAAAATACACTTCAACTTTATCAAGTAATATATAATAATAATAATAATAAATAATTATTGCCGTAAAGAATAATATTGTTCAACTTTAATTTTCTTTCAATGTATCTCAGAAAAAATTAATCTACGTATAATTTCGGTCAAGGGTTTTCTAACTTTTTTTGATTGAAGTGGCCTACCTCTTTTGTTCCAAATTAAAGCAAATATTTTATGCCAAAGTAACGTTAAATAGAACTTCTAATTTAAAATAAAACTATTTATATACTTTACGGGGGTTCAAGCGTACTCATCCCCAAGTTGGGCGCGAAACTTAAATCAAAAACAAATTTTAAATTGAGAAAAGGTAAGCTTAATGGGACTTTTCATTAGGCAGAAGGAGAATTTAAACGGACCCTACCTGGGCAGATGGACCATTGTGGAGCTAGGGGGTAGTTTTACGATCTTAATGAATTATTGTGTGTGTGTGTGAGAGAGAGAGAGAAATCAGCGATAAGCTACACGAAGATCCTACTATTTAAATTAGACTCTCCCTAGAAAGAGGAATTGGTGCGAAGTAAAGGGATAATTCATTATTAAGAAGGTAGCGGAAGGCAAAATGAGGAAGAAGTTCCAGTAGGGGATTAGCTGACCTGAGCGAGGGAGGTGACAAAGAGGTACCAGGAGAAGTTAGGAAACGTACGCTCTAAAGGGAAGTCGGTGAAGGAGATTCAGGAAGATATGGAAGAGAAATTGGAAGGGCGTGCGCAAAAGAAGTTATTTAGAAAGAATAAGCAATAAATGGTAGAACCTTGGTGCAAGAAGGAATGTAAAAAGATGAAAAGAGAACGGAAATTAGAAAGAAGTTTAGGTTTTAGCGAGTGAGGAATGAACGACATATTAAAAAAAAATCATTTTAAGGCTTACATTCACGAAAGAAAGATTATGTTGTTAGAAGGACGAGGATCGTAGAAGGACAGAAGCTGAATGACAAGAAGAGAGAGTGAAATATCAGGAAGTTCAAAACATTTAAGACAGTATGAGTGGGTGGGGCAGAGAACAAATCGTGTTTGTTTAGCAGAAAAGAGGTAAGGGAGAGGCTGAAGGGGTTAGTCAAGAAAGTTTGGAGAGGGTGGTTTTCCCAATAGGGAGGAGGAAGGCATTCATAATGTATAAAAAAAGGGGATAGAAATAGGGACGGGAATCTTGAAGAGTTTATGGTTGGATAGGGGGTTGAGGCAAGGGTGTTCGTTTAGCCCAATGATTTTGCAATTTAAAACGGTGATATGGAAAGTTAGCTAGAGGATCTAAGTGTAGGAGGACTTAGGGTAGGAGGGTCAGGATATGGTCACTCGCATATGTAGAGGACACGGTGCTGCTAGCAAAGAGCGAGGGGAATTTAAAGAAAATGATCAAAAAGTTGAAAAGATACCTGTATAAGATTAGGCTAAAGTGTAAAGCGAAAAAGTCCAAGATTATGATGTGGAAGAAAGGAAGTGGAAGGGGTAAGAATGAAAAGTGAAAGCGTAACGGTAAGACGTTATAGGACGTGAAAGTGTTTATGTACCTAAGCCTCCTGTTTCGGTGTCATAATGAAGTAGAGGGTCCTATTAAAGGGAAAGGGAGAAGGGGAAATGCGGTGATGCGGCAGGTTTGTAAGATGGGAAAAAATTTGTTTTTAGATGATTTTGGAAGAAAAATGAAATTGTTCTAGTCGCTAGAGATAAGCGGCTTATTTTATAGAGTGCATGTGTGGAGGTGGAAGAAAAGTAAGAAGGTAAATGGGATAAAGAAGAGATATGTAATATGAATACTAGGATTTGCAAGGAACGAGCCTAATTATATTGTCAGGAGGGAGACGGGAAGAACGAGTTATGAGATTATAACGGGAAGTCGGTCGTGTGAATATGAGGAAAAATGTTTGGGAGATGGAGGAAGTAAACTGGTTAGGGAGTCTTCGTGAGCCCAGGAGATTAGGCGACGGTTAGAAAGATAGATGTTGCAAGGAAAAGGTATTTTAGGAAGCATAGACTGCAGATGGGTAAAGTGAGAGGGAGGCACGAGGAAGGAATGTATATGAGATGGTTAAAAAACGCTATGTGGAGCGAGTAGGCATAAGGATGATAGTAATAAGAAAAACAAAGACAACTGTAATTATGCGTGGATTATGTCAAAATAGAAAGCGCAATATTTGTGTGAGATAAGAGAAAAAGAACATCGAAAGCTAACAGCGAGAGTGAGATGAGGCTACATAGAGGATTTTATTAAGTTTTGCTTTCTAGGGAGAAGAGCTTAGGTGAAGTGTGCGAGAAGGGGGATGCAAACTTAGGACAGTGGTTTAAGGATTGTGCAGAGGTGAAAAGGAGTGGAATAAGCCTGGAGGTATTCATGCACGAAATGGGGGAAAAAGGGAAGCAGCATGGGTGAAGGGGTTGTTGGGTAGGATTGAGAAAAAGAAAAGGAAGGAGGAAGAGGAATGGAGCGGGGAAGATTGTCAATGGCAGAGGAAGCAGATATAAAGAAGATGTAAATATTGTAATTAAAAGAAAAGTGGTAAGTATAAGCCGCGGAGGTAGAGTTTGGCAAAGCGAGAAAGTAAGGAAATGCGCTCTAGGCCAGGCTTAGCGAAGAAACCAAGGCTATACGAGCGAGTGTTTTAATTTTTGCCAATTAATTTTGTTTGGTACGTCGCGCCGTTTCTTAAACAAATTTAATTTTTGAATTTTCAATTTCATGTTTTATTATTAGAATAAAAGCTACGTATTCTAGCAAACAATTTTTAATAATGGATTTGTAGCTCTTTTTTGGGTCAAAAACTTTTGTCACATGTTTTTTGTTTGTAGCTGGTGTCGTTTGATCAAAAATTTAAAATTTTTTCTAATTTTTAAATTTTGTTTTTCTTACAAAAAAAATTACCGGTCCTCTCGGAAAGTAATTCATAAAGAATTTACTGATCTTTTATGGGTTAATAATTTTGAAATTTTTTTCGCTCCTTGCACAATTTTCCGCACCATAGAATTTTTGATTTTTTAATTTTTCTCTGTGCAGTCAAAATTTGCATTCTCGATTTTTCAAGTAAACTCAAAAGGTTGCTTTGATAGTCTTTTAGGGCCTGCAAGAAAGAAAGTATTTATTTTGCTGATTTTTTTTTACATTTTGCGTTGTTTGCCTTTCAATTTTCATTTTTTTGTTTTTTTATTTTTCGAACATTATAGTTCTGATAATTTTCTTATTATCGGAAAAAGTAATCAAGATCAATTTTTGGACTCTTAAGGTATTACGATTAGCCACACCTAGAATTTGTTAAACTTAAAAGAATGTTTTAAACATTTCTGGTGCTCTAACTTTTTGAAATTCTATTCGAAATAGCTATCAACAAATATATTTTCATTTAATATTATTATAAACTCTTTTGTTCATAATCATGATGAAATTAAAATTAATTAATTTAATGGCGAAATTTCGAAAAACTAAATTCAAGAGATGTGAATGGTACAAAAATGATATCGCGTATTTAAAAAACGCACCTACTGCGCTGAATACCGTTAACTGTAGATTTATTATTAATTCTAAGTGATTTATAACCCATATGTGACAATTTTGCATATGTGGCGAATAAAGCGCCTCAATGACAGGGCTTTAAACTATCTGCCCAAAACTAATGAGATTCAAGCAGCTATTTCCTTAATTTAAGCCAGCGCTTCATTTAAACCAAGAGAATATTTTTTTATATAGGTAATAAATATATATATATTTATATAGGTAATAAATAATATTCCGCAAATAATTTCTTTAACTCAGCGGAGGAAAAAAGGTATTTAAAATCAAAGCGTCTTTTAGGCCTGACAATGAAACTTTAATAAGAAGAACTAGTTTTCGTGGACGTGTTTCCGACTAAAAATGAATTTATTTTTTCCTCGTTTTGAAGGTTACTGTGCCAAAAACCTCAGTATATAACTGGCGCGCCATCAGCATTCCGATCGCAGTATTAAAAAAAAACTATGCTTTCCAATTTTTTTTTGTATTCTTGTGAACAGCCATGAAGAGGTTCTTAATCTTCGCTTTCGTGGCACTTCCCGTCTGTGAGTACACGTGAAGAAATTAGAGTAATCAAACAAATTATTCGTTATTTAGTGTGCAATTAATTATATTTTTTCATTTATACTCACACATGAAAAATTTACCTACCTCGAATAAATTTGAAACTTTACTAACATTTTTATCACATTTGCAAGAACATACGGAGTAAGATATGTTTTTTAATATCTGTTTAAAAACTGAGTATATATCATAAAATTGTTATCTTATCTTGTATTAATTAGTTTTTACTATAAATAAAATAACAAAAATCTGAGATGCCGATTTTTTACAAATTTTCGTTTGAATGTGTCATGTAAAATTATTTTTCAACATAAAGCAGTGAGAGAGAAAGGATGTTGCTATTCTCATTACCCATTCCTTTTTACTGTTTCCCTTTTTCTTTTTCCTTTTTATTTTTCCATTTTCACCCTATCCATTTTCTCATTTTCCGCTTCTATTTGTCGTTTTAACCGTTACTTTTTACTATTTTCCTTTTCCTTTGTTCCCTTTTCCATTTCACTTTTTATTTTCTATTTTTCCCTTTCACATTTCTCCTTTTTCCCTTTGCATAATTTCCTGTCTCATTTTCTCATTTTCTTTTCCCCATTTCCCTTTACCGTTTTCCTTTCTAATTTTGCTTTCCCCTTTTCACTCCATCCCAATTTCCACTTTTCCTTCTCTTCTTTCCCCGTCCCCTTTACCCTTTCTCTTTCCCATTTTTCCCTTTTATTTTTCTCTTATTTCTATTTCGCCCTTCCCTATTGTATTTTCCTCTTTTCCTTTTCACGTTTCCCCCTATTCTATTACAATTATATCCTTTTCTCTGTTGTAAATATTTTATGACGCAAGAGTTAGAGTCGGAAAAAAGTTCATTTCCAGACAAAAAGACTAATTTCCAGTAAACCGGTTACATTTTCAACGAAAGAGATGAATTTTGAACTTAAATTATACATTTTAAAACGAATAAATTGTTAACAAAGTAGTTCAACTTTTGAACATCTGATTGAATTTTAAACAAACGAAGATTAATCCTCAACAAAAAGTGAAATGGTTGATATTTAAAAGGAAAAATATCTTTTCTTTTAAATTAAGGGAATCTGTGTTATAATAGGAATAGTGAATACCGATAAGCATAGATGTCATTTCACAAACTGAGGAAATAGAAATCAAAACTATCGATTAAATAAGAAAAATTAACAAATAACAGCTAATATCAGATAATGAATGAACTAAAATTTTTTAAATCACTTTCTGAAAAATACAACTTTACTTTTAAATTAAACTGATTTAAATTGATTTAAAAATATGAATTTGCAACCAAATTTTCCTATGTTTCTCGAGAAAATTCGAACAGATTTTTGAAGATTTCAGATATTTTAAAAAAAGTAGCTAGCAAATTCCCCAGACTTTATTCTGATAATTGGAAGAAATTTGCGAAAATTTTGTAAATGTTTGAAAATCTTTCAAAGTTTTAAAATATTTTGAATTTCTTCAAAATTCCAAAAATTTCTAAATATCTTCTTAATTTATTAGAATTCTTTATAAAATTGCTTTTAAATCTCATGGACTCTTTTTTGAAAATTCTGAAAATATTGAAATCTTTTTCAATCTGTAGGAACATTCCTATCCAATCAATCTAAAAAATATATAACTACTTTATATACTTTCAAAAGTCCAAAGAAATTTTGTTTTTACATTAATTTGAAGCCTTTAAAAATATTTAAAAATACTTCGAAATTTAATTTTAAAACTGAAAAATCTACATCTTTTATAAAATTTATCTGAACAAGTTATTTTTTATACGGGCACCGACCATTTTTTTATCGTTCAAATTTTATTCTCTTCTACCTTGAAAATTGCATCATTTCAAAAAATTTGTATTATGACCATCCATAATACGCATTGGCATTGAAACATACATTTTTCCAAAAATGTAATTTATTTTCAATGTTATTTTTTTCGAATTAAACTAAGAATACGCATAATAGCATTAGGCGGTTATAAGAAATTTCTTAATTGTAGAACTTTTGTGGTTCAATTTGGTTTGTTTCTTGTGTCATTTCTCAACAAAAATATTTCTAATCTCATTTATTAATATTAAAACAAACTACTTGTCTCATCTAAAAATTACCAACATCAAATTAAGAGATCCTTATTGAGTGAACAAGTTTTTTGTATGTATATATATATATATATATATATATATATACATTTTTTTCACAGCTCGTCTAGTTAGCCCAAACATTTAGTTTTGTTTTGCTTTTTTAGCCTTCTTTCGTAACCTATTAAAATTTTTCGTAGACTCATTTTTTGTATCTTTCTCAAAATTTGAATTTTTTATTTTCCAAGAGAATTAAAAAACGTTTTGCAATAATGTTGTATAGCTTTCAAAATGCAACCTTCTTCATCTTAATTTTTTGTAGATGTCGTATGTCGCTTAAATTAAAATGTTAATTTAATTTTTTTTATTATAAAACTTCGGTAAACAAAAAAAAATTTATTGCAAAATGTTATTGAAGTAAGTTGTTTCTCTTGTTTAGATGTACGAATAGCCGTAGATATCGTTTTTAAATCGTAAAAAAATGGTCCCAATATCCTTTTCAATGCTCAGATTTCTGAATTTTCATTAAAAAATGCGGAAATATGATTTTAAGTGGCTACTTTGAATTTTTTATTTTGAATTGTCCAGAATTTTGTAACCACAGTTTCCAAATAAAAAATTTTAATTCCAAACATCTATTTCAAAAGCAGAAACTTTAAATTGTAAATGATGCTTTAATAATTAAGGGAATATTATTTTTGTATTAACTTATTGACTTCAATCTTTGAAATTTTCACATATTCACAGTACCGGTATCCAAAAAATTAGAGGTGCCGACAAATTTTATACAAAATGTAGATTTGACAACGTTTAAAAATAAACTTTTAAAATACTTTTGAAAATTGACAAAAAAATTAATGGGAAGAGAATATTCAAAACGATTTTAAAAAATGACAAAATATTTCCGAAAATTTAAAGAAAAAAAATCCGGAAGATGTAAACACAATTTGTTGACGATTTCGGGCCAGTTTAAAAGATATTTGAATATTTTAAAGGCATTCACAATATTTTAAAACTATGTAATTTTTTCGAACGTTTATAAAATTTTCCTATTTTTTTATTTTTAACAACATTTTTTAAGTGTTGTGAAATCCTGTTTAAATAAAAAAAAGCTTGGAAATTTGATTTATACTTTTTCAGTATAACATTTTAAAAGCATAAGGGGGAAGGTGAAACCCGTAGGAGGGAAATTGTGCAACGGAAAAAATAGAAACATAAGAGGGGAAAGGGGAAATGTGGAAAGGAAAAATGAAAATATGGATCGGATAAAAAGGAAAAGGTAAAAAGGGAAAGGAAAAAGAGAAACGGTAAATGGCAAGGGGAAAAGAAAACGAGAAAATGAAAAAGGCAATTGGAAAAAGGAAAAATAAAAGGGGAAATAAGAGCAAGAAAAATAGAAAATAAAAGGGGAAACTGGAAAGGCTGAGAAGGGAAAGAAAACCGTTGGATTCTTGTTTTTGTTTTAAGGAAATCTACACATTAATTTGATTATTGAACGATAAATAGGATTAAAATTTGAATTTAATTACATTTAAATTTCTTCAATTTAGAATTAAAAATTAAATGAAATAAATTATTAACCTAAATCAGTATTTAATAAAAATTATCTATAAGAATTTCACAATTTTTTAGTGATTTAAAAAATACTTCTAGTTCATTCAAAAAATCACATGGTGATTACTGTCCCAAAATTTTAAGAAATTTTTCATTTGTCTTTTTTCTCCACGACAACATGTAAATAAGAAATATCTATCTATAAAACCTTTTTTAAATTAATTTACCTCCTTCGCAGAGGCGTAATTTAGATCACAATCTATGCAAATGGAAACTTTATATACTTTAAATTTTCTTTTACCTTACTTCAACATTAAAAATAAAAGAATACGCTTTTGTGATTATCAAAAAAATTATGACCTTTTGATTTCAGAAATATTTCTTTGAACCTACGTATATTATTTGTAAATTAATGTAATTACGGGATCTTGTCATTTGAGCAAAACAGAAAAATGAAAATGTCTTGTTTCTTGTATCATGTCGATCGAATGCATCACTAACAATAACATATATTTTTAAAATTTCAAGGTTTTTCAAAATCGACAGAATTGCCAAATTTGAACAAGAATGGAGTAGAGTCTCAATTGGATGAATATTTTGAATTGACGCCTGATGCTTTGAGAAAAGAATGTAACATTGACTTCAACAAGGAGTGGCAAAAAATTGGTCTTTTTCTTGACAAACTTAATGATGTTCGAGATCGTATCACTGACCAAGCCATAGATCTCACAACACCTAATAGTGGTGACGTCCATTATTTGGAGAAATGTCGCGTAACTAAACCTTTCAAAAAGGTAGCAATGGCCGTCCTTAAAACAGCACTACCATGCGCCAAAAAAGAGAGTCTGAAAAAACATTTTAAAACTGCTAAACCCCGCCTGTGCCCTAAACCTGTACCGGCTTGAGCCACTGTAAGTTTATTAAATTTTGTATATCAATTTCATATTAAAATGTAAAAGACAGTTTTTTGTCTGTGTGTCTGAACCGATTAATCTTTTAACAAATTTCAATCAAACAAAAACGATTCATTCAGTCAATAGTTGTTTGAGAAACACACAATAAAGGAAGTCACTTTTCTCTGCTTCACCTTCGCCTAAAAAACTATTGTATTTTTTTTAAATTTATTAAATAGTTTTTCAACTTAAATGCCTACATTATTATGTTTGTACTTTAGTTAAAATTGTTTCATTTTAAAAATTAGGATGCACAATTTGGAAATTAATTTTCAGTTTTCGGAGACCAACATGTTTTTAATTTTTAAACTTCTACAATATATCAATTCAAAATTGTAATTTTGCATACGCTGTTATAATACAATTAATTTCCTTAACCATTTACACGAAACTTTGTTTGGCATGAAAGCTTCAGATTAGAATATCTTAGACTTGAAATTAATTAATTTGCAGGGGTTTAGAATGCTTAATTTCACAATAATAATAAATAATAATTTTAATTTTCAAATACTTTCTATTCTAGTTTGTTCAATTGCAATTGTTCTTTTAGTAACGATATTATTTAAAAAACTATTTAATAATAGATTTTTGAATTGTTTAGATTTTTTGTTTTATAAAGAATCCAGATATGTAAATGCATTTCCTGCTAGTGTTTAAATATTGCACGATACCAATAGTAAATTATTCAATTATTTTCCCACTTGAGGGTAATTATTTTCTACAGATTATTTCTTTTCATCCTATATTCTTCTTAGCTGAATTTATTTGAATAACCACTAGCTGGTTTAACCATTCTTCCGCTTTGTTAAATAATTAATGCACTGAGGTATAAGGCGCTAGTTTATATTTTTAAAATGATTAATGAATTTTTTTAATTTTAATATTTCTTTATTTTTAGATACGACAAAGAAGATAGATGTAAGTAAAAAAGTGGAAAAAGAATCAAAGGACAATGTATATGACGACTTGGAAATCTAATTTTAAATCTAATTATGCAATTATACTCTGTACTATATACGGGTTTTACTGCGATTTTCCTTGTGTACTGCAAAAAAAACTATTGTAGGTGAATACTAGTACAGATATTGTTTTGTTCATACAGTTTTGCAAGACGGGCGTAGCCGCTTGGGTATTAAATTTATTGTTATCATTATTATGGACAAACTAATGAGCATGAAGTAAAAAGTGATTACTGACAGCGGTCCATAATCTTATAATGTCAGGCAATATACCTGTAACTAAATCAGGATTATGGTTGTTGATTTAAATAAAAGTGAAAATTTTTTTAAAGGTTGACAAGCTACAGTCTTATTGGTTTATTTTTTTATAAGACTTCTAGAAGAAAAGCTACTCTACAGACCTGCTAACACGTTCATTTGTGATTTAAGATTAGAATTAAGAAATATGAAAATCTAATGCTTTCTTGACAGCAAAAAGATAATTCATTCATCTACGCAAGTAAAGACTTAAATCTATTTTTAAAATTTCATACAAGAATTTGAGTAGTTGAATATTTATGAAATTGCTTACTGAAACATGTATGTCTTAGGCTCTTCTGCAATTTTTACGTGGTAAAATCCATCTTTAAAATCTAGCAAACCAAAATACTTTTTGTGACTCATTAAATCAAATTGGTCCTCGATCAATGGGAGTGGATCCTACAATTTACTTATTCGGACTTCGAATATCTACACATATCCTGGGTTCTTCATTTTTTCAGAATAGGATGAACGACGAGAAGAAAAGTGTAATGTTTGATGATCTTTCAAAGAAAGCTTAAATTCGACCTTATCCTTATTCGTTGTCTGAAGTTTCTCTGATTCTAAATGCTTGCATTGGAATAAATTTTGTAATTGATTCTAAAAATGTAACTCTACTTCTGTATTAACATAAATAGGTGTTTTGTACTATATAAGGAATTAAGTCTTCTAATTTTTTGATTGACTACAATCTCATTTGTATTTTACAACAAATGTGTTTTGCAGTTTGGATTCACATCTTACAAGAAAAGCATCTCTAAATATTAGGTAGTCAATCATTTACTCAATAGTAAATATCGACCATGCAATCCTTCGAAATCGAATAAGTAAGAAAACCAGCTCAAATTAATTCTCGAGCATGAGGTGTGGTCGGCGCACAAATCAAGTCCGTGAAAATCTACAACTCTAAAGAAAAATCAATAAATAGAAGCACAAGAAAGGATTACACATTGAGACAAAACAGTTATCATCTTCTCCAGTCATAATACTAAGGCAAATTACCTGTAGATTTTAATGGTAGTTTTTCAACAAACTTTGATTTATCCATCGTTAAGTTTCCTCCATTACCTCTTTCTACCTTTAAGGGAAATTATGAAAAATGGCAAAACTTTCATGATGCTTTTCAAGCGCTTATTCCAAATAATAAAGGTCTTCCTGATGCCGTGAAATTTTACAATTTACGCGGAGCACCTAAAGGTTCAGCGGCTAAAGTCATAAACTCTATTGAAACCTCAGCTGAAAATTATGCAGTGACACAGGGTTTATTAAAAAAGCGATAGGAAAATTCTAGTCTTATTGTATATCATCATATATAAGCACTATTCGAAATGACTGCAATCACCAAAGAATCTCCTAAGTCACTACGACAATTAGTAGATAATACTTTGAAACATGTTAGAGCATTAAAATCACTCGGTCAACCTACTCACACATGGGATACTTTGCTTGTTTATGTCATTTCTCCCAAAATCGATCCAGTTACAAAACCCGAATGGGTATCAAAAATGATTTTTGAGAACTTAAGAACTATGACACAATTTACAGAGTTTTTAACAAATCGTTGTTTACTTCTGGAAACATTGAATCCAGAATTGGTAAGTCAAAAGAATTCTGATTCGTCTGCAACAAGTTCTAAATGTAAACCGAAGCGTGATAAAAAAGCTGATCATTCGATTTCCTATTCATCTGTAATTGAATCAAAGCAAGCATGCGTTATACAGGGTTTGATTGAAAAGTAAGGAGCCTTCCCGCGCGGAGCGTCTGCGAAGCGATCAACCGAATCGGCTTGTGGGGGAAAATGATTGGTGGACCTTCCCCTTCCAATAGAAACCGGTCTCAGTTCGCTGGCAACAGCGGTGCAGTCAACATCGCTCCGCGCGTGAAAGCTGTTTTAAAAGTGTGTTAGGATTTTGCAGTGGCGAAAATGCAGCGATCGTTGGAGTCAAAACCATGCTGATCATCTTTTTCGACTCTCGAGGCATCGTTCACAAGGAGTTTGTACCTCCAGGAAGCACTGTGAACGCGGCATTTTACAAAGAAGTGCTCCTTCGGCTGAAAAACCGCGTCGCCCGGGTTTGGCCCGACCTCGTCAAAAATTGGACCCTTCATCACAACAATGCACCGGCGCACACCGCCTTCCTCTGCACCTCTGCATTGGCCAAGATGGGGGTTCCGGTGCTTCCCCACCCTCCCTACAGCCCAGACCTGTCCCCTCCGGACTTCTACTTGTTCCCGCGCCTGAAAAGAAAGCTGAAGGGGAGGCGTTTCGACTCCATCGAGGCGATCCACAAAAGTGTGACAGCCGAATTGAACGCGATTCCGGCGGATGAATTTAAAAAATGTTTCCGGCAGTGGAAGGACCGCCACCAGCGGTGTATTGACGCTCAAGGGTCCTATTTTGAAGAATATTAGTTGTATACGCCAAAAGGTTTAATAAAACTGCTTAAAAAAAATAAGGCTCATTACTTTTCAATCGAACCCTGTATGTAACGATTCGCATCCGATATATCAATGCGCTAAAATTCTTGACATGCCGATTAAAATGCGAAATCAAGAAGTTCAAAAACATAAATTTTGCTTGAATTGCCTGCGCTCAAACCATACGATTTAAGATAGCTTCTGCGGAGGTTGCAGGCATTGTAACAAACACAATTCGCTTTTGTATTATACAAATTCCCAATTGAAATCGCAATCAAACGGAACCGCATCATCAGGCGATCCTGGTCCTTCCAAGTCAAAAAAGTCGGGATTGAATTCCTACAATGGACATATTTTATTCTTTGTCTGCAAATCCCAGAAAATTGAAATCTAGCAGATTCATTTCTTAACGTTCCGCGTGCATGGGACATTCTGATCAAAGCGAATATATTTTTAGATCTTTTGTTTATCGGTCAAATGAAATTGGGAAGGAATCGACCAATAATACAAATACAAAGTTCGGATGGATTATTGGAGGGGATAATTTCAATGAAAACCCCAAAACAAAAACTTCGTTATGCTATCGAAATCAAAGTATGGAATTAAATCGAAGTCTTCAGAAATGTTAGTTGATTGAAGAATGTAATCAAACGCATCACTTCTTAAAAGAAGAAAAAAGCTCGCGAAAGGAACTTCGTTGAAACATACAAACTAGAACAAGACGGGCGATTTTCTGTTCGGTTTCCTCTTAAGCAAAATCCAAATATTCTTGGAGAGTCTCGAGACACAGAGTTAAAGCAACTGTACTCAGTCGAACGGAAATTAACTAAAAATTCTATCATGAAGCATTGATACAGCGGCTTCATAAGTGAATACGAAAACTTAGGCTAAATGACTCGAATCGACGATGATCAAATCGATGATCAGATTGCCTATTATTTACCTCACGATGCTGTGATCAAAGTAGCAAGCACAACAACCAAACTGCGTGTAGTTTTTGATGTTTGTGCTAGACAAGTACAGCATTATCGGTCAGTGACATTCTGTTAGTTGGTCCTAAAATTCAGCAAGATTGATTTCAAATCATTTTGAGATTATGTCAACACAGCTATGTTTTAACGAGAGACATATGAAAGATGTATAGACGAATCAATATTCAAGAAGATTAAAGGGACCTACAGAGAATGGTATGGCGTTTATCTCCTAATCAAACCAATTCCACGTATTCTACCAACATAGTCACGTATGGATGGCCTCATCACCATTCCTTGCTATATTATATCTAATGCAGCTGACAATCGAGAACAAATCAAGAATCCAAAAATCTTTAGAATAATAGAGAAACATTGGTATGTTGATGATTTGTTGACAAGTTCAATCGATATAATGATTGTGCTGCGATTAGAGACATTTTCAGTCATCTCGTTAGATCATTCATCTTTTAGGCTGAAAGGTAAACTTATTTATGGGAATTTTTTTTTTTTTTTTTCGAAGGTTCATGATTTGAATAAAAAATTGGTATTTTTAGTTAAATATAAGCTATTGGGTAGAAAACTTGTTTTTTATTTGGATAAAAAGTTCTTTGTTGAAAATTCATCTCGCCAGTAAAAAATTCAATTATTTTAGTTATAAAATCAACATTTTCGTTGAAAATTATTCTTAATGGTTTGAATTTAACTATTCCAATTATATATTAACAATTTTAGTTCAAAATTTATCACTTTATTCCAAAATGTAACCATTTTTTCATAGTTGGTTCGGTTAAATATTACTTTTCTAAATTTGCAATTGTATTATTCATGTTTCGGTTGACGATTCATCTTTTTTAGTGAAAATCCATTAAAAAATTAGTGTTTTCAACTAAAAGTTTAACTATTCCATGTTTTGTTAGAATTAATGTTTTTAGTGAAAAATGTAAGTAATTGTTTCAAAATTCATTACTTTTTCAATTTTTTTATTCTGTTGTGTCAAATGATGTTAACAATGAAAGTCATTAATTAAAATGAATCATTGCATTTTGCGGCAAATATATAAAACTTGAACGGGAAAAACCATTAATTGATTCTGGGTATTTTGGTTTTTTTTTAATTTTAAAGGGCCCATTGGTTCCTTCTCCCTTAGTCCGTTTCTCCGTTTAAATCATTGCTAAATATCTTGAGCAAGGTAATATAAGTCCTAACATTAATTCATTCTATCATTAATTGCAAAAAAAGCAAATTTTCAGGATTCAAAGAGAAAAAATTGTTTATGAAAATGCAAATTATTGAAATAAATGAAAATCGTTTACTAATTGCTAACTGTTTTTATAGGGGCTGCTGCTGCCATTCATGAAGTGTCTTATTTGTACCCCGAAAAATATCATTTTTTTACGATTTAGGAAAAAAATAAATTTTTTAGACAAGTAATATTTGCGTAAAGCATTAAAAAAATTTTTTTAACAGTTGGAAACTAATTTCTTATTTATAAAAAAAGCTACCAAAAATATACATTTCTCATATTTTTTGAAATTGTTGTGCTTAATTTCTAAAAAATGAACAATGCAAACGCTCATATGTTATGTTTCAGCAATTTTTTATCACATCCAAGAGATTTTATGAAATTTGATGAACAATGGATTATTGTAATCTCTTCAAAAATGATTAAGAACAATAATTCATGATTTTTTGAATGTATAATGCTAATGGATATGTATGCAAATATTTGGAAAACCCTGAAAAGTATCGAAAATTGCTTCTTACACTTTTGGTAGAAAGTTTAAAAAGAAACAACTTTTCCCCGTAAACTTCTTTTGCGTATTGCGTTTTTTTTTAATGTAAAGTTTTTAGTTCCAGCATAAACCGCTACGTTGTTAATTTTAGGGATTTATTAAATCGACAAGTGGAAAGAAATAGATTCACGAAATTAAAATACCAACGATCGAAAATTGATTGAGTTGTGATTGTGTTTTATGTGCTCGTATAAATGAAACCTATATAAATTACTCATTATACGGGATTTTTGAAATTTAAAAATCGCACACTAATATTCATTTCAATATCCCGATAAGTTAAGAAACTAAAGGTTTTCAAAAATAGACTATGCAATTCTTAGCCGATTTCGGTTTCCCAAATACTGTTTTGACTACTCGTAGCAAGTAGTAGCGACCATCTAGGCTTAGCGGTTGTGGCTGACAAGAACGGCCTTTACTACTTCAACGTGACTATCGCATTAGGAATTAGACTAACTTCATATTTATTAAAATTCGTTAACACGTAGAAGTGTTAAAATAAATACAAATGTTTCAAAATTTCTTGTTTTAAAAGTTATAGTAGCCAAAATTACATTAAAAACTGTAATATAAAATACCGGAATTTGAAATTCGTAGGAAATGTTTCGAAAAATAATAGGTTATTTATTTGTCTTGGAAACTTAGGCTCTAATTTTTTTAAATTTGGGCTAATCAAAAAATTCGGCTAAAATAGTTTTGGAACACATTTGTTAGCTAGTGAAAATTTTGAATGGAATTTTTGGATCTAAAAAAAAATTAAATTTTTCTATTTTTTGAAAATTGAAAAAATTTTGGAAAGTATATAACTTTTATAATTTTTATCAAAATTAGAAATTTTATTTGGATGATTTGCAAGTCTTTTACTATCTATAAGAAACTTTGACAAACATTTTTAAAATATTAAGAAAAAAATTTTTTAATTTTGAAAATGCTATAATTTTTTTAATTTTGGGCTAATCGAAAAAATCGACAAGAGAAGTTTTGAAATATATGTGGTATCTAGTGAAAATTTTGAATGAGATTTTTGGATTTACGAAAAAAATAATTTTCTATATTTTTTGAAAATTTTCAAATTTTTGAAAAGTATATAACTTTTCTAATTTTCATTAAAATAAAAAATTTTATTTATATAATTTGCAAGTCTTTCATCCATCTATAAGAAACTTCCACAAAATTGTTTAAAATTAAAAAAAGAAAATTTCAAAATTTTAAAAATGCACCCAATTTTTTAATTTTGGTTCGAAATATCTGATTAACGAACTTACACTTCATTTTGGGTAACTTCAGAAGTGTATCAAATGAAGACTCGATTGGACAAATCCTTCAAAAGTTAGCGTGGCTACAAAATTCAGGTAACCATACATACAGACATACAGACATACAGACATACAGACATACAGACATACAGGCAGACAGACAGGCACCGATGAAATATTATGATTTTCGGATTCTTCGAGTGCCAAAACGTAAGGATCCGTTAAAAAACAGAGATCGAAAATTTGGACGATCACATTATATTCTCAGAAATGAGAATGTAAAACTACATCCTTATTAGGATTTTTCAGAAAATATGTTTTTTTAATTACAAGTTACACTGTATCTTAAATTGTTTTTTTCTCTCATCAGATTAAAAAAATCTGCCACATACTCATTGTGAATTCTCTTTTATTAAAGCTTTTCTTCTTTAGCGGATGCATTCTAATAACGTATCTTATGCTTCACACTCGAAGCTATTATGTCAAATTTAAAAACTGTAGAAACTAAAACATTTAAAATTTTACATTTTCATTATTATTTAGGACTATTTAATACAAGAAACATATTTGCAATAACATCTCTTGGATATTGTGAAAAATTTTTGAAGATAAAGCCAAGAATCTAATAAACAAAATTTAGACAATCACCATAAAATATTCCCATTAGAATCTGGAAATAAAAACATTTTCCCTCTTTCCTCAAAAAAAAGAAAAAAATTCGTGTTCCCTTCGGACAAAAATAAAAAAGAGGAAATAGAACTAAAATGGCAACCAACCAAATCACATTCCTTCTCTTTTCTATTTATTTCCTCTTTTTTATTTTTCTTATTATCAAATCACAATAAAAAATAATTTCCAACGTCTCAGCACTCAAAAAGCACCCTTATCAACCCCAACAAATAAAATGAAATATATAAATAAAATTTATAAGCTGGTACGAACAACAGCGCAATCACGATGCTCTCTCCCTGACACTTAAGAATCAACACCCGAGAATCCAGTGAAAGTTCGAAAAGCAAAGGTTTTTTCATTGTAATATGATTATAATAAAAAAACACGAAATAAATAAGAGAAAGAAATAAGGGGATTTGGTTGGTTGGCATTCTATTTTTTATTTTCTCGTTCTTATTTTTGTTTAAATGGAGAAAGAATTTTTTTCTTTGCTTTTTTAGGGAAAAAAGAAAAAAAATTTTCAGATTGTAGTGGGACTATATATTACGCGGACTTCCAACTTACGAACTCTTACTTCTATGGTCGAAGTCTTAGGAAAAATAAAAGCCTGAGAAAAGATAGGAAAAAACGCGAAAGTAGGCTTCTATCGAATGTGCATAGATGGTACATGTCTAAAATAGTACGAATTGGAAGGCGAATTAAAGTTAATCAAAGATTTATACACAGAAAAAATAAGTCACGTTCGATGAGAAAAAGAGTAATGGACATATAGCTACGAAACTAACAGTATTACAATGGAATGCACAAGGGGTTGGAAAATATAAATAATAATCGAAATTTATCAGAAGCGTTAGACGTAGTATTATTTCAGGAAACTTTCCTAGAAGAGGAAAGCATGAAAAATGTTCGGAAAGTTTAGCAACAAAGCTAAACAAAAAGGGCAGTGCAAGCGTCTAGCAGCTGACAGGTATAAAAAAGAAGTTAAAAGCAGAATGGAAGGCAATAGAATGGGATTATAGGTTAAAATTATGATTGAAGGAAAAATAAATTAACGAAAGCCACGTAATTATCACATGCTACAATGATACTACGGCGGGTATGACGAAAATCCTAAAAAAGTTAGACGCAAGAGTTGGGACAGAACAAGGAGTGGCAGAATGCGGAGTAATAGAGGCAAATATTAAACATAGGAACTTCGAGAAAATAGAAATCAGAAGGGAAGCTATATCATTACTAAAATTGTGCGAGTCAAAGGCGATTATAATAATGAATGGCAGAAGCGAGGGAGATGAGGAGGGAAAAATAACCTGCATTGGCCACGGCAAAGGTTTAGGGAGTGTCTTGGATCTCATAATGGTCAAAATGGCAGAAGACGAGGATACACCAAGATGGTTTAAAGGTATGAAGATAACAGCACAAGAAGGCTCAGATCACCCACCAATAATATACAGACTATAGTGTTTGGAAGAAATTAAGGCTATCAACCAAAATGTTGGAGGTCAACCAATGTTGAAATGGAGAGATGATAAGACTGAAATATTCAATACGAAATGGCAGGAGGTCTGGAAGGAAGGAAAGGCGAAATGGGTACAAGGTGAAAATGTTGACGGATAAGAAAAATGAAAGAATTTTACCGAAGCGATTAGTAAGGCGGCGAAAACAGCAGGCGTGATTAAAAAGAGCGTGGCGGGGAAGGCTAACGTAGAAACCTGGGATACAGGAAAATACAGAGCTATAAGAACGAAATTGTTCAAACTACTGTACAAGTTCAGGAAGCATTGATACTGGGCTAATAAAGTCGCACATATGAAGTGCAGAAAAGAGGTAGTAAGACTAAAAGAACGGCTAGTAAAAAATTCGCTCAATGTAAAACAGAGACAAGTAGCATTATATGTAGCATTATATGAACTGGTATAAAAGGAAGAATAAACTTGTATACAGCATAGTTGGAAAACGAGAATGGCTGACCCACTTTAAAAAAATTTTAGGAGGCGGAGTCGAAGAGGCAGAGTCAAAAACGGAAGAAAAGGGGTTCATAGAGGTAGAAAAACAGATGAAAGCAACGATGACCTAAACAAACCGATAGGCGACATGGAAATAAACGAAGCAATTAGATATGGGCTATACAATTTTCGCATCGATAATGGCCAAAAGGCTGAGTAAGTGTCTGGAAAAAGAGGAGAAACTGACAGAGGCCTAGGGGGGCTTCAGAAGTAACAAAGGAACTGTAAAAAGGGTCTTTGTAATTAACTTAGTTGTAGGCAACAGATTGCGAAAGAAGAAAATGAAACTACACACAGCCTTTGTAGACTTCAAAGCAGTTTTTGATAAGGTCGAAAAAAAAATTCAGGGGGAAAAAATGGAGAGAATGAACACAAATGGAAGGTTCCTCGAAATGATTAAGTAGATATATAGGTTTAACTTGGAAGCAGGTAATATCAGGTAATTAGTTTACGGGGAAATTTGAAACAAAGAAGCGGGTAAGACAGGGCTGTCCATTAAGTGTTATTTTTAAATGGGCAGGCACAAATAAGATGAAAGTAGGTGTTGGAAAGTCCAAGATTATGATATTTAGGAATATGGGCAGGAAAAAGAAAGAGAGTTTGAGTTATAAAGGTAAAATGCAACAACTGGCGAGCAAGGTGTGGGGGGAAACCAGACTAGCAGAAGCTTCGGATTTGAAGAGGAAATTATTCTTTCTGAAGAAAGATGGTGAGAAAATGTCTGAAGGAAGTGATTAGAAACAAAAAAACAACAACCTAACCAACTGAGAAAAAATGTTGATGGAGGCATTAGGGAGAGACGGCGACGGCGAGATCATTAATTTTTCTGGGAAAATAATTTAAGAGAAGCAATTGAGGAAGAACTACTGAGGCAAAATAAGACACTAGAACACCAGGATGTTAAAAAAAAAATGAACTAGACATTGGAATGCATGGTAAAACGACTTGGGTTAGATCGACGTGCAGAAGCGTGGCGAAGAAAGGGAAAGGCTAGGGGGGGGGGATAAATGCAGGGTCTATAGAAAAGAGCCAGAAACAATCGTCGTAAACTGTGTATGAGTATCAATTGGAGAGGAAAAGGAGACCAACGTTGAAAAACGGCTAGGCAACGACGATAATGGACCATTAATTAAATGTTTTGAAAAGCCACCTATAATTGATTGTATTATTAAATAGCAAGTTTAAAAATCGTAATCAAATTATTTAATTGTTTGAAGTATAGCTAAATCATCAATCTACGTGAAGTATAGAATGCAAAATGTTTAAGATGTCTACAAAGTAAAGGCTAGTGGAAGTGTAAAACTACATGTAACACCAAAGAAATAAATTTATTCTCTTCTATTCTATTATTGACAGAACTTGTTATTCACTGATAGTATTTGGCGAATTTTAGTAATCTCACAACATTACATACATAAATAAATTATTTATTAGATTTGAGCCCGTCTTGTATTTAAGTCAAGAGATTTTTTAAATTAAATGATTAATATTGAACAAAATAATTTCTTTTACTCAATGGAGAAAAAAGGTTATTATTTAAAAATCACAGCGTTTTCGAAGTCTGGTAATGAAATATTGATAAGAACTAGTTTTCGTAAACGTGTTTTCCACTAGATATGAATTAATTTTTTTCTCGTTTTGAAGGTTACTTCGCAAAAAACCTCATAATATAAATGCTAGTCATCAACATTTTGAAATCAGTACAAAAAGAAGTAGGCTTATTGATTTTTCAGTTTATTTTTATCCAGGATCAAAATGAAGGTCATAATCTTCGCTTTGGTAGCACTTCCAATATGTGCGTACACGTGAAGAAATTTAACTAATTAAAAGAATTATATGTTGTTACGTATTCAATTAATTATACAATATTATTCCTATTTAATACACGGTGTTAACCGCTCAAAAATTTCTGAATTTACTGATACTTTTTTCACAATTTAAGAACAAATTGTGTAAAATATGTTTTTCAATATGTTTTTCTGATGTGCGGATTCTGTAAAAAAATTTAATTTCACAACTAAAATGATTAAATAAAGTGCAGAACAAATTATCATCCCATGCGAAAAGTAGCTTATACTTTTTCACTATTTTTTTTAATTTAAAATATTTCTTTATCTTCGTAATTCATAACATGAATTATATTAACTTTTAACTTGAAATTAATTGTTAAGTATCGGAAAAAATTTGCCCTTTTACGGCAACTCCTCTTTCCCTTATTCAACTAAAAAGAAATTTTGAATCAATTTTTTAAAATAAATATCATTTGAAGTTTTTCTATGTATCTTCGGACAACATTTTTATTGTTGGAAACCTTTTAAAATCCTTGAAAACCTTCTACATATTTTTTCTTATCCTTCAAAAATTACCTTTTTTAATTTTCCGAAATCTTTTTTAGATTTAAACAATTTGTAACTGTTCAAAACAAATATAAAACTTACGCATATCTCTATAAATAAGGTTTTTCTACCAAAAATTTAAAACCTGAAAAAATAAAAAAATTATCTTAAAATCCTCCAGTTCATTTTTCTACATATCAAGAAATCTTTAAAACTTGAAATTCATTTTTTGGGATTATCCTTATTTATTTTTCATTTACCCGAAAATATTATTAACGGTAATGGTAATTTGATGAGTAATTTGATGATAATTTCAGCTATGAATAAATAAACATTTCACCAAAAAATTGATATTTCAATCAAACAAGATTGATATTTTCAATTAAAAACAGTGGTTAAATCGAAAAATTTGAATTTCTAACAAAATATTAAAATTCTCGACGTATATTCTATAAAAAAATATTATTATTTTAGCACTAAAATATTAATTTTTCACCAAAAAATTTGTTTGAAACCAATTAATTACATAAATTTTCAACCAAATACATGAATCTTCTAGCTAGAAGATTAACATTTTCTGCCATTAGGGACTAATTTTCAGATAAAATGATAAATCGGCAATAAACAAAAATTTTATGCAAGAAAATTATTTTGCAGCTAAAGAAGACAAATTTGCTGTCAAACGCTTACATGCTCAATCAGAGAGAGGAATAATCAACTGAAATTATAATCCCTGAAACGAATGAATTTTTAATAAATATATTTAACTTCTAACCAAGTAACGGAATTTTCAACCAAAAAATATGACTTTTCAATAAAAAATGTAATAATTGATAAATAAAATTAAAAATAGTTTCACTTTCAAACTAAAAATATTTTAATTCATCTATGAATACGAATTTGAAGTTTTAAAGTTTTAAGATATTTTAATTGTCTTCAAAATTTCCAAACATCCTTGTAATTAACTAGAATTAATTATAAAATAGTGATTAAATCTTTCCGATTCTTCTTCACGATTTTTGAAATAGTTTTAATTATTGTTAAATATACTTTTAGAATTAATTTGAAAAAATAGGTAATCACTTTAAATATTCCCAGGAATCTTAAGACATTATTTTATAATATTTTGAAACTTTGAAAAATCTTTTAAAATACTTGAAAATTTTTGTTCAATTTTTTTAAAAATCTACATTTTGTATAAGATTTCTTGGTACCTTTAATTTTTTTTAGTTTTTTTTATCGTTACCTACACTCTATACATTTTGTGAACTAAGATGGTCTTGATTTTCGTGCATAATTTGATTTTTCTCATCTCAGTGAATGTCTAAAAATTTTTATAAATTATATTTAAACCTACTATTAAAACTACTATTAAAAAAATGTTAACATTAAAAAAAACTGGAGACAACTAATAAAACCTGGTATTTATGCAGCATGCAACCATTCCAAGGGTCAACAATATGATGCAAACTCCGGTCGAAAAAACAAGAATCCAACGACCAAATTTAGACCACAACTAACAAAACAAAAAATCCTATTGTAATCTGAAAAAAATGGTGGACAAAAATAAAAAAGAGGAAATAAAAATGAGCAGACAGTCAACCACATCCCCTTGCTTCTCTTTTTCTTTCTTCCCTCTTTTTTTAAAATTTTTTTATTGTCAAACTACAAAAAAATAATATTCAAAATAAAAATCAACAAAATTAATAAAATTTCATTACAACGTTTCGGTACTCAAACCTTATCAAGGCAAGCAAAATTTAAATGGTAGAAATTGACAGCACCCACGAATAGGTGCTCTCTCTTTGATACCTGACAATCGAATGAGACCGTTGCTGTCGAGATGTGCTATTAGTGCACACAGATCATTTGTGATGTTCATTTTGGGCAGAGAATGCCTTAGTATTTATTCTACATATCTGAACTCTAGTAAAGCATGACCAAAATTCCTTTCCAGGTGCTGTAGTTCTTCTGAGATTTTCATATCCACATCATTGTTAGTAATATCCGGATGCGATTCTAATGGATCCGGTGCATGATGTTCATTATCCCTAGCACATATGCCTTCAGCATCAATCATGTCTTCGTTATCCACATCTTCCAAAGCGAGCTCATTAATAGGAAGCTGCCGTTCCACTTCCATTTTGATAACAGCTGTTTCAACAGCCGAAAGCAGTCTGTTTACAGATATTAAGCGTTTCTGATCTGCCAGATTCTGCTAATTTATTTGTGTAGCTAGCTTTGGGTATTTGAGTAAGAAGAGTCTATGATGTTCTCTTCTCACACTTTGCCCACAATTCTCTGCCAAAAAATAAAGGCGCATAACATCTCTATTCATATAGTATGTCCATTTTCGTTGCTTTTTTTGGTTACTGAACATCTGCTTCTGCCTCTGGTTGTATAAGGTCATCCACCTCTGGAGGATGTTCTGGTATTGTATTATCAATAGGTTGAGGGAGGACATCAATTGCTCCTGCTTGACCGTTTGTCGCGGATTTCTCTAACTGATGTTCATTACCGTCGTTTTTCCACGCCAAATCAACCTGTTGTTTAATCTCTATTGCTCGGTCTTCTGTAACATGTAGGTTAGTCTTGATGTCTTTCACCTTAGCGATAAGATCTCTTAGTGCGACCGTTTGTAAATTTGGATACTTTGCAGCAAATTTTGTTCTTAAATTGTATCCTTTTTCCTTGTTTGTTTCAAACTTCGCACTTTCATAATAGAGACGCACCAATTCCTCTTTCATTGTGGTGTCCCAATTGATGCTCTCCCACGGCACTTCTGGCGAGGTGGTTGGCTGCAAATAGCTATTGCTAGCCAAAGCATCCTCAGCAGGCACAGCTGATATTCCACTGCTTTCCGTTTGTCGTAGATGTTCTTGCTGGCCAGGTGTTTGATTAATGAGATCTGCCTGACTATCTCGCAGCTCACCACCGTCACCGTCCCGCATGCCGTGGCCCCCAGCGGTAGCTCCAGGGGCGTCCCGACGATCCTCGGCAAGCGACAAGGGTTCAAAATCTTTAATATATTCTCCTTTTTTCATTGATTGGTTGTGGTGTTCTACTTAGTCCCTCCCCTCTTCGTTATCAGCCTATTTGGCATGGGGAACCCTGTCAGTAGCAATGCTCCCTCCAACATTGGCACCAAAGTCATGAGAGGAGAGCTCAAGCCCTACCGCGACATCAACGCGGAACAACTTCGGTAGAGTGGTTATTATTTAAACATTTCAGTGTTGAAATGTTGTCACAGGCTTATACTGCCCAACAATGTCGAAGGCATTTTTGGTTAGAGATGGATTTTTATTTGATCATTTTTGCACGGGGCTGTCCCGGTATATATCATCAGTCACGGACGCATTTTTATAATGCAATCAAGTGATCTGATGAGAGCAGTGTGCCCAGACATATTGGACAAAGCCTGGTTTTACCCCATCATTGACGGACTGGGTTGCAGTCAAGTACACGATGGGGGGACCTACAACTTAAGGTGGGTTCCGAACCACCAGAACCTCAGTAAAGGTACATTAAAAAATTTCCAGAGGTACCGGCTCAGGTATCGAACCCCGGACCTCTGAGGTGAAGTCCGAGTGTCTAACCAACTGAGCCACCGAGGCTCATTGGGTGGTTATTATTATTATTATTAAAAAAACATTTCTGTGGCGAAATATTGTTACAAGCTTATACTGCACAATATGTCGAAGGCATTTTTGGTTAGAGTTGGATTTATACTTGATCATTTTGCACGGGGCTCTCCCGGTATATATCATCAGTCACGGACGCATTTTTATAATGCAATCAAGTGATCTAATGAGAGCAGTCTGCCCAGACATATTGGAGAAAGCCTGGTTTTTACCCCATCATTGACGGACTGGGTTGCAGTCAAGTACACGATGGGGGGACCTACAGCTTAAGGTGGGTTCCGAACCACCAGAACCTCGGTGAAGGTACATTGAAAAATTTCCCGAGGTACCGGCTCAGGGATCGAACCCCGTACCTCTGAGGTGAAGTCCAAGTGTCTAACCAACTGAGCCACCGGGACTCTTTATTATTATTATTTATTTTTATTATTTATTATTATTATTTTTTATAATTTTTTTTATAATTTATTATTTTATATTTATTATAATAATAATAATTATTATTTCTGCAATATGATTAGGAATCCTCTACGTATTATCCGATGAATTTTTATTTTTGTGAAGCAAACTAAAGAAATTTAAGATACAGTTCCACTTGAAATTCAGAAACAATTTTTTTTCAATTTGAGCAAATCAAAAGTTTGGATAAAGATTACTGAAATAAAAAATTGTTCAAGTTCAAACGCAATTAATAAAAACATGTATTATAATGAAGCTTTAATAAGAATTTATTTAATTTTGCATGTTCCCAAATAAAAATATAAAATTTTTGGTATTTTTGAATTTGAACTAACAAATTTTTTATTGTGAACTTTTTGAAAAAAAACGGAAAAAAGTCTACGAGTAGCATTTTTTTTTAAAGTCACAAAAAGCTGTATTTAAAAAGATTCAAACATTAAATGTGGACAAGCCAATGGAACCATAACGAAAACATTAATATAGTAGTTTGCGTAAAAAGAATGCACAATTTATAATTACTAATATAATCTTTTTTTTTTAAACAAGAAGGAAAGGGCTACTTTAGGCTCGTTTCTATTTGCAAAAATATCTAACAGTATTTGAGTGTTTTTGGTTTTTAAAAAAACAGGCTTTTTAGCAAAACATGCAATACATCTTATACTCATTGCTAGTATATTTATTTTTTAAACTTCAGAGAAATTTTCCGTTGTCCAGAGATATACCATTGCATATCTCTGGACCACAATGAATTTTTAAATATTTTATATCGTTAATGTTACAAAATAAATAACCAGAGATATAAACGCATTTCCTGCCAAAGTATAAATATTTCACGATCGCGATTTAAAAATATTTAATTATTTTTGCACGTCAACGTGATTAATTTTCAATCGATTATGTGTATTGAACCTTTATTAGTATCAGCTGAATTTATTCGATTACCTGCAGTTGATTCAACTTTTTTTTATTTGTGAAAAAATATAGTTATGAACAATAATCAATTATTTAAAGAATTATTCCTGCAAACTTGAATTAATTACTGCCCTACTCAAATTGAAAAATTGTCCAAAGCGTGAAAGTTTAAAAAAAAAATACCTGCTATTTTATTGCATTATTCCAATAAAATTTTGTTATAAATAATATTAAATGATTAAAATAATGATTTATGTTAAACTATATTAATTATTGCCGTGCCCTATTTATAAAGTTTAGAACAAGTGAAAAAATCCGGAAAAACACAACTCTTTTACATGTATTCTGAAATTAAATTGCTATAAACAATACTAAATGGTTTAAACAACTTATTTGGATATGCAATTATTGTAGAAGAGTAATACTTTATTTATAAAAAAAAAATTTCAAACGAAAACCGCAAAAAAAATCATAATAAGCGTCGAAAACTGGCGAAATATAATTTTTCACTCATGATGTTTTTGTCATGCGTATAAAACATACTTTTTAAGGCATTTTTTGCGGTTTTCATTTGCATCAATTTTTTGTCCATATAAATCAATTTTAAATGTTTCAAATCGATTTGTTTTTTAAATTCTCTGAAAATGTAGATTATTAAATTAAAAGACTTGATAGTTGTATAATTTTTAGTTTCGAAGATTTTTAATTGTACAGTTTTCAAATAATTCCCTTCAGAATAAATTGGAAACGATTACAAATTAAAACAGTTTTGTCAAATTTAATCTTTGAAAACAAGAAGATTTTATAACTGGGCATTTATAATATAATTATTTTTTAATTTTGCAAAGTAATAAGCATTTTGAACTAAAGTTAAAAAGATACAATTTTGAATTAAAATCTAATTAAATTACTTTTTTCAAATGTTTTTTTTTATTTTTAATTAAATAATTTTAAACGTTTTTCGAGAATAATGCAATTTCAAAAGTTTCTTAATAAATTTCTTTCTATTTTATGTACGAATATGACGGTGAATTTATATTTTGTTCAATTTTTAGAAAACTAGTTAAATTTTTTAAGAAATTATCCAACTTTATTCTTAGAAAGAAGAATTTTCAACCCAACGGTCGAATTTTAAAAAAAAGATGAAACTTCAACCAAAAGTCGTTACACTTTTAACAAAAAAGTTGAATTTTGCATATTAAAAACTTTACATTAGAGTAAAATACAAATTAAAAATCCTGTTTAACATCCAATAATCAAATTGATGCAAACTCCTTTAAAAAAAAAAAACAAGAATCCCACGACACAATTTGGACTACAGCAAGCAAGCAAAACTCTGATTTTTTAAAATTTAAAATTTAAATTTTTTAAAATAACTTTAGACAGAAATAAAAAAGAGGAAAGAAAAATGAGAAGGCAACCAAACATATCCCTTCCTTCTTTTTTTCTTTCTTTTATCTATTTTATTTTTATAGCTATCAAATTAAAAAAGAGCCCATTGAAAATAGAAATAAAACTTTATTTAAAATAAATTTTATTAAAAAATTTTATTTTTATTTTTATTTTCAATGGACTCTTCTTGTAATTTGATAGCTATAAACATAAAAAATATGAAAGATAGATAAAATAAAGAAGGGTTGTGGCTGATTGCCTTCTCATTTTTCTTTCCTCTTTTTTATTTTTGTCCATAAATTATTTTAAAAAATGTTTCAGATTACAATCGGATGTTTTTTCGTATGTTCCATGTTGTCCAAATTTGGTCGTTGGATTCTTGTTTTGTTTTTTTTAACAGGAGTTTGCATCAATTTAAATTTTCAAGCTAAAAAGTAAAATTTTTGAAAAAGAAATAACTTTCCATCCTAAAAAAATGATATTTCAAGAAAATAGTTTATTTTCAATCACGAAAAATGCAGTCTTAAGCAAATAATTGAATTTTCAAGGAAATGGTTGAATTTCAACAAATTATATCAGGCCAGAAGAATTTAGAAAAAAATTTGAACTTTTAGCTAAATAGTTAAATTTGCAATCAAACGAGATTAAACTTGGACCAAGAACAGTTACATTTTCAACCAAATGATTTGATAATAGGAGTAACTGCGAAATAAAACCATACTAAGGAATTTTATTTATACCCCACCCCCTTCCCCACTCTTGCAGTGCCACAAATATGATCCCAAAATTAAAAAAACTACAATTTTACGCGTTATTGTAAGTTTCTAGCCATTTCTGTCATCCTTTTCATATTATTTTCTCATTGAAAAGTGATAGTTTTTTAATTCTTTGGAGTAGTAAATTTTTTTATTAACATTATATGATTATTCAAACAATTATTGATTGTTTATTTACAAAATTTCTAAAAAATTGATTCAGAGTTGTTCAGCTTTCACTACATTAGTACCCTCTGCTACTTTTTGATAAATAATTTCAAAATTTTGATAAATTTCTTCCAATTTTAATAAATCTCTGTTGTTTTAAACATTTTTTATTTGTTTGAATCATTTTGATATTTTTAAACAAATATAATTTGTTTAAACAATTGTTTTTCTAAAAATGTTTTTAAAATCGTATTTCCTGGATTGAATATAATATTTAATGATTTCCAGCAGTATTCAATTCAACTAAAAGCCTTATGTTATTGTTAATACAATTAATTATTGTCTTTTTTCTTTAATTTCCTTCAAACTGAGTATGGATAGTGCACACCTTTTTTTGCGCATTATTATATAAATCATCAAAGTCATAATAAAATTTACATTGTAAAATTTTTTTCTATCATTCATATTTTTACAATCTTTACCATGATTACATTATAGAAAAGTACATTCATGAATGCAAATTATGATTCAAGTTTCAAAATGTTCTCTACAAAATATTTGTGAGGACGAAGTGCTATATCCTTTGTAATTTATAATAATTAAAATAATATCAAATTTACTTTTCTTTACTTTGTACAATTAGTAGAATTTATTCACAATCATTTGAATAACAAAAATCATATGACAAGCCAATTTTCCAATGAAAAAACGAGAAATGAGGATCAAAAACAGTACTTACTAAAAGTAGCAAACAATAACAAAAAAGCAGTTTGAAACAGTTTGCAGATATCAGAAAGAAAAGATTGTCTTTGGCCAAAAAATTTTTTTATCATAATCGTAATTAGATTCGACATAAAATATTATAGCGTTTTAAAGTCTTTTATGAATATAAAGCTGAACGAATAAAAATTGTTTAAACAATTTTTTGTATTCAGAAAATTTGGATTTTCTCGAGTGCTTACTTAAACCAAAAATTTTAAAGTAAAGAAATGCAATTCCTTACTTCGTATTTGGAATAAAATTCGGGTCAACATGTCCTTCCAGTATGAAAACAATGATTGCAATGTATTTTTAGACCACCCTAATCCGACACTTTTTTTGACCGTCGGATTGTTTTCGATCCAAAATTTTTCAGGTGAATTTCCTTATTCTTTTGAACGTACAAATATTGAGGTGAAATAGATTAAATCTGTAAATCCTTCCCTTGATAAGCAGAACTTGTTTTCGTAGACGTGTTTTTCACTCGAGATAAATGAACTTTATCCTCATTTCAAAGGTTTCTGTGTCAAAAAACTCAGTATATAAATGCCCGCCATCAGCATTTTGATTTTAGTACAAAAAACCAAGACTTTTTTTATTCTATTGTGTATTTTAATAAACGACCACGATGAAGGTTTTAATCGTTGCTTTGGTGGCATTCCCCGTCTGTAAGTACACATGAAGAAATTAAAGTAATCAAACAAATTGTTAGTTATTTTTTATGAATTAATTTTGGAATGTTATAGATCCAAAAATGTTTCTCTTATCCTTAATTGATAAATTGTTACTCTAAATAGAAAAGAATCAACTACGATGTGAGGATTTAAAAAATTTTTGATTTTCAATTTCACAACTTCACAAATTATAACTATATTTCTTTTTAATTTAAATCAAGACATGCCAAGTTATTCAAACACCAATCAAGTTTTCAACAACAATAAGTGCGACATGTTAAAAATATTTTTTACGTCACGTCTTTTGAAAAAACCTGACGAATTTTCAAACAAGAAAATTTGAAACAAAAAAGATTAAACTTTATCCAAAAGCAATTACATTTTTGACAAAAAAAATTAATTGTTCAAAGTGAACTCAAATATTAAACAATATAGTTGCCTTCTGACCACTACCTTGAATTTACTACCTAGAAAAATAATGTTTTAACCGAATATTTAAATTTTTGAGGTGAAATGTTATATTCTTAAAAAGCAGTTCACTTCTGAATCCAAAAATATTAGAATCCATATTCAAACAGACTGTTAAACTTTTGAGTTAAAAAGAGGAATCTTTTAGAAGACAATTGCATTTTTAAAACGAAGAAACACCCAACTTTTCAAAAAAAAGATAAAACTAGAGATGAGAAATTTTTCCTGAGATTCCTGAGAAAATTAAAAAATATTTCCAAAAATTATTGGAATTATTGTTTTGAAACTTTTCAAAATCTTCAAAAATCTTCTAAATTTTTTTTCTAATAATTAAATATTAACATTTTGTTTAAATTTATTTGAAATCTTTTTAACATTTAATTCAATCTCAAATCTCTTTAAATCAATTTAAAACTTTGAAATATATCTTTAAAAAATTAAGTTTTCACACAGAAAATTTATATCCTGACAAATTAAAAAAACCTTTTAAGATAATTCTTCATCATTTTTAATTTTTCCTAAAATTTTATTATTGGCTTGTTGATTAATGACCCCAGAATTGTTTTTTTTACCGGTACCGAAAAAATATATAGTTGTGGTCACATTTTAAAAACATAATTATTTTTCAAAGTGATAAAAAAATTCATAAGGAAATTTTATCATGAAATAAAATGACTTTTTTAAAATTTTGACGTACAAAATTAATTGTATTAATTAATTGTGTGTATTTTAAATAAAAAACAAGACTTTATAAAGAAAAATGTAATATTTAATATTTTAGACCAAAAAAATTTTTAAATAAAAAAACAGTCGAATTGTTCCAAAAAAAGAAAAATTTTAACAAAAAAGTCAAATCAACAACCTACAAGAATTAATTTTCAACCAGTTTTATTTTTAACCGTAAGAAATTTATAATCTTTGAAAAGGCATCTATTTTCTACAAAAATATAATTTTTTATCTTAATAACATTAATTTTCTGGAGAAAAGTTAATTTTCAACCAACAATTTAAACTTTCAACCAAATAAATGAATTTCCTATTAAAGTAGATTAACTCTTAACCAAGAAATTGAATTTTCAATCAAAAAGATGAGTTCGAAACAAAAAGTATAACAGTTGACAACTAGAATTAAATTTTTTTGTTAAAACTTTTAAAAATTTAAGTTAATTCAAAAATACGATTTTTCAACAAAATTTCTCTATCCTTTTTAAAGAAATTCAAAGGATTTTTAGAGATTTCAGATATATCGAAAAAGTATCTAGTAAATTTCTGAACATCCTTTTTCTTTATTTGTAGGATTTTACAAAATTTTAGAATCAAAGTGAAGAGTTTACATCAATTGAAGACCTTTTGAATAACGTTTTTCGTACGTATCCAGATAAAAAATCATTTTTTTGGTACAAAATTAATCTTTTTGTGTGAAATTTTATGTTTTTAATTGAAAATTTGACTTTTACGTTGAGAATTCATAAATTTGATTGAAAATTCGTCTTCTTTATTAGTAAATTAATCTTTTGATTTCAATAATCGTATTTTTTAGTTAAAACTTCGACTTTTAGATATAGAATTCTTAAATTTGGTTAAAAAATAGTTCTTTTTTTTTGTCGAAAATTAAACTTTTTGTTTAAAACTTCATAATTTTTAGTTGAAAATTTGACTATTTGGTTGAGTATCCTTAAATCATATTGAAAATCCATATTTTCTTAAAAGTTAATTAACCTTTTCGTTAAAAAATTTCCCTTTTTTATTGAAAAATTAACCTTTTGGTTTAGAATTCTTGAATAAGGTTACAAATATGTTGTTTTTTTGGCTACAAATTAAACAACGAGTAAGATACATTTTCAGCAAAAAAATATTAATTTTGGATTAAAATCATGAATTTAAAAAGAATGAATGTAGAATAAAGTAGCTTCACTCTTAACCAAGCAATTGAATTTTCAACCAAAAAAGAAAAGATGAGTTCAAAACAAGAAATATCACATTTGATGATTCAAATGAAAATTTTTATTTAAAATTTAAAAAATTTTAATTAATCCGAAACTACCAAAAAATACTAATACTATTTTAAGTGTCTCCCAAATTTCAAAACTTCCCAAATATCTTTTCAAATATCTCGAACTTTTTTTAAATTGTTTTGAAATTTTCCAAAATCTTTTTTGTCAGGTTTGGAAATGTTTTGCGATGTTAGTTAATATTTTTAAATATTCTCTTCAAATTAATTCTTCAAACTAAATAATCACTTTAAATATTCTCAGGAATCCTAAGAAATTTTTTAATAATATTTTTAAACATTGAAAATCTTTAAAAATACTTCAAAAGTTCATTAAAATTTTTTTTAAATAGACATTTTGTACAGTTAGTACATTTTGTAAAAAAAGATATTCTTAGTTTTAAGTATAATTTAATGTGTTTAAAAGTTTAGAAATTTAAAACTTTACAATTTGAAGCTTCTTCTTTATAACGAAAATTTTTTAATTAAAATTCATCACTTGGAAACTGCGCTTCAAAATTTGTTTGAAAATGCAAAAGAAAAAACTAAAAACAGCCAATCAAAGTAATATTTGCGCATTATGCAACCAATCAGATAGTCAAAAGGGACAAGTTCGAGATTTTCGAAAATTTCTGTTAACCTATTTTTAAGATAGGATTCTTTATTTTTGAATGGAGTTGTGAAAATCCCACTCATTTATTATACAATAACATATGTTTTTCAAATTTCAAGGTCTGGCGAAATATATAGATTTCTTCAAGTATCACAAAGATTTTGTACAAGCTCGACTCTTCGAATGGTTTCAGTTGCCGCCTGATAATTTAAATGAAGAATGCAACGTTAATATCGAAAATGTGTGGCCACAAATTGGTGCTGCATTTGACAAATTTTAAAAAGTGTTTGATGACGTCTATACGGAAGCATTAGAAAACCAAAAATATGATGTGGATAGAGTGGGAAAAGCTTTCAAGGAGAAATGTAATAGAAGTAAACCTTTCAAGGACACAAGAATGTATACAGTCAAAGCAGCGCTACCATGTGCCAAGGAAGAGAGTCTGAACAAGCATGATAAAAATGCTGTATCTCACACATGCTAAAACTTGTGCCAAAAGTGGCCACTGTAAGTTTGTTTATTATTTTATATCAATTCCACAATTAAATTTAAATAATATATTTTTTCGATGTGTGAGTCAACCAATGGGGATGTTGCGTGAAATGAGATAAAAAGATATTTTTATTCTTTGGTACCTCATTGTCATATTAAAAGAGAAAAGAATATTTTATTAAATAAGAAACATGCTTTTTTCTGAATAAAGTTTGAATATGGCTCCCGCTCGCGGTATTTTTCGCCGAACACATTGATTGGCTATGTATGTGTGACATCACTCTTCGCGGGAAAATTCAAACAACAGTCCACCTTTACAACATTCCCCCGTTGGCATCAATGTCTCGTACAGGACTAAAACTTTAAATTCCTATGAGGTTTTTGGTACCAAATTAATCCTTTTGTCTACAAATTTATGTTTTTAGTTAAAAATTCAAGTTTTTGGTTGAGAATTCTTGAATCTTATTAAATTTTTTTTGTAGTAAATTAATCTTCTGGCTTCAAAAACCATCTTTCTTAGTTAAAGCTTCTACTTTTTGCTTCCAAATTTTTAAATTTGGTTCAGAAATTGGTGTTTCCTTCGGTAGAAAATTAAACTTTTTCTTTAAAAATTTATCTTTATTAGTTGTAAATGCAACTGTTTTGGTTGAGAATTTTTTAATTATATTGAAAATTCATTGATGGAAGGTGGGATGTAGAGATGTTATTTGGTCCCAGCCTTGATCTTTAGATGTGTGGTTGATCGGACTGCTGACCGGGCGCTGACTTGACAGACTGGCTTGGGGGCCGGTGGAAACCGAAGCCCGAGCGACGTGAAGCGAAGTTGGCCGGCGAGAGTTGGGCGTCTGCTAGGGCACTTATCAGGTGCTGGCGAGGCAGACTAGCTTGGGGCCGGTGGAAAACCGAGGCCCGATGTTTGCAAGCTGACCGATCCCGTTGAGAAGAGATCGAGGGTTGCGGGGCTGTTTTTCGAGCTGACCGACCTCTTGAAAGGAAATTTTCGAGGGTAGTGGGGCTGTTTTCGAGCTGACCGACCTCTAGTGAGAAAAGATTCGAGGGTAGCTGGGCTATTTGGAAGCTGACCGACCTCAAGTATAGATGAGAGGGTAGCGGGGCTGTTTTTCAAGCTAGGTGGCAGGATTGATGTTTGAGAGAGAGAGCGCGCGAGAGAGAGAGAGCGAAAGCTCGACGGAGCTATTGGAAGGAGACCGCCACTAAGGAGGAGAGGAGAGGAAGTTTAAAGTAAACTGTGAATTGATTTAAATGTATCTTCACTCAGAGCTTAAAAAAATGATACAGAGTATCTAGACATTCTCTTAGGATGGTGAGTCCGGAGAGGTTGACGGAGCGAGAGTTCTTCTTTCGGGTCTATGTACCCGTCTTTTAAACAGCGGGTCCGAGAGGCTGCCGGCCGTCGGTTGGCGCGGAGTTCCCGACGAATCGCAAGAGAGGTGGAGGGGCGTTTCGGCCGCCTCGGCATCCCCTTCTCTGGTTTTTTCCGCGCGCAGACGGCAACTTTTGAAACGCACGGTAGCGTTCCAAAATTGCCCTCGTTTCACAAGTTACGGTAAGATTCGTAAAATCATCACTGAAGAATGTATAAAAATAAATTTAAAAAAAATAAAACGAGACGCAAATTAAAAAGTAACGTGGATTCAAGATAAAATTACAAATAAAAATGACGAGAGTTAAAAAGAGACATAAAATAAAATGGAAGGAAAAACGACATGAATAAAAATAAAAATAAAATGACGAAAGGTTAAAAGAAACTTAAATCAAAACAAAAGGAAAATGACATTAAAATAAAAATACGACAAAAGTTAAAAGAAACTTAAAGTAAATAATGAAAGAAAAATGACATAAAAATAAAAATACTTAAATTAGAAATGAGAGAAAATGAGATGAACAAAATACGGCGAAATTTTAAAAACTTAAATTAAAAAAGAAGGAAAATGACATTAAAAATAAAAATACGACAAATTTTAAAAGAAACTTAAATTAAAGATGAAAGAAAAATTACAGGAATTAAAAAATAAAATGAAAACGCTGACAAATCAAAAGAAACATAATAAAAGTTCAAGAAAACGGAATTACAATAATATACAATAAAATTTACACTATAGCGCGCGCGATTATTATTCTATAGAGATTAATCTCCTTTGCTCGGCCTTCCCCCTGAATGTAAATAAAAATGAAATAATAATAGAAAAATATTTGTTTCAATTTCTAATTTCGGGAGGGTATCGTTTTGTCAACGCAAGGTTGTCAGCCGCTCTCAGATTTCCTCGCGATGGTAGAGGAGTAAGAGAGAGAGAGAAGGCACTTAATTTGATGAGTCACGGCCATGCTGGTCAGGCTAGCCATGGGACGGGGAATCCTCTCCGTGCAGTTGCCGACCAGATGGCCTATTACGGCTTCTCTCGCCCTTTCTCCCATTAAGTCTAAGACTCATAAGGTTAGGCGAGGTCGTAAAGAGGCCATCAGAAAGCAATTAAGCCGGAAAATTGTCCCAGCTCGGATTTACGTGAGTAAACACGAGCGGGGATTTATTCCGGCAAATTGCTTGCTGATGGCTCACAACTCTATGGGACCGAAGTGGACTATATCATCATATTTTTTATTGTAAATTAATATTTTGGTTTACAATTTGACCTTTTTAATTGAAAATTTAATTTTTTGGTCGCGAGTTCTTGAGTTTGGCTTACAATTTTTTTTCGTCATAAATTAAACAACTGTGTTGTAAATTTGAACTATTTATTTAAAATTCTTTATTTCTAGTAAATTAATATTTATGTTTAAAATTCGTATATTTTGAGTAAAAATTAAACGACTAGGTTTCAAAGTTGAAGTACCCTCTTCAAAACTAAAACAAAAATATTTATTTCTTAAAATTTGAACTTTTTGGTTCAGCATTCTTGAATTTTATTAAAAATTCTAATTTTTCGTCGTAAATTGATCTTTTGGTTTAGAAATTCATCTTTTTTAGTTGAAAATAACTTTTTGGTTCAGAATTGTTGGACTTTGTTAAATAATTGGTTGTTTTTTTTATAGAAAATTAAACTTTGTGTTTACAAGGTTAAACTTTTTCTTGAAAAATTGATGTTTCTTCTTCAAAAAAATCAACTGTTTGTTGGAGAATTTCTGACTTGATAGTGTATAGTTTTTGGATCCTAATCAAAATTCGTCATTTTGGTGATAAATTAATATTTTGCTTTAAAAGAAAAATAATCTTTTGATTTAAAAATTCATTTTTTTGGTTCAAAATTTAACAGCTAAATTTTAAAGTTGAACTTCCATCTCAAAAATTAATTTTTTGATTGTCAATTCAAAAGTTTAGTAAAAAATGCATCTCTTTGGTTGAAAATTAAAATGTTTTATTGAATTTTCCTTTAATTTTTTCTTTAATTACTTCAGTAATTAAACGAATTTATTTTAAGTGGAGATTGAACTATTTTGTTAAAAATGAGTTTGTTGTTTTTTGTTCTTGTCGAAAATTAATCCAATTTAGTTTGAAATTCAAGTTTTGGGCTCAGAGTTCTTGAATTTTGTTTGAAATCCGTATTTATTGGTATAAAATAAACTTTTTTTCATCAAAATTTTATATTATTCGTTTAATAATCTAACAATATTGTATGAAAAAATTTAACTTTTTGCATTGAAAGTTCAATAATTTGGAAAAAAAATTAATTAATGAAAAGTTGAACTTAGTTGAAAATAGCTTTGAGATATTTTCATTGATACTTTAAATCTAAAAAAAGGTTTGCTGTTTAAATTTAAAGAGTTGGTTCGCTTTTTGAGATTTTTAGCTATATGTACGATGCAGATAGAAGGAGTTTTTAAAATGAAACTTTAGGGGATTCTTTTTAAATTCCGAAAGAAAATTTTTATTACTATTAGAACTACGCGCAAACGACTTTTTATTTTCTCTATACGCCCTAATGAATATCTACTATAGAAACATTATCTATTAAAAAGGGGCCTCCCGAAATAAAAATAAAAATTGTAAAGTTTCTGAATCTTTGACTTTGAATTGAATATAGTATGCAATTTCAAATGGTCAAATATAATCAGATAAAAATTCAAAGTGATATAAATTCAAAAGATTTGAATTGTTATTAATCCCATTTCAAACGATTTTTATTAGAAACAATACAATTTTAGTGTTTTCGAATTTTAAATAATCCAGTTTTCACGATTCTCATCTAAATTAACATAATGTGAAACATTTAAAAATAGTCCTTACTTCAAAATTTTATTTCCAAATCATTCAATTTCGAGATTCCTCACTTCCAAGTATAATTGTTCAATTTTAAATCATCTGAATCAGAAATTACGGATTTTATTCCATTCAATTCCAAATATTGTTATTTTTTTCTTAGAAATTTTACCTAATCAGAAATGGATTTAATTGGATCATCACCAATTAATAATACAGTGAAACTCTGAGACTGTGCTAGTTTTGGGGCTAGCCGTGATTTTTTTTCAATTTCAAATGCTTTGAATTAAAAATTCTTAGCCATTAATTACTGTTTTAGCAATTTTTTAAATTTACTATTTAAGAATTTCATTTAATAATCAATTTTTAAACCGTTTATATTTTGAATCTTAGGAAATAAATGTTCCACAGATATTAAAGCGTTTTCTGCCAGTGCATGAATAGTTCACGATCCCGATTCTAAAATTTTTACGCATAGAAATGTTTCGTAGAGCCGCTCAGCCAACACGTACAATTGTCGCGCCAATCACCCAGTGAGCAGCGCCACTTCTGTTTAGTAAAACGGCTCCACTGATTCGGGAGCACCATTACCCCAAACAATTCGAACTGTTTGATCAACCTTATAGTTAAGCCGCTTCGCATACCGAAGTGCAGTGAAACTCACAATTAGTGCGACGGTTTTACCTAAATTCTCTCGTGCAGTTATTTTCACACGCCAGAGTAATTAATTTTTAATAAATGATGTGCACTGATTCTTTATTTGTTTTAGCTGAATTTATTCGATTAGTTACTAGCTGCTTGAATAGCTTTTGTCAGTTGTTAAACAATATTAATTTGTTAAAATACACAGCACTAGTCTTTTTTGTATTTCTATAAAAGATATAAGCATCTTTTTCCTAAATATTTCTCCATTTTTTGAAACAAGCAAAAATATGGAAGCGGGTAACGAAACATGTAAATAAGTTTTTTTTTGTAATTATCTAACCATTTATTTTATTTATTGGAACTATTTTAAATCTCGTTTATTCTTTCTTTGATTACACTTTCTATTGAAGGTAGTGGATAATTATTTTGTTGTAATGTAATTTTTAATTCTTTTAAATTTTCTTCTCTCAAACTGAAATCTTTTACTTAGTTTCATGCATCTATCTACTAGCCCTTTTATTAATCCAACTTTTTGCTTAAATTGATGGTGTGAATTATATTTTATATATTTTCCTGACCGTGAAGGTTTTTTGTACCAATTGGTAATTAAACTTCCATTTTCAGCTTTTTTAATTGATATATCAAAATAATTTAAGGTGTTATTATTTTCTAATTCAAAAGTAAATTTTTAGGATTCTTCTATGCTACTGAATGTGATAACTAATTCTGGAATTTTATCAGTGGGAACTATAGTGAATATATTATCGACGCACCTTTTATAGAAAAGTGGTTCAAAAGTTAATTCGATAATGATTTACTTTCTGAATCCTTTGAAACGAGATTGGAAGCAACTGGAGATACGGAAGAACCCATGGGACAACCTGATATTTGCTTGTAAAACTTTTGGTTGAAAGAGAAAACAGTATTATTAAATACTGTCCTAACAGCTATTGAAATTTCAGAATTAGATTTTTTCTTAAATTTCAAAAAAACCTTCATGCTCAGGGCAATATTTAAATTATAATTTACACCATCAATTTAACCAAAAAGTTGGATTAATAAAAGGACTAGTAGATAGATGCATAAAAAGAAGCGATTTTATTTTACAGAAGAAAATTTAAAAGAATTAAAAATTACATTACAACAAAATAATTATCCACTACCTTTAATAGAAAGTCTGATCAAAGAAAGAATAAACGAGATTTACAATAGTTCCAATAAACAAAATAAATGGTTAGATGATTACAAAAAAAACTTATTTACATGTTTCGTTACCATATGTACACGGTTACTCAGAGAGATTAAAGAGTGCTTTGAAAAAATTCAAAATTAATGTATATTTTAAGAGCAATCAGAAATTGTAAAATTGTTTTATAAATAAGAAAGATTCTGAAAAAATTGAAAATTTGTCAAACGTGGTTTACGTAATAAAATGCAAAGGTTGCAAAAAAGTTTATATTGGTGAAACAGGTTGAAGGTTAAAAACAAGAATAGCTGAACATAAAAGAGATTGCAGGATTGGCAATTTGAACACAGGTTTGTCACAACAATCGTGGAATTTTGATCACCTTTTTGATATGGACTTTGATAATATAAAGATTTTAGCAAAAAAAAACACTTACAAATGTAGAATTTTAGAATCGATTCTTATTAATAAATATGAGAATTGTTCCATTAATTTAAAAACAGAAATACTCAGTGTAACTAAATATTACCATAATATAATAAGTTGAATAGTAAATTTCTAAAAATAACTTGGCGCGCTATTTTTGCTTAGTTGAATGAGGCCCTCTATATTGAAAACTCTGTACTAAATATCCAACATAACCCAAGTTTAGTTTCCTGTCACCATTACCTTCTTGTCCGTCTTTTGACTGTCGTGGTTCACTCAACTGTTTTTTCAAAAGGTAACCTTAATTATTGGGAGCCTCTTTTGTTTTTTTTGAGATTTTTCCCAATTAAAAATTATGTATTCGGAAATGATATCAAGCCGTCTTACTTTTTTCATTAAACCACAATTTTTGATGTTCGAAAATTGTTTATAAGGCATATTGACTTTTGTTTTCATCATAATTTTTTTCTGCAAAAATGTTAATTTTTTTAATTAGTTAACTTTTTATACCAATTCTTTATTACGTATAATTTGCCTGCGGATGACCGACATATTGAGGTCGAAACGTCGCAAAATCTTAAGACCGAAAACATTGAACTAATGTTTATATTAAGTTAACTATTTGGATCGATCGGAGAAAGAAATTTTGCTTATTAATACTAAGAAGTTGGTTTCAATGTTGATTAATTTGATTTATCAATAACATTTTCAACTAATTTCAGAAATAATAAATTTTAATAGAATCAGTTAACAGTTAATCAGTTCAAAACATAAATAGCATTAAACAATCATTTTCAATGAATCAATATAATAATTTGTACATTATGTTTTCTTTAAATTTGAAACAACATGTTTATATGTTTAATTTATTGATGAACTTTCAAAACTAATTACGAAAAATTAAAGTTCTTTACTCATGATTTTGAAAATTTAATTAGATACTCATTTCACTTCGTAAGCATTAGGAAAATTATATAATTGTAACACAGGTATCGTGCAGAATAAATAAACTTGATTGTAAAAGTAATGGCGAATATTATGTTATAATATTGAAATAATTCCAGAAAATTTATGTTTTGACAGAATTATATCATGATTATTCAATCATTTCAAAAAAAAATGAAACCATTATTTTCGTTGAAAATCCGAATAATTTAAAGCTTTAAAAAATTTTTTTTATTGAAAAATTTAAATAACACAGGACCACAAAGCGCATAAGCCTGCAACGTAAGATAAACTAGGTGACCTTATGTTTTTGAGATCGCTTAATCCGAATCGGATGTCCGTTTGACGATATCAGGTCAGTATCAAGGTCAGTTCAAGGTCCAACCTACAAAATTAATCAATAATCAACTAACTTAGGGAAACTTTAGGTTTAAGTGGTCGCTGATTTCGAATCCTGTGTCCATTTGACGCTATTTGCTAAGTATCAAAATCAGAAGTTCAAACCTACCGAATTGATCGCTAACCAACTAAATCAAGATACCCCTAGGTTTAAGTGATCACTGAATTTGAATCCGGTGTCCGCTTGAGACCGGAAGTTCAGTATCAAGGTCAGTTGAAGGTCAAACCTATAAAATTCATCACTAACCAACTAAATCAGGGTACCCCTAGGTTTCCGTGGTCGCTGAATTCGAATCTGGCGTCTGTTTTACGTCGGCCGTTCAGTATCTAAATCAGTTGAAGGTCAAACCTACAAAATTAATCGCTAACCAACTATGTCAGGGTACCCCTAGGTTTTTTTCGAATTCGAATTTCGAATTCGAATTCGAATTCGGTGTCCGTTTGACACCGGCAGATCAGTATCAAGATCATTTGAAGGTCAAACCTACAAAATTCATCGCTAACCAACTAAATCAGGGTACCCCTAGGTTTCCGTGGTGGCTGAATTTGAATCTGGCGTATGTTTGACATCGTCCGTTCAGTATCTGGGTCAGTTGAAGGTCAAACCTACAAAATTAATCGCTAACCAACTATGCCAGGGTACCCCTAGGTTTAAATGATCGCAGAATTCGAATCCGGTGTCCGTTTGACACCGGCAGGTCAGTATCAAGGTCAGTTGAAGGTCAAACCTACAAAATTCATCGCTAACCAACTAAAGCAGGGTATATTTGGATTTCAGTGATCGCTGAACAGCAGAACCCAACTGTACTAAAAAATTGGTACAATCCGCTTACATTATAGTGCAGTTTCGAGCACTATGAGGGCTGTCTAGAATATCCCTAAAAGATAGACGACAGAAATATAAGTAGAAAGTATATAGTCGATTCCTACTATACAAAATAACTATTGAGTTGGAGGTTACTACTTTTCATATGAAGGAAAGTAGAAGAACGTCAAGGTGGACCGATCGTGGCGCCTATTTACGAAGGAAAAAACACTACATATCCGTGATTAAAATCTACAGTTGCCACGTTATTAAAACTAGCTTCTTTACTAGGTATCATTAGGTTGAAATAGCTAAATCAACCACATACTCATAATTTTATTAGTAAGGAGTCCTTGTTGTTTAAACCAGACTTCGCTTAACTAGAGCCGTTTGATTATTTTAAAGAAAAATATTTTTTCAGTGCAGGACTACATATTGGTAATTAGAATTTGAGCCTTTTTTTGGTTAACATTTTTGTATAAACAATTTCTTACCAGCACCATTGCTTTTGAGGTACTTTAGAGAATCAGCGTTCTAACTTTGAAACATTTATAACTTTTTGTTGCTAAGTAACTTGTATTCGAAACCCCGCAATTAATTATCAGGCCTCGTTGCTTAAATTTAAACAATTTAACCATAATTTCACAGGAACTTGGTCTCTTAGAGCCGTACTTATATATTTGAGTAAAAATATTGTCCCTTACATGTATTTAAATAAACAAAAATTACTATTATCACACACTAGAATTTTCAAAATTATTTTCTCAATTTTTTTACCTATTAGTTGCTTTTGTGCAATTAATATTCGTCGAGGGGAAAATATATTTGAATAGTTCTTATTCGTAATTGAATGATCTAGTGAAATGCAAGAAAGAAAATAAAAATATGTTTATTGGAAAAGTGTTAATCCAGATAAATTAAAAAATTAAATCACTGTGAATATTTCAAAAAGCCACAATCTGCCGAAAACGTACCACGAAAATTCGGAATCAGGACATTATTTTAAATAAGGATCATAAAAAATATGTTATTTACCTCGATTATAAGAGAATTGATTATAATTATAAGAGAATTGATTGCTATTTGTAATCACACTTTATTTCATGCTAATTATTTTCATGATAATAATAATATTATTAGTAATAATAATAATTATACATTTAAAACCCGAACGGGTACACCCGTCTTAAAAATCTATATAAACACAACACCTTTTATAGTACACACGGAGAATTATAGATTTATTTATTTATAGTACAGCAGATAATAATTAAACAATAAGATTCATAATTAGATTCAAACGTTCGAAGTCGTCATATATATTGTGATTTGGTTCTGTTGCTACTTTTTTATCCGCTTTTGTTTTTTGCTTATTTCTGAAAATGAAGCAATATTTAAATTTAAAAAATATTTATATCTTATATAACGTACAAATAAAAAAACGAGTCCATTGCTTTTCAACCAATTTATTGTTCAAAAAATGGTGGATACAGTCCAATCAGTCAATATGGAATCGATTAAATTTATCTGAAAAAATAGATCAAAAGAAATAATCGGTCAAAAACCAATGACCTGAAGAATAATTAATAATTGGTCATTGCGAATTAATAGCATTTAAAATTTACAAAAACACACATCGCGTTTAAAATTAAATAATTTTGAATTTATTTTATTTTAAATTTAAACATTTCAAATTAGAAGCTGAAGTTCTATCATTTCTGATTTATGGCGTTAAAAATTAAACCATTTTATTTTTAAGCGCAGATATTCGAAATCTAGTTCTATGAGAGTCAAATTTCATAAATACAATTTCAATTACAAATTTAAAGCAACTGAAATTGTATTACTTCTAACTACAAGCGTTCAAAACGGAATAATTTTAAATTAGCATCTTTTGAATTAAAATAATTTTTAATCCTAAGAGATCAAAATTTGAAAACTAAATTGAATTTTTTATAGTCAAATCTTTTAAAATACTACAATTTTGAATTTTTATCACACACACCCTTATATACGAATTAAATTGATTTCGAATGGGAAACACTAAAAAAGACAAATTTTCTACGGAAAATGTTTTAAAATAATTTTGTTAATACTTAAAGTTTTAAATTTTTCATTTATTTTAAGTAAATTTAAATTGTTTAGAAATTAAACAATTTTAAATTTTTTGCGACGATCTAGGAAGTTCTACTATTTTAATCTTATTTGCATAATTGAAACAGCAATATTTTCCGCTTTAACACTTTGATTTCTTACATTTTAACACTCATTTTAGAATTATGGTTCATTCTTGAAAATTTTTCAACCATATATTTTAAACTTTAAAATGATTAATTTTTTTTTAATTTTCACCTAAAAATCAGAAAATTATTAGATATTACCGTAAAAATGTTGTATTCTAAACAAAAATACATAACAAGATTGCTTTAGATAAGTCTTCTTTTTGAAATCGCAAAATTTTACAATTTTGAATTCGAAGTTGTTGTTTTTTACGTTGAGTTTGAACTTCAAACAACTTTTTCCGAATTCAAATCCTTTAAAAATTGAAGGATTTTTAAATTATGATATTCAACTCAAGTAATAAAAAATTATAAACAATTTAATATCGTTCGACATGCACTTTAGATACCTTCCCTCAAAAAAGCGTTAAAGGAATTTCTTGTTTGTACAGTTTCAACATTCCCTGACATTCTATTTTTTGTACATACTTCAAGGTCAAAAATCTCTTTTAAATTTTTTTCAGAAATTTATCAATTATTTCCTAAGAGATATTTTCTACTTTATTGACCCTTTTGTTTGAACGAAATTACCAACACGCTATTTTTAGATTCATTATTTTTAAGGGTTTACAATCAAAAAATTTTTCATTTTGAACATTGATAACAAAGGTGAAATTATTTTTATTTATTTCAGAAAAGTATGTCTTATCATTTTTTGCGTTCAATCAAATTTTTTTGATACGATTAAAATTTAGATTACTATAATTTCTAGATATTTTACTTTCAAATATTTAATTTATTATTTAATGTCAATTAATTCCTAATGAAATTGTTTAAATTGAAAAATTGAGGTTCAAGGTTTTGAATTTTAAAAGATACTGTTAAAAAATTTTCAAAATCATTCAATTTCAAACGCTTTTATTATAAATATCCCGCTAAATCATAATGTCAACCATTCCACTACCGGTACATTTATTATATGATTAACACTTTTATTTGAGAAATGTACAAAATGATTATTATATATCGAAATAAAACTTTCATAATTAAACATTATTAAAATTTTTTCATAAAAACATTATTTAATCAAATTATACGAAATTATGTACATATAATTTAAAAAATTTAATTCAGATAATCGTTACAAAACAAAAAATAAATTAACATAAATAATAATATTCATAAATAAATATTTAACTGCATAACCTTCAAGTACATAATCGAATTATGTACTTAAATTTAAGAAAAAATCATCTTGATGTACTTTAATATTATGAAAAAATTACTCATATAATAATTATTCAATGTGTCTACTTCTATATCATTTTTAGTTTAATTTAAAAAAATCCTATTCAATATTTAACTATATAACTTTTAAGTGAATATTTAATTATTGTCACCTAATTTTAAGCCACTAAATTTTAATCTTTATTTAATTTAATTTACTAAACAAGCTTTTTATCTAATAATCAATCAATCATTTTATAAACTACGAAGCATTAAACTATAATTATCACTAAAAATTTAATTAATTTTTATTTCACGTATTTTTTCAAATTTGATATTTTCATTCTAAAAATTGTAACTTTGAAACTGCATATCTATACATCAAATTTATTAATAACCTTCTATACTAATTCAAACAAAAAAATTTAATTATATGTGCATATGATTTTGAATCTTTAGGTACCTTGATACAGTGTACAAAATTAATCAGCTAATAATGAATTCAAACAAATGTTGAAAATAACGAAAAAAATGTCAAAGCTATTGAAGAATTATGAAAGGTTTAAAGATCATAACATATTTTCCTTGAGATTTTGGAAAAAATATAAAATAAAATTTTTTTATTCAAGAAAATTAATTTTTCAAGAAAATTTAGTTCGTTTTTCAAAAATTTAGAAGCTTTTTAACATTCTGAATTGTTTAAAATAATAATATTAATAATTTATCAAGATTTCGAGAATCTCAAATGCTTTTTGTTTATTGACAAATTAATTTCTATAGAAAATTTAAAAAGATTTCTAAAATCTCAAAGAAGACGTTCAACCACTAGTAATAGAACATTGTATCAATGTTTTCAAATTTGAAAAGATTTTTCAAAATTTGAGATTCATTCGAGTTAGTTTAAAGAATGTTTGAGAACCCGCTTCCATGTTAACTAATCTGTTTCAGCTAAGATATATAGTTGAAAGTTTTTTTTTATCATTTGAAATTTTATTAATTGTAAATTCCATTTTTTTTAATTGTAATATAAATGATTACAATTATCTTTCATAATTCAACTCTTTTGTTAAAAATCAACTGCTTGGTTAAAGAACTATCTACTTTTCTAAAAATTTGCTTTTTTGTCTGAAAAATCATCACTTATTTAGAGAAAAATAATCTTAGCGGTTGAAAATGTAACTATTTTGTTTGGATCCGACTTTCTCAATAATGCCTTACAAATCATCCATAAAGAACATTAGCAATTTTGGCCATCAAAAAGACGCGCTTCCCCCTCGTTGACAACCAATAAAAAAAAGCAAAAAAAAAGTTTTAACCAAAAATGGTACGGTTAAACTTTTAATTAAAAAATAATGTAATAAACAAAACGAATTTTCTACCAAATAATTGATTCTTTTTTACTAAATTATTGAATTTTCAATAGATAATGACGAATTTTCTATATAATACGGTTGAATTATTAAACAAAAAATATGAAATTTTTATCAAAAAAGTTAATTTGATACCAAAAAGAGAAATTTCTAACAAAATACAAGAACTTTGAACCCAAAAGTTGAATTTTTAACAAATCCAGATTAAGTATAAAAAAAAGAATTGTGAACAAAATAGTTTAATTTTAGCGAAAGTAGATTTTTTACTTAAAAAAGGATCATTTTGGGCCAACAATGCAATTAGTAAACATTCAATTACCCAAATAGTTTTTCAACAAAAAAAAGTAATTTTCACCCAAAGAGATGAATTTTCAAATGAAAAAATTAATTTTGTACCGAAGAAAACGAACTTTTAAATAAATTCAAGAAATCTAAACAAAAAAGTTAAATTTTTAAGCAAGATATAAAATTTTTTGTTTGTTTATAAGAAAGTAGTTCAACTTTAAAATCTAGTTTTTTAATTTTTAACCGAAAAAACGAATTTTTATTTAAATTGATGGACTCTTAACCAAATAGGTAAAAAATTAAATAAAAAATATTAATTTTACCCAAAAGTTTAATTTTTAAGAAAGAATTTTTGTTGTTGAATTTTTAATTTTCAAGAAAATAATTCAACTTTAAAACCTTGGTTTTAAAATCTTTAACAGAAAGATGAATTTTCAAATAAAAGAATTAATTTCGCACCAAAAAAAAAACGAATTTTATAACCAAATTTCAGGATCAGAAAAAATAAAGATGAAGTTACAACTAAAAAAGATGAATTTTGAAACTAAAAGATGAATTTACGACGAAAAAAAAAACAATTTTAATCAAATTTAAGAATTCTCAACCAAAAAGTAAAATTTTCAAGAAAGAAAGAAATTGTTTTAGTTTTTAACGAAATTCAAGAATTCTCAGCCAAAAAATTAAATTTTAAAATGAAAAAGGTTAATTTTTGAACAAAAATATTTAACTACTACCAAGCAAGACGAATTTTTAATAAAATTCTAAAATCCTAACCCAAAAAGTTAAATTTTTAAGAAAGATATAAAAAATCTTTTTTTTTGTTTGGTTTATAAGAAAGTAGTTCAACTTTAACATTTAGTTGTTTAATTTTTAATCGAAAAGACGAATTTTAAAACAAATTCAAGAATTCTCACTCAAAAACTTAAATTATTTTTTAAAGAAAAAGATTAATTTATTATGAAAAAGAAGAATTTTTAATAAAATGTGAGAATTCTTAAATAAAAACTTTAATTTTCAAGAAAGGATCTTTTGAATTTTTAGGAAAATTGTTCAACTTTAAAACCTAGTTGTTCATATTTTTAACAAAAAAATTAATTTTGTACCAAAAAAAAGTAATTTTTTAACAAAATTCAAAAATTCTTAACAAAACAGTTGAAGTTTCAAGTGAAAAAGTTGAATTTTCAAACCAAAAGATGAATTTACTGCAAAAAAGAAGAATTTTAATAAAATGTAAGACTTCTCAACAAAGGAGTAAAATATTGAAAAACGAAAAAATTTTTTTTAGTTTTCAAAAAAGTATTTCAACGTTAAAAGCTCATTGCTAAATTTTTAACGCAAAAAAGACACCAATTTTAAACCTATCCCAGAAATTCTCTACCAAAAAGTTAAATTTTAAAATGAAAAAGGTTAATTTTTTAACAAAAATATTTATTTACTACTAAACAAGAAGAATTTTTAATATAATTCAAAAATTCTCCACCAAATAGTTGAATTTCTATCTAAAAAGATGAATTTTTAAAACAAAATTCTCGATAATGGTTTACCTCGCGCTTCGCGCTCGGATATTGCAGATCTTTTTTGGGATAACAATTTTTGTTAATTCGTCTTTTTTCTTATCCTACATAGTTTGTCTACGAAATGGAATTTTTTATTTTTCATTATTTTTTGTGCAATCAAAATTTTAATTTTTTATTTTTAAAGAAAATTCAAAAATTTGTCATGATAATCTTGTAGGTCTTTTAAAAAGGAATGTTTTTTTTTGACTTTTTTTATATCCTGCGTTTTTTGGTTTAAAATTTTCATTTTCGGTCCATTAAAAAAGTTTTGAAAACGCCATATCTCTGAGAATTTTTTTTCATTGAAAAAAGTCATTAGGATAAATTGTTTGCTCTTTAAATACTATAAATATCCATACATAGAATTTTCAAATTTAGAATAAAGTGGTATAAAAAATTTTCAAAATGCGCTCACTTTTTGAATTTTTATCAAAAATGGCTGGTTAACGAACTCGTCCTTTCTTTTAGGACCTAAAAAAAGTGTGCCAATGATGGATTTGATTCGATCATTTTTTCGAGAGTTATCGTGTTTACGGACGGACGGCCGGACGGACAGACAGACAGACGATATCGTGAAAACCTGATTTTCGCATTCAGGGGTCTCGAAGCATGGAGATCCGTTGAAAAACTGTGATATCAAATTTCCGACAATTCTAATACTTTCTCAATTATAAATGTTGAGAATTTAAAAAGAAGAATGAATAATAAATTCAAGTATTCTCAATAGTGCGCGGCACTACTGAGAATGGGTTTTCGAAATTCATGTTCGCTCGAGAACGTGAAAGTGGTGGAGGAACCCTATTCCGAGAAGAGTTATTCTCCTACAAGTCCGATCGCGGCACTGTTCAGAAAGTGGACTGCGTCTTGGCTGAAAGTAATCTTTTAGGTTTTAACTGACTTTTAATCTTAAAAGTTAATTTAAAAAAATTAAACGCTTTCTCAGAAAATTACCAGAAAGGAATACAAAATTGATATAAAATATTAAATAAACTTACAGTGGCTTAATTTCGCCCCAATTTTAGCAAGTGTTTAGTACAGCGGTTTTCAAAAGTTTGGCGATTCTATCTTCGTCGGCGCATGGCAGCGCTTCTTTAATGACATTTGTTACTCCGTTTTTAAAAGGTTCACTTCTTTGACATTCAGCCATAACTCGTTGTCCGAATATAGAATCATTTTCTGAGAAGTGATCTGATTCTTGATCTAACTCATCGGAAAATTCTTGAAGTTTTTCAAAAGCAGCACCAATAGTGGGCCACGCTGTTTCGAAATCCACGTCACATTCTCTCTTCAAATCATCAGGCCTCAATTCCAATATTTCTCCCAGTGCAGATTCTACATCGTCTCGGTCAAAAGTTTCTTCTTGTTCGTCTGGTAATAATTGTGCCAAACCTTAAAAAGTAAAATTTAAATCTAAAAAATGTGGTGTAATAATATGTCTAAAAAATCTCGCAGTCCTTGTTTCCAACGACCTGATTGGCTTTTCACTACTTGAGGTTGTTTTTATATCTTAAACTTGAATTTTTCAAAATAAAATCTACAAATAACCATGTTTAAAAATGAAAATCCTAGAAAACTTTATTCGAATTGAGAAAAGTTGGTTCTTTTTGCATTAAAACTGTAATTAAAGTAAAATTATTTAATATAATTATTAAAAATATTTTGCATTTTTATGCAAAAAAATGCCAGATTTATCAATTTCAACCATTTTAGGCTATGTTAGACGTTCTTGCTAGAAATGGATACTTTTATTAACAAATTATTTGACTGAAATGATTGAAAAATTTTCAACAATTTACATCTCTCCAGATTTCCTTCGTGATTTTTATAAATCTTTTTAAATTTTCTTGATTAATTTTTCTTGATCAAAAATCATTTTAAATTTTCTCAGAAACCTTGTGAATTTTTTATTTTATTTTAAACCCATTTAAAATTCTTAATAAGCCTCAATATTATGTTAATATATCTTAAAAAATCTAAACATCTTTAAAATGATTAGAATTTTACCTATATTTTTCATCAAATTAACCAAATTGCCTTTATTTCTTCCAAGATGTTTTCAATTTTAAGATGTTAAATCGTTTTCAATTTCTTTAAAAATTAACGTTTTTCAAAAAAAAATTATTTGAAATTTTAAAGAAGAATATATAAATTAAAATGTAAATTTAATATTAATATGAAAATTTTATATTTCAAAATATCTATTACTTGAAGTAATAAACAAAAAATTTTGAAAAAAAAACACTAAGAACACAAAAAATCGGTTCAGATAATAAGTCTTCCTTTAAAACCGATACTTTTCGCTTAAAATCCGCAATTTCCAAATCTTTTTCTAATTAAATTTATTTTTATGTGAAAATAGCAATTTTCTATTTAAAATGCCAGCGTACCGTAAAATTGATAAAAAATAATAATTCTTCTTTGAAATCTAATGTTCTTAAAAAATAAAAATCATTATTTAATTTTTTAATTTGTACGTTAATTTGGCGTTTCACATATAAATTTGAAATTTTGGAACAAAAATAATTTTATTTCGAATAAAATTTGAAATCTTTGATTATTTTATTATTATCATGTCACTAATTTCGATAAAATTCTAGAGAAAATAAAAAATTGTTAAGGTTTATTTGCAAAAAAGATTTTGAGGCAGCTTTTTATTTATTTCGCTCGATTGAAATTTTTTCAGATAATCTTAATTATTTCAAAGGATAATTTTAACTTTTGATAGGTTTAAAAAAATTTGAAAATAATTTGAAATTTAAGAAGATTTCAAACAAATTAGAACAAGTGCTAAATAATAAGGAAAAAAGTCTAATGCTATTGAAGAATTATGAAAGGTTTGTTAACAATAAAATACTTTTCTTACAATTTCTGGAAAATAACAAATTATTTTTTACTTTTATTATGCGGGAACAATAAAATTGTTTATCAAAATTGTTTTGAAAAATATATAATTTTCCAACTAATTATAAGTTTGGCTGAGATTATCATGAGGTTCCCAATTAAAAGGCCTGCCATCCAGAAAAAAATAGTAATTTTTCCGTCCACAGATGCCTGAATAATGTATTTGTTTATTAAATTTATTTTAAAAAATCATGAAACTTATAAAATAATCCTGAATGTTTCTGAATTTATTATAGGTATCCGAATTAAAAAGTAAGACATCGAAAAAAAACAGAATTTTTTTGTCGACAGATGCCCCGATAATGCATTTTTTATCAAATTTGTTTAAATTAATGATGAAATTAATCAAACAATTATAAACTTTGTTACTATTATTATGAGGTCCCTGATGTAAAAAATTAACACGAAAAAAAGCGCATTTTTTCGTCGACAAATACCTGATTAATACATTTTTTCATTTAATTTGTTTACAAATGTTATGAAATTTATCAACTAATTCTGAATGATGCTGAAATTATGGAAGTTGCTAAAACTGTAATAAAATTCCTAATTAAAAAAATTCACATAGAAAAAAAACATAATATTCCTGTCGAAAAATGCCCGAATAGTGCATTTTTCATTAAATTTGTTTATGATATTAACAATTAGAATTTAACGAAGAAATTTCTTCATCATTATATTTTTTCGATCCAAATTGTTTGCAATATTGCTTAAAAACGTAAAATAATGAAGAATCGTAGGAGACATTCTTAGAAAAAAGAATTTTTTAATAATTTTTTTTGTTTATTATGTAATATTGCAACATCTTTATTCAATATTATTATATGAAACTTTAGTGATTTAAACAATTTTTCTTATTTTTAGCGAGCACCGGGAATGTGAAATAAAAAAAATGATCATTTTTTTGTCATATTTGTTTATTTATACAAAAAAATTAAATTCTTTAAAATTCCAAATTCTAAATAAATAAGATGTCCCTTTTATATTGAAATGGCCCTCCTCTTACGTTAGATGAAATTCTTTTTCTACGCTTCGTGAAGTCATTTTAGTTGTAAAATTGAAAAAAAAAACCTTTTTTAGAATCAGCATATCGAGTTTTTTTCTATTTAAAGTAAAAATTAATTAATCTAGGATAACATAACAAGTTTTGGATTCATACTCAGTTTTGTAGCAGACATTTGAAAAAATATTTTACTCCATATGTTATTGAAGTGTGAGAAAAAGAGAAGTAGATTTAATAATTTTAAGAGGTTAGAAAGTTCTTCATGTTTAAATACGAATACAAAAATTAGTTGCACGAAAAAAACGAATAATTTGTTTAATTAATTTAATTTCTTCACGTGTACTCACAGACAGAAAGTGCCACCGAAGCAAAAATTAACAACTGCATCATGGTCGTTTATAAAAAGAAACCAAACCAATTCAACAATCTAGTTTTTTCGACTGAGTTCGGAAGGCGGATAGCGCGCCATTTATATACTGAAATTTTTGACACAGTAACCTTAAAAATTAAGTAAAGGCTGACTTATCTTTACGTGGAAATACGTCTACGAAAAGTAGTTCTTCTTATCAAATTGTCATTGCCAGGCTGAAAAGACGCTCTAATTTTTTGAATAATAATTTTAATCTAAAATCTAAAATCTAAAGTCTAAAGTCTAAAGTCTAAAGTCTAAAGTCTAAAGTCTAAAGTCTAAAGTCTAAAGTCTAAAGTCTAAAGTCTAAAGTCTAAAGTCTAAAGTCTAAAGTCTAAAGTCTAAAGTCTAAAGTCTAAAGTCTAAAGTCTAAAGTCTAAAGTCTAAAGTCTAAAGTCTAAAGTCTAAAGTCTAAAGTCTAAAGTCTAAAGTCTAAAGTCTAAAATCTAAAGTCTAAAGTCTAAAGTCTAAAGTCTAAAGTCTAAAATCTAAAATCTAAAATCTAAAATCTAAAATCTAAAATCTAAAATCTAAAATCTAAAATCTAAAATCTAAAATCTAAAATCTAAAATCTAAAATCTAAAATCTAAAATCTAAAATCTAAAATCTAAAATCTAGAATCTAAAATCTAAAATCTAAAATCTAAAATCTAAAATCTAAAATCTAAAATCTAAAATCTAAAATCTAAAATCTAAAATCTAAAATGTAAAGTCTAAGGTGTAAAATCTAAAACCTTATATCTAAAATCTAAAACCCTAAAAAATTATAATTCATTTAGAATTGATAGACATATGAATTTAATCAATCATTTTCCAAGAGATAATTTCTAATCAATTCAACTTCGTCTGTGAAAAAATCCTAATACAATTGTAAATAAAAGACAAACTTTTCTGGTAATTTAAAACTTTCTGTAAAAAATGCAGCAGGAAAAATATCTTAAAACCCAGAAAACGAAACTGGTAATACAGCGAATTTGTAAAATTCCAATTTTGGTATTATTGTTCAAATTTATCTTTGAGCTTTTGCGGACTTTTTTAAGTATAAAAATACTTTTAAAAATCAAGAATATCTGGGAATCGCAATTAAAATTAAGGCAAATTTTTGCAAACTTGAAATTTTGGTTCGACTACAATTTTCGCTAGTATATTTTAATTCTAAAAAGTGTACACATGATCAGAAACGTTTCAGGCTATAATTTATAAAGTTTATTTCAATCATTACTAAGATCAGATTTAAAAAAAAGTTTCAATTCAAAGGAAAAAGATTTTGAGTCACAATTTTTTAAGATAATTTCATTGAATACCAAAATCCAAAATAAAAAAATATACGGTAATTTGATTTTCAATTCTTGGGTCTTGACCATTTTTTTCCTAGTGCACTTAAAACAAAACTTTTCAAAAATATAAGCAGAAAGGCTCTTAGTAAATACTGTGAGCAAAATTTACATTGAATATGATTTTTATAGAAAACTTGGAAAATATTTCAAATATCTGTTTTATTTCAGAAAATATAAATTGACAAAAAAGCGATTGATTAAAAAGTGATCCTGGCTATTGTTTATTTATTATCTGTTTATAACCAAAAAGTAAAAGACAAGTTAAATATTTTAGAAAAAAACCCCACTTACTATCATTATTTAATTAAAATATCAATAAAAAAGTAATGAATTTCTCAAACAATTATGTTTCTTTAAGCTGAAAAGCAGGAAAATGTCAGGGAATATGAAGAAAATCTCTGAAAATACAGGGAATTTTTACAAGAGGCACTTTGAATTATGAAACTTTAATTTCATCTTTGTTAAAAATTAATCTTCATTGCTGAAGATTCATCATTTTAGGTAAATATTCATCTCCTTTATTCAAGATTAATTTTTTCTTGAAAATCAATATTTTTTTATTTGAAATTCAGTTTTTGTAGAGAAAAAATTTTCTTTTTTTATAAGTTTATCAATTTCGAGGAACTTTTTTCCTCAAATGACTAAAAAGTCTTCCTTTGTTAAAAATTCATCATTTTAAGTGAAATTGAATCTGTTTAGTTCAGAATTTAAGCATTTTGTCGAAAGATGAGGCTTTTATTTAAATTTATTTTCTTTTACTAAAAAATTTATTATTTTCATTTAAAAATTCGTATTTTTTGGTGAAAACTTTAATATTCTTGTTTGAAAATTTATCTCTCGGTTTCTTAAATTCTAGTTTTTTCGACTTTTTGAAAAAAAATTGCTGCTTATTGACGTTTTTCCATTTATTCTAAAAAGTTGGCTATACGTGGTTTTAATTTTAATCACAATTAAACTTTAAAAACAGAAATTTATATGTAGAGAAAACTGTGCTATTTTAATCAGGAACATTCCAAATGGAATTTTTTTTCAAAGTTGTCAAGGTAAAAAACTTTTTTTTTGTCATTACTTCGAAATGGAAGAACAAGCATTTTTCACACATTTAATCTATTTGACCTTAAGCTTGATACGGTAAAAAGAACAAGAAAATTTAAGCAATTTCTTTTTTTGAGGGTATTTAAAAAAAATCAGTAATTTATTAGCCTTATTTTTTCCATCCTCCTGAGAATTAAATCTTTAGATAAAAATTTTATTGTTTGGTTTAAAATTCAACTATTTGTACATAGAATCACAGTTTGGTTTAAAATTCATGTTTTAACATAAAAAATTTATTAAACTCTTTCTTGGGTAAAAATGCAACCACATTTCTAAAAATTTATAATTTTTTTTTCTGAATAAAGTAAAACTGTTTGGTTGGAAATAATCCTTATTTGTTTGAGGATTCAACTATTTTGTTTTAAATTTGCCCTTCTTGGTTGAATTTTGCTGTTCTTGGTATAAAAACCCAAGAAAGATTTTAATTAAATTTTTTATTTAAAATTTATTTTTTTATTAAAATTTTATATTTTCGGGTTGAAAATTTAACTATTTTACAGAACATTTGTCGTTCTTTTCCAAAAATTAACAATTTGGATAAACTTGTTTTTCTTTCTTGGCTCAAAAATCTTTATTTGTTAAAAATTTACACTTAACGTTTTGACATTCAACGTTTGAATTGAAAATTCATCTCTTTGGTTAAAAGTCTGACTATTTTCTTATAAAATTACGTTTTTAGTTAAAAATGTATTGATTAAAAATTTACCAATTTGATTAAAAGTTCAAATGCCGTGTTGAAAATTCGTATTTTTATGTTAGAAATTTGAACTACTAAAACGAAAATTCGGCTATTTAAAAAGAATTCATTATATGAACAAAAGCTAAATTATTAAGCATAAAATTTCTAATTCGAAATTACAAAAAGATAGAACAAGACGATAAATAATGACTTCTACTTTGTGTTCTAAAAATATCATTCTCACCTTCTATTAAACGCGTAGTAATGTTTATTTAAAGATATTTCTTATCGCAAAAAAGTAGCGCATTGAGATACGTAGAACTTTTGAAAAGATTTTGAAATAATTGGAAACTTCAAAATATTTCTGAAAATTTGAAACACAATGTAGGTTTTTGTTGATTTAAGACAAAAAAAATCAAAAACGTTTTGCGAACTTTAAATAGTTTCAAGAGAATAAAACATTTTTCGCAATATCCCCAGTGAATTTTAAAATTAATATTTTTGAAAAATTAATTTTATGAAAATATTTTAATGATTTCAAAATATTTCAAACCCCATTGAAAATTTCCAAAATGGTTAAAAATGAATCCGGAAGATTTGAAGCCAAGTAATTTTTTAATTATATAAAAAAATTTTCTTTAAAAAAATTGAAAAGTACTTTTTTTATAAAGCTAATAAAATTCATAAAAAATATTTATATGCAATTTCGTGGAAAGCGTTTTTTTTTAATTCAATAGCCAGAATTTAAAAAAAACTTTTGTTTGAATTGTTCCTGTCTTGTAAAATTCTTCGATTCATTTCGAAATACTTAAGATCAATGAAGAAAATATGCAGAGAAGTTGTGTATTAGCTTAGTAATAGTAAATATTTCAAACGAAAATAAATTTTTATTGCAAATAAAAGATAATCGAATTAATCAAAATAAAGTCGAATTTAAAATAAAATTTGTAGTTAGAGAAATATGTAGCTCAACGAAGAAATATTGATTTTAAATAATTAGTTTTTGTAGATCTTAAAAAAAAAAATTTTTATGATTTTTAAAATTTTGAATGTGTCCAAGAGAATGAAACATTTTTCGCAATATTCCCAGGAATATTTCAAATGATTTTTATTTTCGAAAAATTATTTTAAGATGGTATTTAAAATGATTTTAAAACATTTCAAAACATATGAATATTTTTCCAAAATTGTCAAAAAGGAGACTGGAAGATTTTAAGCTAATTAATTTTGGACGATATGTGTTTTTTTATTTATTACCAAATTAACAGTTCGTTAGGTTGAAAAAAGCAAGTTTTTACCTTTAGAAATAGTCAAAAAAAGACTTCGTTCGTAAAGTTAAATTGAAAACTTATCAATTTTTATCGATTGGTATCACAAAGTGATTGCTAAATGACAGGATGCTAATATTTTGAAGAAACGCCATTTTTTCTGGAAAAATGTCTTAAAAGATAAAAACATTTTTAGACAATCTTGTTTAAACATTCTAATTGTTTATTATCATGTAAGCTCCCTGAAGATCTAGAAATTAGTTATGAACATTTCAATATGTTGGAAAAATAAGTTTTTACCTCTAAAAATAAAAAGGCAGTGAATTTTTTTAAACAACGATCAATTGTTAAATTATGACTAAATCTGACATGAGTAAGTGACATTATTGTATGATTTGTTAATGATCAAATAATAGATTATTTATTAACTTTCATGAATTCAATTCAAATTGTTTTTTCTTTCTATAAATTATTCAAATATAGTGTGAATCAATTGGTAATTACTGTCAGTACTCATAAAATTATTTTCATTTACTTATCTGTATATAACAAATTTAAGAAATTATTATTAAACAATTTATAGGCATTATAGAATTTTTCTTCATATTTTTTTAATTGGTACTAAGTATTTCTGATTGAACCCAAATATTTCTCGAAAACCAGTAACCTTAAAAAAAATTTGTTTTAAACTACTTTTGATTTTTCTATTTTATTGTTGAAAAACAGTAGATATTAGGATCTACGTGTTTTTAATTTTTTTACTCTATATTGACTAGGAAATAAGTAAATGAATTCATAATTTCTATTTTTAATTAATAATATAATAATAAAGTAATGACTACTATGGTTACGAAATCTATACTAATTTTTTTTTATTACTAATTATACTAATTATTTTTCTAAAGGTTAGGAATGATTGTATCAGCGAATAAACCAAATACAACTTTCAAAGAATAATAAATAATAATTTAATAACGGATAAAGTGAATAGCAAATGATAATTGTCTACAGTTCTGAAAAAACCTTTTTGTTTTCGAATTCATAGTTGTCTAACACGCAAATATTTTTTAAACACATAAATGCATTTTTAAATTGCCCCTATAATAAAAAAATTTACAATATTCAACACTTTTATTTTAAATAATGTTTTATGCTAAAAATTGGTTTTTTTCTCATAAGCACGAAGAATTCTTCAATGTTTTGCAAGCAAAATAAAAAGTGTAATAATTAATGTTTTCTCTTTAATTACAATAATAGGGCGAAAGTAATGATCCAAAGACAAGAATTTTCGAGAATTTTGCCAAAAAATGGTAACTGATTAAGTTGTTTGCTATTTTCTTTATCCTTTGGTGTAAAGAAATCTCCAGTCTTAACAGTGGAATATATTAAAGTGCTGTTTACGTTTTTTGTAGAAAGTCTGCAGAGGAATAGCCTTATACTGTAAAAATTTTTTGTACATCGCGTATTTAAAAAAAATTTTAACTTCAATTTTCAAAAAAATCACAGCTACTTTTGAAATTTCTTCACATTTTCCAATGGACTGTAAAAAATGTAAAATACGCGGGTTGAGAAAAAGAATTTTTTTTGCAAATTTCGCATCATGTTTTATTCCATCATTTCATGTATGTATAAACGCGTTTTTCCAAAAGTCATGTTTTAAGAAAGTTTTGGTTAGACTTCGACTAAAAATATTTGGAATATCGGATCAGTTAAAAAAAAAATATTTGGCAGACATTTAGCAAGGTTAAACGAAAAGTTAAAAAAATATATATTTAAAAAATTTTTACATCCTTCAGAGTTCAAGAAAAGGTCGAAGTTGGGTTGTTCTTGTAAAAGTATTTCATTCGCAGGGATATAAAACATTTGAAAAAAATTCTGTGTCTTGATCTAGCCAAACTAATCATAATTAAAGAAATATTTCACTGTTTTTGTTTTATGCAATTTGATTAGTCAAAACCTCAACATAAAGGAGGCAGTGATATATTTGGAGTAAATTAAAAAAAAAGGACTCGAGACCAGAAGACCCCCTTAATCGAATATGGCCCACCAAACACTGTTTCAACTACTTGTAGCAAGTAGTAGCGTCCTGTATCGACTGGTGCGGCGTACCTATACGGCCGTTACTACTTCAACCTCATGATCGCTATGTTAGTGGAATCACTAATATTGTTTTATTTTTACTAAATTTAGTACATTCAAGCTCTAATGGCTGATGATTATCGATCTGAATACAAAATTTCTGTAAACAAAATGTCGGATTAGCATGCCAAAGAATTATTTAATTTATTTGAAACGTGGCATATTTTTCGTACAATAAATATTAATTTTAAACAAAATAATCTAATTTTCAACAAAATGGTTGAATTTGCAACGAATTAGTTGGAATAGCAAAATTAAAAGATGAATTTTTGAACAAAAGATTAATTTTCAACGGAGGATTTTCATTTATGGAAAAAGATTATTTTTTAACCAAATTATTGAATTTCAAACAGGCTTTTCAATTTTTGAACCAAAAGATGATTTTTTAACAAAATAGTTAAATTTTTAACAAAATGATTGAATTTTCAACCAAATAGTTGAATTTGTCATCACATAGTTAAATTATCTACCTATAAAAATTAATTTTTAACCAGAATTTTGAATTTCCAATCAGACATGTGAAATTTGAACAAAAAAATGAATTCTTAACCCAAATAGTAAAATTTTCAACAAGATAATATATTATTTTTAAATAGTTGATTTGTTAACAAAATAATTTAATGAAAAAAATTAAATTAGTCCACACAGTTTGAATTAATGACCTACACAAATTAGTTTTTAACCAAAATTAAGAAATTAGTTTAGGTTTTTACAAAATAGTTAGATTTTCAACGCAGAAATTTATTTTTTAAGAAAATAGTAGTTTTTAACAACGAAATTAATTTTTCACTAAATAGTTGAATTTTCAACAAAATAATTTAATTTGTAACAAAATAGTTAATTTTTTCACCACATAGTTTAAATTGTCGATCTAGAAAGATAAGTTTTCAAGCAACATTTTTTAGTTTAACAAAGCAGTTAAATTTTCGATTAAAAAATACGATTTTTCAACAAAATAGTTAAATTTTTAACAAAAATATGAATTTTCAAACAAAATAATTAAATATTCAACTATTAAATTATCAACAAAACAGTTCGATTTGTCACCGCATAGTTTAAATTATCGATTTACAAAGTTTAATTTATAACCACAATGTTGAATTCTCTACAAAGCAGTTATATTTTCAAACAAAAAAGATGAATTTTCAACAAAATAGTAGAAATTTAAACAAAATGTTAAACTTTCGAACAAAACGAAAATTTTTCAACAAATCGGTTGAATTTTCAACAAGATAATTTAATTTTTAACAAAAAAGTTGAATTTATCACCACATATTTTAATTATCGACATACAATGATACATTTTTTACCCAAATGTTCAATTTTTAACAAAACAGTTACATTTCCAAAAAAAAGATGAATTTTCAACAAAATAGTTGAATTTTTAACTTGAACATATAAAGTTTCAACAAGAAAGGTCATTTTCAACGACATAGTTGAATTTTCAATCAAATTTTTGAAATTTTTACTGAAACATGCGAGTTTCCTATAAATCATTTAAATTATTTAAAAAAGTCAAATTTCGATCAGAAAGATTATTGCTTATTTTTCAAGACTAAGAGACAAATTTGAAACTAAAAATTAGATTAAGAAGTTAAATAATTTGATAGACCCTCCATCCAGAACGCAGGGTATGCTTATTTGAGAAAACTTCGTTCTGTTGCCATTAACAAATAAGTTAAGACACCAATTAAAAATACAACTTTTTTAATTATTGAAAATGGAAAATAAACATGGACAATGGACTTAATCTATTAGAAATTAAGTAAAAACCCTTTTTAATTCAATCAAAAGAATTTCAAACATCAAAATCTATCAGAACATGACTTTCCTATCAACATTAATGCTTCGCAGTGAAAGATATTTCTATAAAATTCTATAAGTTAAAAAATAATAAAATTTTGTTTCAAGTCTTTCTACCTGAAATTCTGTAAAATCTTTTCCTGACAGAAATTGATAAAATCCTATGTTTCAGGATGTCGGATATTTTTATCAAATTCTATCCTTTGCGTAATCTTGTACTTTTCTGTCAACAGTTTCTAATAGAAACTGTATTTAATCTTATCGGCATAAAAATTTTATTATATTCGATGTTCACAAACGCTGGAAATTTCTATGGAATTCCATACCCATAATTATGTAGAAAGAAGTATATTTCAAAGACAACCAAATTTTTATGGACTCGAAAACCTACTTCTCCACATTTTTTAACTAAATACATGATATTCAATTAAAGGAGATTAAATTACTATTTTCTTCTGTTGATTCAGTACCAGTATATTTAGATTATAATATATTTTAAATAGGAAGCTAAATAATTCGAACGAACCACACAATTGATAAAATTTCTAATATTCAGAAACATCCTTTATAGAATACATAAATTAAAATAATTTCGAAAATAATTCAGGGAAAAGTTTAATTAAATATAATGATATTGTAGCTTGTGTCTTTTTCCAAAAAGTCTATTTTTCATTTTGAATGCATTTTTTCTATTAAACCCAAAACTACGCATTCTATCAAAAAATTATTCATGAACAAATTCGCAGCTGGTTTTTTTTGTTGACCAATTTTGTCTATTGATTTTTTTTTTGCTTCTGTAATTTGTCCGAAAATGTAATTTTTCTATTTCTAATGCTGTTTTTTACAACATCAAAAATCTAGACGTCTTAAATGAAAGTGAATTATAAAAAAATTTGTAGATCTTTTTTGTGTGCAGAATCGTTGTCAATTATTTTTCATACCTTGTATAGTTTGACCTCAAAATTAAATTTTTTATTTTTTTTTGTGCCTTAAAAATTTAAGCTTTTGATTTTTAAAGAAAATTCCAAATATATTATTACTATATATTACGGTGTTCAGAAAGCCACGTTTTTCTCCTGATTTTTTTTTCATTCTATGCGCCGTTTTGCTAAAAATTTTCGTTTGATTTTTTAAATTTTGTAATCGCTATAACTTTGTTAACTTATTTTTATCAAAGCAAGTCAATGGGATAAATTATTCGTATCAAAAAATTTTTTCAACAAAATAGCTAAATTTTAAACCTAGCAGATGACTCATGAAAAAGAAGATTACACTTAAAGAAAAATCGTTAAATTTTAAGTAAACGTAATTTTTATAAATAAAAACTACTTGTTTTCTTTCAAAGGAACTTTCCATTTAATATTTTAAATTTTTAACCTAAGAAATGAGTTTCCAACCGTGAGGAGGGGGGTACTGTCAACCAAGTTTCGCATATACAAACCACATCTAGTGGGAGGACATAATCCGCGATTTCTGGCAAATTGGCAAAGCCATGGACATTCCAATGGATGAGACGAACCTGATCCCGAATCCAAGATGATTTATCTCCTACAGACGATGAATTGATCTTCAAATGTTGTAATAGTTTCATTGTTGAGCTCCTGCATTGCTATTCCGATGCAATCTCATTTCTGCTATTGGTTCGTTTTCTAGAAGATGCACTTCGACGAGGTGTATCATTCAAATATTTATCCATTGAAGAAGCAGATTCGGAAGAAGCGCTATCCTTCCGCTTGGAGTTGGGCGATCTACCCCTATTGTTCTTTTTAATATTGTTGACGACCTGAGAGAAATTATCAACAGAGTTCCCTTTCGGAGTTGAATTTAAATCAAAAGTGATTTCTTTAATTTCACTTTGAGAAAGAGGCTTATTATCGATAAACAGTTTATTTCCTTTTAGGAAAATGTTCACTCGCTTGGATTTAAGTTTATTTCTTATTTCAATCAGTGTTTTCCTTTCCTCTCTCTCGACCTTCGATCTGTCATTGCTGACTGCGAGTTTGTGTATTTTCAGTTCGTCTGTCTTATCAAATATCAGCTGGTTCCCCTTGTAGGCCATCATCTTAATCAAAACAGGCCTGACGCCGGGCGTACTACCCAATCTGAAAACGGAGTCGAAAGCATTTTCATTAATCTCAATATCAGCTTTTGTAAAGGCACTCCAAACAGATGCTTGTAGGTCTCTGTTCACCTCTTCATTATCGAGGAGATTGAACAACACCACATTATTCCTCTTAGCCTGTAACTGAAGCGAAATGACTTCCTTCTGCAAGACTGAAACCGTTGATTCGAGTGTCAAGTTTTTGATCATCAGGTCATTATTTTTCTCTTTTATATTCTCGTTTTCCTTCGTTAAAGACTCCAGGTCTTTTTTCATTTGGTCTGTTGCTGACTTCAAAGAACTAACATCCTCCTTAATAGTAGCAAGACAAACAGTGTCCTCTTTAATTGAACTAAGTATAGCTTCCAATTTTGCTGGATCCATTTTAGATTTCTATAAGTACAAATCTGAGCGGAGATTATGATATCCAACGATTGTAGGAAGGAACTTAGAATCACCCCTCGAGCGAAATTCTCCACAAACCTTTATGTCCAATATTATGCACAATATTTCGAAAAAATAGGAAAAATCACCAGAGAACTTAAAACTTCCAAGTAAAAGACACCACACAACTCACAATATTCCCGAAATTCTATAATACGAGGGTGGATTGATAAGTTTCCGGCCTGACCAAGAAAAACAACGTTTTTAAGAATTTTTTTTTTTATTTCTCAACATAATCTCCTCCAAGGC
>NC_046659.1:126934623-126945769 GCF_010883055.1 Belonocnema kinseyi | reverse complement strand
AAGCTATCTAAGGATGGTACTATAGAACGCCACCTCAAGGTAGGCCTAGTGGCGCCATCTCTTGGTCAGGCCGGAAACTTATCAATCCACCCTCGTAATCGCAGGATTAATCGGATTTCAGAGGAGCTCGAGCGACAGCCAACCTTACTCAAAGGCACAATATGATCCTCTCTATTGTCTATTTATTATTTGTTCATAATTGAAAAGCCAAAATTTATTATTTCAGAGAAAAACGCAACCTTCTATAAATTATTTAAAGAAAATATCATTCAGCAAAACAATAAATTGTTTTAACATTCTTTAACTTGAATTCATTATTATACCAATCAAAGTGGAAAATTAACCAAATTTCCCCAGTCAGCTACAAATTCTTATATTCCAATCTTAAAATAGATATAATTTTCTACTTATTTCGTAGCAATAATATTCTTTCTGCTAGAAATAAACCGTTAAATTTTTACATTTTTTGTGTTTAACTATTAAATTGAAAATTAGCGTTTCTAGTGACTCCTAAAAGGGAATTTTATTATAGGAATATTGTAGAAGAATAAACTAATTTGGCTACACTGCCATTGAATATAAAATTATAAAGTATAAACTACTGTTAATAATCACTCTTTATTTCACGCTGATTGGTTAGGTTATAATAATAATAATTGTTAATAACAATAATAATAATAATAATATATATAAAACCTAAACAGTAAAATGGATAATTAGATTTTGTAGAAACAGTCCAAGTCGTCATATATATTGTCCTTTGGTTTTTTTCCACTTTTTTACCTGCTATGATTTTCTTGCTTGATTCTGAAAATGAAGCTATATTAAAATTAAAAAATATTGATACCTTATATAAAGTACAAACAAAACAAAAACTAGTCCTGTGATATTCACGAAATAATTTTTTCAAAAAATAGCGGCAAAAATTCAATCAATTAATAGTTAATTGCAAAAATTCAGTTAAGGAAATGAAGGATGACAAAAATCGATTGAAAAATAATCACCCTAAAGCGCAAAAGTAATTAATTATTTCAAAGTCGGGATCATAAAAATATTTAAAAACTAGAAGCAAATCCATTTAAATCTCTGGAATTTTATTTTACTAGCATTAAAAATATAAGTAATTTGTGAATCTTTTATTAAACAAAAACGTTTAAATAATGATGTTTAAAAACTGTTGACTTGAAGTGACTACAAGACGAAAAAGTAGCGTATCAGGATCCTAAAATATTATAAACAAGTAAGAATCCATAGACATGAGGTTTGCTTCCCTACGCTTTAAAAAAGTTTAAAAAAACTTTATTCATTGCAGTTTCTAATTTTTCTGAGTTTTAATTTTTTTCTATATACCTGAAGGTCAAAAAAGTCTTTGCAAATTTGTATTTAAAAATTTTTTTTGGACATGTGCAAATTCTTGATATTTGGAATTTGGTGTTTATAAGAATTATTTTCTTCATTTGTGATTTTATAACTTTTTTAACCACTTGTGGAATTTTTAGCCAGACAAATACATTGGTAACAATCGACAATTATTTTATCACCTACTAATTTCCAAACTTTGGAAATTTTCTGTTATTCTAATTTTAACTCCTGAATGTTGGCGATTTTTTTCTAGTGTATTTTTATTTTAAAAAAGTTCACAAACGCTCAGATACTGCGTAGACCACAAGTTATAAAGATAATATCACTGAATACGAAAACAAAATATTAAAAATCAGCTTTATTTTCAATTTTTATCCTGGGCCTTTGCGAATTTTTCCGCAGTGCATTTTGGTCAATGGTAAACAGAACTGAGTTAAAAAGAAATGATCTTTTTGAAAATAATTTAATTAGCCCCGAAAAATATTAAAATGTCCTTTTCGACTACAATTTATCATTTTCTTACCTTTCTTTACTATTGTTAAAAGTCGATCACTGCTCTCATTTTTCTGTCCTAAATATATCTTAAATTCGACGCATTTAAAATTTTTAATTTCAGCTTAAAAATTTTTCTTGAAAAAATATTCTATTGAAATTGAGATTTTACAACTATTTGAATAGTTGTAGGTACCATCATGAAAAAATAAACTAATTTAAAACTCATGGCACTTTTCTTCTGTATTGAAGCATTTCAACTTTTTGAAAGTCTTTATTTTTTTAACCCTTTTTCTATATTTAACAAAGTACTTTCGTGCATCAGATAACTATATCATAGCAGAACGAAAGAAAGAGAAACAAAAGTGTAAAATCTAATTTTTTCATTTTTGTTTTCCTTTCGTGAGAAAGAAAAGAGCTCTTTATCCTACAAAACATCTTTCGAAATGAAAAACATAAATTGATTAAATTATTAATATTTGTCTGTACAAGATAAATAAATTAGACGTTTTCACAACAAAAATTTAAAAAAAAAACGGTGTTTCCTTATGATAAGGTTTTCTTTAAAGTACCTGGTCATTTGAAATTTAAACGGTTCAAATTATTTACACATAACTTAAAATGGTTTGAAGATGAAGGATTAAAAATTAAAGAATTTTAGTTCCTAAATCATTATTTTAAAAGGTACCAAATCGTATGGATTCAGATAAATATGAAAGTAGGAATATTTCAAATTAAAAGAGCTTATAATAACTTTTGGCATAATAAAGAAATTTATTATTATTTCTTATTCTTGCTTTTCTACAACATTTTTAATCGATTAAAAAAAACCCACCTTTAAATTACAGAATTTGAATTATATTAAATCATAAAAAATATGTTAAGGTAAAAGTTTGCACGTATAAAAAGGTTCTATGAAAAATGTCTCTCTTGATCTTGTGCGATATTTTTCATTCTTTAGAAAAAAATTAAAAAATTATTAGTATTAGTGAAAAACTTTTGAAAATAGTTGCAAAAATAAAGAAGTAGGGTCTTGCAGGAAATATATTTCTTTCATGTTTTCAAAATTTGAAGAATATAATAAAAAGGATTTTCTTTAAAAAACCCACATTTTATATTCTTCTAAACATACATTTTTTCAATTTCTACTAATACCAGAAAGGCATCTGGTTAGAATCATGCGGGCTAAGCCATTTTTGAGACAAGGACGATTTTTTTCCTAAAAATGTAATTTTTACATTTTTCTCGTCAACTATGAAAAGTATCGCAAAAAAACAGAGATATATCATAGACCTTTTACGACGCGCAAACTTTTTTCTTAACATTTTTTTATACCTGTGATTGTTTCCAAGAAAAAATAGAGAATTTAATTGTAAGAAAAAAGAATTCTTCTTGCTGCGAAATTTATTTAGCAAGCATTCAACGTACAAGATATCTTCATTATCAAAGTAAAAATAAAAAAAAAAATTTTTAATTGAAGTGGATTTGATCAAATGTTTAGTTTCAAAAAATCTTTACTAAGGGTGCTTTTTTAAAATTTTATTTCTTTATTAATAATTTGGCATCTAACAATTTATTCCTTTTGAAAATTGTTATTTAAACTATTATTTTTTAAAACAATAATTACTATCATCACTACTATCATCACAAATAGAAATCCAGAGAATCCTTCAAAAAATAAAATGAGACCTTGTTCATCAGGATTAAATAAGAATTGTAACTCGTTTCTAAAAAAAATAAAAACTGATGTATTTTTTTCTGAAATGTGCTCAGAAGCCTTCATCAACATTTACAGAAATTAATAATATAAGTATTTATTTTTGTCGATTTTATAAATAATTTTAAAGATAGCTAAATTTATTCTAAGAAAAGATTCTATTGGCATTTGTTAAACGGTTAACACGAAAAAATAAAACTTTTGCTTAAATTATAAAATCGTATTAATATCAAACATTAAGAAAACTTACAGTAGCTTCGTTTCGCGAAAATTTTAGCAAAGTCTTGATTTAGAGATTGTTACAAGTTCGGACACTCTATCTTCCTTGGCGCATGGCAGCGCTGCTTGGATTACATTTCTTTTTTCTTTTTCGAAAGGTTGACTTCTCTGACAATTTTCGGTAACCTGATATCCGTATCTAGAATCATCCCTATTGAAGAGCTGGGCTGCTTCTGCCTCGAAGCCTTCGGATATATTTTTTATTTTTTCAAGAGGAAGAGCAATTTGCGACCACACACTTTCGAAGTCAACGTTACATTCTTCCTTCAAACAATCAGGTGACAAATCAAATATATCTTTCAGACCAGCTTCTACGTCATCGCGGTCAAAATTTTCATCCTCATAGTCGTCTTTTTCAGATTGTGTTGGTTGTGCCAAACCTTAAAATTTTTCAAATATATATTATATTATAATATAACGATAGAAACGTGTGGCACTACATTCAACAATGAAGAATCCTACCTAAAAAAAAATTTACTCATAAGCGGCTAAACGCGTATTAACAACTGTGACGCCCACATTTAATTTACGAATCTCTATTATAAAAAAAATGTTTTTGAATTTAGAAAATTGAATTTTTTTATAAAAATTTCATCTGCTCATAAGCAATTTGATATTTTTCCTACTCATAAAATTTTTTTATCACACGTTGATCTACATTAAGTTTGGAAAGAAACGCTAAAAAATGCGATATAATTCTCATAATAAAAATTGATGAAAGATTTTTTAAGTTTAGTCCGCAAACAAAAGTGTTTGCGAAAGTTAATAACAATCAATTATCAATGTATAAGATAAGAATTATCGTATTTCTTACAGCGTTTCTCTCCAAAAGTAATGTAAAACAACGTGAGATGAAAACAATTTTATAAGTAGGAAAAATCTCAAATTGTTTATAAGCAAGTGAGATTTTCCTTAACAAAACCTTTTTTGTAAATTTAGAAAATTTATTTCATTCAATAAACAAGTACGAATTGTGATGAAAAGGACTAACAAATATCTTGTGAGAAAATGTTCAATATATACATCACGAAACGTCAAAATTCACTATTCTTTACAATAATGTCAACTAATTTTGAATTCAAAGCAGCTCGCACTTGAGCTCGACTCTCGGAAAGAGTGAGGGTAAAGGGGAGCAAATTCCTCTCGCTCCTGTAGAATTGGGACGTTCGTGTTTGTGTAACGCTCGTAACGTTAAGCCTCGTACGTTCGGCACTTGAGTGTAGTTTTATATCTTAAATTAAAATTTTTAAAATAAAATCCACAAATAAAAATATCATACAATTTTATAGAAAAATCATCAAGATTCTCAATTTTCAAGAATTGCAGATTGCGCTAGCATTTCCCACACGAAATGGCTATTTTCAAATAAAAATAATTAAAATTGAATAATTAAAATTTTTTGACGAACTTACGACTCTCGGTTTGGTTAGCGCAAAAAATACGAACTTTGAACAAAAGGTTGAAACGCAAACAGACAATTTTCAAGAAAAAAAAACATTAGAATTTGTAATCAAAAATTTTTGAATTTGTACCAAATAAGAGCTATTTTCAAACCTTTTCAAAGAAACGAAAATAAGTCCCAAATTTTTTAAACAAATTTTAGGTGGAGAAAATTCCAACAATTTTTTGCATATTTTTTTCAACAAATTGTAATCAGGGTCTTGAAAGGTGAAAATTTTAAGAAATCTCATATGAGCAGTTTTTCTTATAAAACTCATACCTTCTCATTATGATGAGAATTTGAACATTTTTATGTTATTCTATTAATTCTCTAAAATAATAGACAATAAAAGCAGGAACCAGTGAAAAACTACAACACCCCACAAAGAAAGGTTTTGTGGCCTATTAGGACGATAATTAAAGTTTTAAAAGTATCTTAAAAAAATATATTTTTTACCCTTCTGGAAAAAATTGTTTGAAAAATGTATTTAAAAAAATTATACAACAAAATTTATGTAAAAAAATTAAATGAGAAGAATTTGAAAAAAAATTAAATAAATTTTTTTTATGTTATGTAAAAAAAATTCATGAATTAATTTTTAAAGAAAATTTGCGAAGATTTCTAAACATTTTAAAAGATTTTTAAATATTTTAAAGATTGAAAGATATAAAGGAAATTCCGTTCATTTTCAAAACATTTTGGCTAAAATTCTAATCATTTTACAAGATATTTAAAAGCTTTTAATTAATTTCAGAAGCAATAAAAAACTTCTCAAGATTTTAGAAAATTAAAGACAGAATGTAGATTTATGAAGATATAGAAATGAAAATTAAGAAGCTTTTAACAATTTTAAATGTAATGAAATAATGAAAAAATGTTCTTAAGATTCCGGGAAATTCAAGAGATATTTTATATTGAAAACCTAGTTTTTGAAGAAACTTTGAAAAGATTTCTAAAAATTTCGATGAAAATCTCAACCACTCTTTATCCATTTTTTTATTCGGAAAAATATTTTAAAATTCTAGTAATTATTTGAATTAGTTTAGAAGATGTTTGAAAATTAATCTATTTTAGTAGAAAATTAAATTTTCTCGGTTAAATATTGAGCTTATTTGTTGTAAATTAATTAATAATAAATAACTTAATCCTTTTCTTTGGATTAATTGAACTCTTTTTCATTTGAAATTTAATTTAATACATTGGGACCCGTTTTTTAACCTTAAATTAATTTTCTTGGTTAAAAATTCATCATTTTTGCAGATCCATACTCAGTTTTTTTATCTCACAATTAAATGTCTTTTTGTGAGCATGACTTTTGAAAAAAGGATCTATTAGAATGGTTTAAAAACTTTTTCTTTATTTCAAAATTCTATGTAAATTTATTCGTAGTACTTTATAGTATTTGCGAAATGTGCAAATAATAATTATAAATCTATACATTTCAGAGGGTAGGTAAATTCTTCATTTTTAAGTGGAAATATTGTGGTAAAATTCATTACATGAAAATAGCGAATAATTTTTTTAATAAATTTAATTTGTTAACGTGTACTCACATACGGGAAGTGCCGCCAAAGCAAAGATCCAGAAATTCATCACGGTCGTTTATAAAAATATAACACGAAAATCAGAAAGTCTTGTTTTTTCTACTGAAGTAGGAATGCTGATGGTGCGAAATTTATATACCGACATTTTTGAATCAGTAACCTTCAAAACAAGGAAAAAGTTCTTATCAAAGTTTTATTGCCAGGCTACAAAAACACTAATTTTTAAAATAATAACTTTTTGTTCTTTATTTAATTGAACATTATTTATTCAATATTGTTTATTTAATGAGAAAAAAGTTTGTTTAAGTAAAATACTGGCTAAAACTTAAGAAATAATTGATTTAATTTTATTACTTTAAACACAAAATAATTTCTTTAAATTAAATAAATTTTGTTTTTAAATTTACTCTTGAAGTCCAAGTTATTTAAACTTCGCTAATAATTATTAAAAATTATAATTATTCATTTATATGAGAAAAAGATTTCTTAATATTTGAAACTATTTTTAAGGAATTGGAGTGGACTTTGCGGGATTTTAAAATATTTTTACAAAATTTCTACAGCTTTCAATAAGGTATTTTAATTTAAGGATCTTAAAAGATTTCAGAAAACTGAAAAAAAAAACTTTAAAAGATTTTAAGGAATATAATGCGATTTTTTGTAATTTAATGGGATTTCAACATATTTAATAACATTTTGATAAATATTTGTTCATGATATATGATGAAAGATAATTTATAAAGTTAATAAAGTTATTCTCAACCAATACCTAGATAAAAATCTAAAAACTTCGCTGTATTTTCAATTTCAATTTTTTTCTGATAATTTTTCTTTTTTATTTTGAAATTCAATTATATGTTTGAAAATTCGTCTTCATTTTTTAGCAAATCAATCTTTTTTAAATTATTAACTATCAAATTTAAGCCTTACATTTTTTGTTAGTTTAAAGTTTAAAATAGTTAAAACGAATTTCTTCGAAGTTCAAAATTAATATCAATTATAAGATTCTCTGATATAAATATAATCCAACATTTATTTTTCCTTTAAATAAATTTATCGTGGATGCAGACAATGTATAAGTTTAAAATTTTTTCTGAGCAATAGATTTTGAAGTACGAAAGGGCAAATATGTCTAAATTGTTAAAAAATTTTGTATTTTTATTCAGAGATCAGTATTTTGAAGATATATCGTCTAAAATTTTGAAACTACATTGGTCCCTTCGCCAAGTCATTACTTCGAAATAGAAAAACAAGCATTATGTACATATAAAATCCATTTCATCTTAAACTAAATACGCTAAAAAGAATCAGGAAATTCATGTGTACAATTTTATGTCGAAAAGAATCCAAAGGTCAAAAAGAAGACGGAGTAGGGTGATCCAAAAATGCATTGAAATTTCGAAATTTCCCAAGTAAAAAGCAAAAGCAAAAATCACCTTTTGGGTTTTTGGAACATCTGATTTATGGGTGTGCCACCTTGAAAAGTAACCCCAAATCCCAAAATCTGGATTGCCGGGAAAAACCTGGAAATCGCCGAAAATTCAGTACATTTTATTTGCCAGGAAAACTCAGGGAAATTCTAGGGATTTTGAAGAAAATCTAAAAAAGGCAGGAAATTTCTATAAGAGGCAATTTAAATAACTCTCAAATGTAAAAGATCTTAATTTGAAATTTTTTTATTCTATTTATGAATAATTCTATTTTGGAAATGTGAAAGGATTAAATGTGGATCTTGTATTTCTATTTTGTATTCTTCTGAAGATTATTTTTGTAGCTAGAAATGTTATTATTTGGTTGACAATTTAACCATTTTTATAAAAGATTATCCTTTTAGGTTGAAAGTTCAGCTGTTTTGTTAAAAATTAAAATATGTATAAAAAATTTCATCTTTGTTGGTTTAAAAATTGTTCAGCGTCTGTAGAAATAAATTTTTTTTAAGAAATATAACCGTATGGTTAGGAATTAATTAATTTATCATAATTCATAAATAAAATTTACTTTTTGGTTCCAAAATTTACTATAACATTATTTTTTGAAAACTAATTTTTTTTTCGTTGACTTTTTCCTTAAAAACCGATATTTTGAACTGGGAATGTAATCGTTCTACAAACAAATTTCTTTCTTCTTGAAAGTTTAACAAACTATTTTTCTGTTTTTCATTTTAAAGTATTTATCAGTCAAATATTGGTATTTTATGTTGCAAAATTCATAATTTTAAGTGGAAATTGATCTCTTTGTTAAAAATTTGACCTTTATGTTCAAAAATTATTTTTATTGTTCAAAATCAATTTTTTTTACTGAAAATTTACCTATTTCATTTCTGGTTGTAACTATATATTTTTCATTTCAAAATTCAACTATTTGTTTAAGAATTCAAAAGTTTTTCTTTTTTGGCTAAAAATAAAAAATTAACAGTATTCCGAAAAATTCTACTTTTTAACTTGAAAATTCCACTATTTTTCTGGAAATTCAACCGTTTTTAGTTGAAAGTTTTATTTTTATGACAAAAAACTCGAGTATCTGGTTACAACTGTAACTACTTCTTTCAAATTAATTTTTTCTTTACATGAAGTTGAAAAAATTGGGTAAAAATTCAACTATTTATTAAAAATTTAATTATTTGGAAAAAATTAATTGTCAGTAGGGAAAATAAAAATTATTCAGGGAAAGTATCATTTTTGTTTAAGCGGAAAACTTCTAAATATCTTAAAGTAATAAATCTCTGAGATTTTCCGGGACTTTAAACTTGAATTATCTGAATTTTTTTTAATTAAAATTTTGTTTAAACCAAAGAAAGATATAAATAAATGTTCTAAAGTTTGCTATTTTCTATCAAAGGTTCGACATGCTCAGTTTCAATTTTAATTACAATTAAACCTTTAAAATTAACATTCATAACTAGAAAAAATTATATCATTTTATTTGGCAACGTTAGGAATTAAATAATTTGTCATTAAAGCTTTGTAATTAATTTTTTTTTAATCAGTAGCGTTTTGAATGGAAAAATTTGTATTTCCGTGAAGCCATATTTAATGTTTTAATTTACTCAAATTGCAAGCTTGAAGAATTGGACATTTTTCAGTCGAAAAAGTTTAAAAACAAATATTTTCAAATTCTTAAAATTAATAATTGTGTATTCAAGTTATAAAGGCTTTAAATTGAGAGTTTTATTTTTTGAATAATTTTAAGTGGAAAATGGTGAAAATAAATATTCATGAAGTTCAAAAGTAATGTAAATTAAAAACTTCTCTTATCTAAAATCAATCCAAGTTAACAAATTAAGTAGTTCAGAAAGAAATTTTTTGAGTTCAAATTTAGAATGCTTCAAGATGAATAATTAACATTGAAAAATTGTTCCTGCTTTAAATTTCATTTTAATTGTGCAAAGGAAATTCAAAAATTAATAAAAATTATTTAATTTATATTCTTAAACAAATAAAGTAATTATTATGGTAATTCGATGACTGGTTTTAATTTTCTTAATTTTCATTAAAAATTTGGTGCAATTTTTAAATGTAGCAAAATAATATTCAATCTGCAGAGCTTTAAATTATTTAAGTTTTCAACTATTAAAATTAAGATATTTAGAGATATTTATTCTATATGAAAGAACAAAGTTGAAGAAAATTTTTTTACAAAGGAAATTAATTCAAAATTCCGAAAAGATAGAACCAGACGATAAATAATTACTTGTACTTTGTTTTCTAAAAATATCATTTTTACCTGCTTCTTATCACTTACTGATGTTTACTTAAACATACTTCCTATCGCCCAAAAGGAGTGAGTTGAGATATGTAGAAATTTTTAAAAGATTGAAAAATAATTGAAAACTTGAAAAAGTTTCAAAAAGTTAACAAAAAATTGAGCTTGAAGAGAATAAAACATTTTTCGAAATATTCCCGATAAAATTGAAAGTTTTTTTATTTTTGAAAAAATAATTTGAAAAAAAAAATTTAGATGATTCTAAAACATTTTCAAACTTGTGAATAAAAATCTGGAAGGTTTCAAGTCAAGTAATTTTTCATAATATAAAAAAATTATTTTAAAGAAATTGGAAAAGGGTATTTTGGAAGTTTTTGTAATAAAACTCAGAGCTTTCTAAGAAGAAGGTTCTTAAGTATTTAAAGAGGTTTTTTAACGAATACAATATTTCAAGTAACACTCTCAGGAAAATTAAAATTGATATTTGAATTAAAAAAAAATTACCCCAGTAAAAATGCTTCGACTTGAGTTCGACTTGGTTATGTCTTGAGTTCGTCTCCAAGACATCGATGTCTGGCTGCGTCTCAAAACTGAGTCGAGACATAGGCC
>NC_046659.1:126932813-126934523 GCF_010883055.1 Belonocnema kinseyi | reverse complement strand
AAATATACAATATTGTTTAACCATTAACAAAGATTAGCTTGTCTCCAAGACATAAATTGAAGTTTGGATCCGTCTCAAAACTGATACCTGCTTTTCGACTCCAGCATGTCTTGATTGGGGGCAAGCAATTCAAGTCGAACTCAAGTCGAATCATTTTTATTCGGGTAATTTTAAAATAATGTTGAAATAGATTTCAAACCGAATTTTAATGTTTAGACAGCAATAAACAATTATTACTTTGAAACAACTTAAAATAACTGAACCTATAGTTTTGAATCAGGCTAAAGAAATTTATTCGTTTGAATTTTAATAAAATTTTCTTGATTACGGAATGTTCAAGTTGCAATTTTTTTGCATCTTTTGTTGTTTCTGAGAAAAGCAGCATATAGTATTAGCTATTAGAGAGATCGAAACAAGAATTTTTTTAGGAATAGACGCTATCTAAAGCCAGGTACTGCATTTATGATACTCGTAATTTACAGGAATCTGTACCATCATCAGAGCTATTAACTATCAAATTAAAATTATTCCTTGAAAAAAAGATCCTACTCCATCTTCAATCGATTGGGAATCGAACCACAAAACTTGTGATTTCCGGTCAGATGCTTTTCCAATTAAGCTATTAGAGGGATCAGAATCAGAATTCTTAATCCAAGAAAATAACGCCAATTTTTAGCTAGGTGTTAATAATACAAGTAATTATTTTTTAATTTATCTTTTATATCATCAGAATTTGTACTTTACCGATAGTGAAGGATCTTTTTCTCAAAAAATAATTTTAGTTTGAAAATATTATTTTCCATCTAGTCTTATTAAGACGTTAAACTTTTTCTGTTATTGAAAATTCTTAACTCGATCGATATTGTGTAGATTTTCTGCCTTCGTGGTTTGGAGGGTTGATCTACTGTCGGTAAGGTATAATTTCTGATAATATAGCAGATAAATTTAATAATATTAACTATCGATCCGTGTATATCGCATTCCACAATCTGTGAAAACAGAAATCAAAACTATTGACCACTTTAACTTTTCAAAGAACAGAAAAGACTTAACGTTATTTCTGACAGTATTTATTTAACAGAATTTCCGATTATCGGTCAGGTGCTTTACTATTAAGCTGAGGTTTGATTTGCAGTGGAGCGAATTGAGAAGATCTTTTTTCAGGAATGGCGTTACGCATTTCCTGTTATTTGAAGAGTTCATTTGATAAATAGTTTTGATTTATATTTTCACAGATTGTGTAATGTCATGTACACTGATCGACAGTAACTAGCTCTGATGATAATACAGATTCCCTTAAAAATATAATCTTTAGAAAAAAGCTTTTGTGAATTGGGGAATTTTTGAATTTTCTGAATGCTTCAACTCTGGTAATTTCTGGGTATATGAAAAAAGTTATCAAGATAAATTGTTTAACTTTTCAAATACTATAATCATCCATACATAAAATTGTTGAATTTTCAAAAAAGTAATCTATAAAAAATTCAAAATGCCCTCACATTTAAAATTTTCACAAAAAATGGCTGGCTAACGAACTTGAGCTTCAATTAAAGACACTAAATGAGTGTACCAGAGGCCAATCTGATAGAATGAATTTTTCAAAAGTTATCGTGCTCTCAGACCGACAGGCATATATACATACAGACAGACAGACGTATTCATTAGTAAAAACCTATTTTTCAAATTCAGTGGGTCACAAAACGTAAAGAT
>NC_046659.1:126931774-126932803 GCF_010883055.1 Belonocnema kinseyi | reverse complement strand
ATACCTTCTCTGATGAGAATGTAACCAAACCATTAATAAAATTTTTTTTGCTCTACTTTCAGTGAAAAAGTGTTATCTATTTATTTTTGCTTAGCTTGTGTCGTGTATAGAAATTTTTAAATTCTGTATTTTTAAAGTTTTTTTATAAATGGAACAAAAACTATGCGTCCTTTAGAAAAGTTATTAACAACGAATCTGTAGATACTTTATGGATGCCCAATATTTGTCTTATCATTTTTTCCCCTATCTTGCATAGTTTGACCGCAAAATGCAGTTTTTGAGTTTTTATTTTTGAATTATCAAAATTTGAATTTTTAATTTTTCGAAAAAAATTCAAAAAGTTGTTTTGACAATCTTGTACGGCCATCGAAAATTAACATTTTATTCGGATTTAAGGGTCTCAAAACGTGGATTTTTTTACAAAAACTGAGGAGGGGGGGGGTCAAATTTTGTAAACAAAGTTCTAGATCATTTTCAAGTGCACAATTTTTGTGGGCTCATCATTCACCGTATTTTGCATAGGTTGGCCAAAAAGTGTAATTTTTTAATTTTTCATTATTTTGTATGATGTCAAAATTTGAATTGTTGATTTTTTTAAAAATTATTTTACAAAGTAAATATAATAGTCTTAAAGGGAATTTAAAAAGCAACATTTTTCTGATCATGACTTTTTTTCATATCGTGCGTTATTTCTTCTGAAATGTTAATTTTTGGCTGTTTTTTGGAATTTTTTAATGCTATAACTCTGGTAATTTTTGATTTCATGAAAAGAGTCATTCAGATAAATTGTTTAAGTTTTTTAATGCTATTAATAACCGTACAGAGCATTTTTGAATTTTCACAAAAATGGTCTTAAAAATATTCAAAATGTGCCCACTTTTTGAATTTTTATCAAAAATGTCGGGGCCCGTTCATTTTTCGGAACGCATAAAATTTAAGAAAGGTAAAATTTCAGAATGGGTTATAATACATAATGGTAAAACTTAGGAATACCAAAAATTCGGAAAAAGGAATAAATCAGAAATCCAA
>NC_046659.1:126923205-126931674 GCF_010883055.1 Belonocnema kinseyi | reverse complement strand
GTTTTGGATTTCCTACTTATTGCTCTTTCCTACTTTTTGCTCTTCCTAAGTTTTACCATTATGTATTATAACCCATTCTGAAATTTTACCTTTCTTAATTTTAACCGTTCCGAAAGATGAACGGCGCCCAAAATGTCTGGCTCACGAACTTGACCTGTAGTTTAGGACACTAAACGAGTGTACTCAAGGCCAATCTAATAGATTAATTTTTTTTAAGTTGTGTTGCACACAGACAGACATACAGACATACATACAGGCATACAGACAGACACATTAGTAAAAATCGGGGAAATTTGTATTTAGGGGGTCCTAAAACGCGTGCATTTGACAAAAAATGTGGGGGGAGGGGATTGTAAACAATAAAATAAGATAATAAAACATAAATATAATATGACAAAATATAATATAATGTATATAATAAAATAATAATTCATAATGTTACTTAAAAATTTATCTCTTTGCTTGAAAATTAAACTAAACCACTTTGTTAAAAATCCATTATTTTTGTTTAAAAATCAATTTTTTCAATTGAAAGTTTAACTGTTTAATTGTTGTTAAAAAATTGATATTACTTAAAAGCGAACTCATCGCATTTATCAGATCGCCTTATTTTTTTCAAACATCTAATCGGAAATCTTTGTAAAATAATTTATGTCTTTGTGAAACCCTCTTATTCTATCCGAAATCTTTCCCCGATATTTGAAATCTTTGAAAAATATCTTTAATCTTTGTAAAATCTTTGAAATATTTGGGAAATAGTTGAAATCTTTGTGAAGTGCTTAAAATCTTTAGAAAATCATCCAAATGTTTGTGAAATCTTTTACATATATCCAAAATCTTTTGATGAAATATTTAAAATCTCTGCAGCATGAGAAATCTTTTTAATCCATATAGAATCTTTTGAAAAACCTTTAAAATCTTTGTGAGATGTTTGGAAAAGCATTGAAATCATTGTGAAATCTTCGGAAGTGTTTGCGAAATATTTAAAATATTTTATAAAGATTTCGGATAAGTTAAAAAAATTTCACAATGTTTCAAGCAGAGATTCCAAGATTTCAAGCAGTTTTTAGAGTAGACGCATAGTATTTCAAAGAGGTACTATTTTTTTCGAATTATCATAGAATTTTTGTTGCATTGTTCGTTGCAAATGCATCTATTTCTCAGTTAAAAATTTAACAATTGAAAATTGGATGGCTACAGTTAAAATTCAATTCTTTTTTTGGTAAAACATTTAATTTTTTTATTTTAAAATTATTTGATAATTAATAATGTTATGTAGAAATTCATCACTTTGATTGAAAATTAAAAAATTAAATTAAAAGTTTTTAATCGGAAAATTTTCGTATTTGTTTCTAAACTAATTTATTGGACCCATTAAAAAATCAAAATTGCGATAATAAGAATTTCTTTAAAGATATTTTTGCATTTTTTCAAAACTCGATAGTTTTCGATAAAGTGGGAAATACGAGGTTTTTATGCCTTACTTTCACTCTCCTCTTTAAAGTCAATGCATTTCAGCACACTTTCGAAACTCAAATATTTCATTTATTATTTTATCAATTAAAACTTTAGAAATAGTATTGTGCAATTTTTATGGCATTGTACATTATGAAATGTTTAATGTTTTATTTTAATATAGTATATAAATTTAAATTTTTAGAAATTAAAGAGAAATTAGAAAGCTTCCAATTAGTAGCACAATTATTATCTCAAGAATTGAAACATTTGTTCAAAATAAAATGGCTTTTACAGACATTCAAGAAATTTTCAAGGGTTTGATCCGATTTCACAACATTTCGAGGGATAGTGATTTTGTCAGATTCTTAGAGATTTTATTTCTTTTCACCCGTTTTATATATTGAAATGAACAATCGACGAGAAAAGTTCACTTTTTGATTAGTAACTTCAATCATCAAAGAATCAGTCAATAAATGTTTACAGCCTGACTTTCGTAAAATAACCTTGTGTTTTTTAATTTTTTCATGCTTTGAGAATATTGCTATTTCATTATTTAAATACTAAGTAGTAGCAGCAGTAGTTTTTAACAGATTCGATTGACCTATTTGTATTTTGACTTTACAATAAATATAGAATATTTTTTCTCCCGTTTATTATCTGGAATCAGAAGGTGAGGTTACATTGACTATTGCTAGAAAAATCTCGAGAAAAATGTACATTTCTATGTTTTCTCTTCTTCAGTACAAGATAAGATATCTCACATTTTTATGATGCCTGCTTTTGTTGATTAGAATGTCATGTACTTGAACTAATTATCTATTCTTACCTCATCATTAACCATTTTTTAATGGTAACCGTGAAATATAATAAAAAGTTTTTTTACGTTTATTGTAAGCGTTATCAATTTGTTATTTTCTAATTTTAAATAATTCCAATTATATATTATTGCAAATTGTAATACGTATTTTATTTACAACATTTATTTAAATTATTGAAACGAAATGTTTCAATTGATTCAATGTTTCAGACGATTTTCATAAAATCTCCACATTTTGAGACCCCCTGAGTCAGAAAAAAAAACGATTTTTACGAAGGTTTAATCCGTCTGTCTGTCTGTGGTCTGTAGTCTATATTCTGTGGGTACGATAATTTTTAAAAAATTGATCAGATTGAATTCTGCTTTGGCACACTTTTTTAAGGCCTAAAAAGAAAGAACGAGTCCGTGAACTAGATATTTTGGATCAAAATTTTAAAAATAAGCGCATTTTCAAAATTTCTGAAACCACATTTTTGCATAATTTCGAAATTCTATGTATGGTTATTCATAGTACTCCGAAACTCAAACAATTTATTCTTATGTCTTTTTTCTATAAAAAGAAAATGATGAGAGTAGGAACATTTTCAAAATCTAAAAAAAACAAACTAAAATGTAAATGTTAAGTCAAACAACGCATGCTATGAAAAAAAGTCAATAAAAGAAAAACCTTAATTTTTGAAAGCCCTTTAAGATTATTATAAAAACTTTTTTAATTTAGTCGAAAAGTTGAAAATTCAAAACTCAAACTATGCAAGATATTAAAAAATGAGCATGATAAAATTGCGCGCCATGGAAACATCTACAAATTTTTTATGAATCACTTCTCGATAGGACGCGTACTTTTTGCTTCAAGTCGTAAAAAACAACATTAAAAACAAAAAAAAATTTTTATCCAAAAAGAGCTATAATTTTTTATAGGACACGTAGTTGCTGATTTAGTCGTAAAAAAAAATTCAAAATAAACATATTAATTTTTTTGAAGAAACTTCACAAGGTACAAACTAAAAATCGTAAAAAATAAGATGAAAAATTAAAAAATTAAATTTTGGCAAAAAGGACAGAAAAGAAGAAAGAAGACATCCAGCGCAGCTTAGAATACAATTTAAAGCAATATAAGAAAAAAATTGAAATAATTTATGATAAGAAATAACAAGATGGAATTCCTGAGAAACATATTTTCTCAAGTTTTCTTCCACTTTTTTTGTAAACTTATCCGACATTTACGGTGTTTCAAAATGTGAAATAATAAAATTTGAAATCTTTTTAGCGAAATTCTCTTTTAAGAAGTAAGTTGCGATAAATGAATATTTGTTTTGTAATTACGCAATCTTTTCTTGTTCTTCTACACTCGTCTTTCGAATGAAAAAAGACAAACAATTTTATATCTTCTTGAGAAAAAAATCCTGCTGGAAGTGGATTTTTCATCAAATTTTTCTGTTGCAGGTTCGGCAAGACATTACAATATGTAAATTGTTTATACTAAATATGTATAATAATGTTAACGTTAATTATAATTTAGGACGAAAAATCCAGTTCCTAATATAGAAACATTTGTATTACAATTAAAATACGAAATAAGTTATTGCATTTGCGCTTTAAGGGGGGGGGGTGAGGAGTTAGTGCCAAAAATTACTGTTCGAACTGGATTAGTAATTAAATGTACTGGGAATTAAGTTTTTTTAATTTTTCGGAATTAATTTTTAATTTTTAATTAATTTTTATATAAAGTGAAATTAAAATTTCGAACTGAGATAACATTTATTACGTTTCATGATAAATTTTAACAACTTTAGTAAATTCTACTCTTTTCCCCCCTGTTTTTAAGAAACTAACTCCTTTTCTCCACTTCTAGTTTTTTTGCTTGAATGCGAACTGATTTAACAGAACACAATAAAGAAATCTAAATATTTTTGGCAGAAAATTATTTCTGTTTAAGCGAAGCGTCTACGATTATATTCTTGACAAGGAATTCATGTTGATTGTTTAAGAGCCTTAATATTTCAATCAAAATTAAATTATTTCATTGAAAATACTCTTTTAAAATTGAAAATTCAATTGCTTATTTACAAATTTATGCAATAAGTTCAAAAATTGATTTTAACTGGTAGGAACCTAATCTTCCGGGTTAAAAATTCGTCATTTATGTCGAAAACATAAATACGTGGTTCAGTGTTGACCTCTTGTGTTAAGAAATTATTTACTTGTTCCTACAGATTTATCATATTAGTTGAAAATTTATCTTTTTACTTAAACATTTAACTACTTTATTAAAAGTTAAAATACTTTTGTTAAACATTAATTTTTTGTAGTAGATTAATCATATTAGTCCAAAATCTATATCTTTGTTTCAAAACTTTTTTTTCTGATTCAATTTATATTTGAACTATTTTCACGTTAATTCAAGTTAAAATCATTCTTCGTTCAAACATCAACTATTAGACTTTTTATTGACGATAGATCTTTTTTGATTGTTTAAAGTCCAACCACTGGTTAAAAATTAAAATACTCTGTGAAAAATGTATTTGTTTGTTGAAGATCCATATTTATAGTTCGAAATGTAACTATTTTATAGCAAATTAACATAATTTAAAAATGCCACTCCATAAATTTTTTGAAATTTTGTTATTAATCTCTTAATTAATTTCTATTAAAAAATATTATAATTATTTTATAAAAACACCACAACTTCGGCATAAAAAATATAAAACATTTGTTTTATCTTAACATTTTTCTGCATTACGACGTAATGCCCGCCCAATAATTCGATTTAATTAATATATTGATATGGAGACCATTTCACAGATTTTTTTATTCCAGCTTAAACTTTGCACTACAAAAAAAATTATTTGATTTTTTGTATGGTATGAGAAATAGGTCGCAATTTTGAATCAAACTTTGTGAATTGTTTCTTATTAAATTACAGCGTAAAACTTATCGTTAGAAATGAAACTGTTTGGTTGACAATTTATCTATTTTAGCAAAATGAAAATGAAAATGAAAAGATGGTGCAATTTTTAACCGGTTATGGCCCACTAAGTATTGTTTTAACTGCTAGTAGCAAGTAGAAGCGGTCTTAGGAGGCTAATAATCTTGAGCGGAGTGGCTGACCCGTACGGTAGTTACCACTTTAAAAAGTACTTTAAGTAGTAACGGTCGCACAGGTCAGGCTTTTCATCATTTTTTATCTAGAGGTCGCAGATTATTAATCTATACACAAAATTTCTAAAAACAAGTAAAATAATCTTAGCGAGAAAAAAATACCCTAATTTTCATTTAATTTTGATTTTACCATTGGTGGGTTTGACTTGAAGTTTCCAATATACGAGAATAAAGAATAGGGAAAATATAGAAAAATATAGGGAAATATATGAGAATAAAGAATAGAGAAAAATCACTTTTTTGAGTTTTTAAATAATTTTTTATTAATATTTATTTATTTAAACAAGTAGAATTTATTTAAATATTTTTTACTTCGAATTCTAGAGGAATGTTTAACAACGTTGATTAATTAGTTTCAAATTATTTACAGAAATACCATTTAGTCTGAAATTTTTTTTTAAATTCGTCGAAACTGAAGTTTATTATCATATGCTTTAAAGATTTAAATATTTTAAAAGAATGCTATTAATTATAAGCGCACAGATACACTCGAAAGTGTCCATTACGTATAATAGGAAACATATTTTTTAAATACGCTTCAAAATAATGTTCAAAATAATGTTGGAAAAATTTTTTACTTAAGAAATAGTGATAATTTTTAATAAAAATAAAACTTGCAAACAAATAATTTAAAGAAACTCTATTTATTTAAATAATTATACATTCATTTAACAATGGTGGTAAATATTCCACTAGACAAGTACAAATAAGTTTAATAAAAAAAGATAAAAGAATATAGTGCTCAAAAGGTCCATTTCATTAAGAATTGACATTTTAAGTTTTAAGGCATCAGTTTTTTTCACTGCTGATCTTGGTTTTAGTTGAAACTAACTTTATAAATTGCATCTTTTGTCAATTTTTTAAGTGTATTTTTGTCCTTAAAAACCGCACTCTTGCTCAGAAAATTTTTGAGAAAGACATACTATAAGCTTTTTTAAGTTCATTAACTTTTACATTAGATTAAAATGTTGTGCCTAATTTTAATTATATGGTTAGAAATTTGTTTCTTTAGTTAGAAACTCATCTCTTTCGTCCAAAACTTGTGTATTTCATTTAAAAAATGTTTTCTTTTTTTGGTAGAAAATGAATCTTTTCATTTAAAAATGATTATTTTTTGTTTAAGAATTAATATGTTTTATTCAAAATTCACCTTTTCCAGTAGAAAATAAATCATTTTTGTTCAAAATTTATCAGTTTGGTTGAAAATCTGCTTTTTTTACTAAAATATTAAATTTTCTTACAACAAATTTATTTATTTTATTTTTGGTTGAAAATTTAACTTTTTTGTTGAAAATTCAAGTATTTCTGTTAAATATTAATAATTTTATTTGAAAACTCTACTTTTTAGTTGAAAATGAAACTCATGTTAAAAGTTTATCTTTTTAGGTCAACAGTTAACTATTCTAGTTAAATATTAATTATTTTAGTTGACACTTATTGTTTGTGAAAATTATATTTTTTAATCCAACATTTAATTATTACATTTTTTATTAATAGTAAATAATATTGAGCTAATTTTCTCCAATTAAGATTTAGCCAGTACGTTAAGAAAAAAATCTGATTTGATTTAAAGAAATTATTTTCTGGGTTTAAAGCAATAATTTTGGATAAATTATTTCTTAAATTTAAGTCATTACATTATTTGAAACAAATTTTTTTAAATTAAACAAACTATACAAAGCGAATTATTTTTTTAATTCAATAAAAAGAAACAAATAATTATTTAAAATATCAGAGGTCTTCGTAGTATGACAATGAAACTTTGATAAGAAAAACTACTTTTCGTTAAAGTTTTTCCGACTAGAGTTTAGTGTACTTCTTCCTGGTTTTGAAGGTTACGGTGTCAAAAATTTTAGAATATAAATGGCGCGCCATCAGTTTGTGATCTCAGTAGGAAAAAAACTTTCTGATGTTTTCTGTGTGTGTTTCTAAACGACCCTGATGAAGTTCCTAATCTTTGCTTTGGTGGCACTTCCTGTCTGTGAGTACACGAGAATAAATTAAATTAATTTAATACATTATTATTTATTTCGTATGCAATTAATTTAAAAGTGATATTCATCTTAACACGTAAAGAATTTACCACCCCCTCTAACATTAAAAGATTTGCTACAATTTTCCTCACATTCCGAGCTCGAAAAGATTGCTTTGCGCGACCTCGGTCTCTATACTTCCTACATATTTGTGCTGAAAGTTTCATTTTCGATTTTTTTCCAACTTTGCAAACCTTATAAGCACTACTAATAGCAATGCCCAGAATTTGCAAAACAATAGTTAAAGAAATTTTAAAAATGATCTAACTTTTTGAATTTTTATTAAAAATAGCTGCTTGAGCAACTTAACCTTCAGTTTCCGAAACTGAAAAAGTGTACCAAAGGCTATTATCATAAATTCATTTTTTGTAAAGTCATCTTATTCACAGCGAACCACACATAAATAAATACATATATGCATGCATACATACATGCATACATGTATACATACTGCTGCGTGCAAAAAAACTTTTTAAAGAGTACCAATAATAATTCTACAAAACGAACAACAAATTTTTTACATTGACATAATCCCGCGTCGAAAAGGTTCAATCGGTAAACCATGGATCAACATTTCTCAGCAATGGGATAATATTGTTCAGCAAGGGGATAACATTACCCAGCAATGGGATAACATTGCCCAACAATGGGATAACATTTTCCAACAATGGGATCACATTGCCCAGCAGTGGGATAACATTGCTCAGGAATAGGATAACATTGCTCAGCAATGGGATAAGCGTTGGGTAAGCGTGGGGTAAGCGTGAGTTAAGCGTGGGGTAAGCGTGGTGTAAGCGTGAGTTAGGCGTGGGTTAAGCATGGGGTAATTCTGGGCTAAGTGATGAGAAAGTGTACGTCAAGTGTGGGTAAAGTGTGGGGAAAGCGTGGGGTAAGCATTGAATAACTGTGGGTAAGCGTGGAGTAAGCATGGGGTAAGGATGAAGTAAGCGTGGATTAAACGTGGAGTGAGCGTGGAGTAAGCGTGTGGTAAGCGGGCAGTAA
>NC_046659.1:126883953-126923105 GCF_010883055.1 Belonocnema kinseyi | reverse complement strand
AGCGTGGGGTACTTGTGGGGAAAGCGTGAAGTGAGCGTTGGTTATGTGTGGGTTAATCGCGGAATAAGCGCGTGGTAAGCGTGGGGTAAGCGTAGAGTAAGCTTGGGGTAAGCGTGGGGAAAGCGTGGGGTAAGCGTGGTTCAAGAACTTTGGCAATATTTTCCAATACGGACAAGATCTACTAAACTTTTCTCACTTTTTAGAAAGGATTGGTGAATAAATATTTTATTTTATTGGGCTTTGAGAAATTTTGTAAAAAGTTCATAATTTACTTAATTTTTCTCAATTTTTCAAGCAAATTTAAAAAGAAATATCTACTTTTATTGGACCCTGGGAAATGCTGGAAGATGTATAAAATTTATTTATATTTACGCTCTTTTTCAAGAGAATTGTTGGACGAACAGAAAAATATCGAGAAAAAAAAATTAGAAAGTTACAAAATTTGTGTATATGCACATTAGACACTTCATTTTACAAGAGAATTAGAAAAAAATTACTTTCATTTTATTTTGTGAAATCTTAGAATATCGAGACAATTAATTTATATTTTCTTGATTTTTTACTAATTTTATTTGGCTTTACATCATTAATGTAACCCTGCTCGATTTTTCAAGATACTGGTTAAAGAAAAATAATTTTTCATGACAACTGCATGATTTGAGTCCTTTTCGACGAGTATAAAGTGGTGCTAAAACTCTACTTTTTACTTTCTAGGGAGTAAAAAGTACTTTTTACTCTCTTGGACGTGAAAAGTGACGTCAGATGTGAATAATGAAAATTATACATCTATGAATTCGCATTTTGGTTGCAGATAATAGAATTTTGCAGCAATTTATGAAAAGTTATCATATATAATTGATCAGATTACCGTAAGTCAACGAAAATTTCCGAAAATTTCTGAAAGTTGCCGGAAATTTATAGAGATTTTTAAATTGAATTTTGGGCAATTTGTAGTAAGTTATTATGCATTACCTGTAATATCACTTTAAAATACGAAAAATTCCATAAACTTCCAGAAATTTATAAAAATGTTTAGAGTCAAATTTTTGATGGTTTATGGTAATTTGCCGTATTTACCTGTAAAATTACCAGAATGTACCGAAAATGTTCACAAAATTGTGAAAATTTATTGACATTTTCATATTTAATTTTGGGAAATTTCTGGTAAATTTCCATTAATAAATAGAGGGAATTTTTTAACGAATATATGTTTTTAGTACGAAATTGCACAATATTCTAATAAAAAAGGTCAATAAGTTTTCGGAAATGTATGGTAATTGTTGGTCATTTATAGTAATTTTGCAGCTAAAGACGGCAAATTACCATAAACCATCCAAAATTAAACTTTAAACATTTTTAAACCTTTCCGAAAGATAATGAAATTTTTGATAATTTATGGTAATATTACAGGTAATTTATGGTAACCTACCATAAATCGCCCAAAATTCAACTTAAAAATGTTTATAAATTTCCGGAAGTGTCTGGAAATTTTCTGTCATTTATTGTCTTTCACAGGAAACTTATCATAAATTGAACCAAAATTCAATTTTAAACATTTCTTTCACCAGTATCTTGAAAAATCGAGCAAAGTTACGTTAATGATGTTCATAGTCAACAGTTCTGCAAAGTTCAATAAATGAGTAAAAAATAAGAAAAATATAAATAAATTGAGTCGATCTTCTAAGATTTCACAAAATTCAATTAAAGTCATTTTTTTGTAATTCCTAGGGTCTAAAAAAGTAAATTTTTTCTTGCATATTCTTTTGAAAAATCGCGACAAATTGAGTAAATTATGACCTTATTTAAAAAATTGGCAAAGTCCAATGAAAGAAAATATTTGTCCACCAATCTTTTCTGAAAAGTGATGAAAATTTAATAGATTGTATCCATCGTTCATCCATAGAACCTTTTCAGCGCTGCAATTAAATATTGTAAACCGTAAAAATAGTTAATTTTAATAAAAATTTCTTTTAATTGACATTTATAATGATTACTGAAAATTGAAACTAATGCTCAATTGAACTCAACTATCAACATTTATATTTCTGTTTGAATGTAGGAAATAATTGCCTTTCTTTCATTATAAGCATTTATAAAAATTAATTATATTTAAAAAAATGTATAGTGTTACCTAGAGTTTTATATTATAAAGAACAGGATTTATAGAACACATAAATATTAATAAAGTTGCAGAATAAAAAAGTGGATTTGTAAGCCATACCTTTACAAACAATTTTAATGAATTTTAACTGTTTTTACATTCTCATAAAAAGAAGGTATTAGATGTGTGTAAAGCTTGACCCCCCCCCCCTCCGTTTTTGTCAAATGTCCACGTTTTGAGACTCTCTGAATCCAAAAAACAGGTTTTCACGAATCATTCTATCTGTCTGTCTGTGTTTCTGTGTGTGCGTGTGTCGTTTGATTTTTAGTTTTCTAGCAGAATAACTTTCGAAAGAATTGACTGCTTGAATTGGCCTTTAGTATACTTTTTAGTGTCCTAAAATAAAGGTCAAATTCGTTAGTTAGTCACTTTGGATAAAAATTCAAAAAGTGACTGTATTTTGAAAATTTTTGAGACCACTTTTTTCAAACTTCAAAAATGTTCTGTACGGATATTCCAAGTATTCAAACAGACGAGAAACTTGTTATTACAAAATTATTTGTTGAAAAAATGTTTTCTACAATTTTCCATGAATAGACGTTTTTCCAAGTTGTGTTGCAAGAAATTAGAATCGAAACAATATTATATAAAAAAATATCTTTTCTGATTATAATTGTTTATATTATAAGCAAATTTAATGTAAAAATGCAGTAATCAGGCATTTATCGAAAGAAAGATTTGTTTTCTTCTATGTCAAATTTTTTCAATTAGAAAATTTATGATAATTTTAGCAAAACCCATTAAATGTTAATTAATTTCATAATTTTTGAAACAAATTTAATAAACAACTGAATTATTCGGGCATTTTTCGACAGAAAAATTCAGTTTTTTCAATGGCAGCTTTTTCAGTTGGGAACTTCATGATGATTTCAGCGAAATTCATAATTGGTTGATAAATTTTATATTTTTTTAAAAACAAATTGAACAAACAAATGCATTATTTGGGCACCTGTGGACGGAAAAATTAATTTTTTTCGATTTCAGTCTTTTAAATTGGGAAGTTTATGATAATTACAGCGAAATTCACAATTGATTGATAAATTTTATATTTTTTCAAAAAAACAATTTTAAGAAATAAATGCATTATTCGTGCATCTATCGATGGAAAATTTTTTTTTCGATATCCTAATTAAAACTGTTAAAATAAAAAAAAAACCAATTTGTAGACAAATGCCTGATTAATGCATCTGTTCATAAAATTTGCTTAAAGAAATAATAAAGTTTATTAAATTATTATGAATGTTGCTGAAATTCCCATCAAGTTCCCATCTGAAAAGACTGGCATTGAAAAAACCGAATTTTTCTGCCGAAAAATGCTCGAATAATTCAGTTTTTTTATTAAATTTGTTGAAAAAAGCATAAGATTAATAAATAAATTATGAATTTTTCTCCAAATATCATAAAGTTCCGAATTGAAAAAATGTACATTGAAAAAAACGAAGTTTTATATCGAAAAATCCCTGAATCCTGCATTTGTTCATAAAATTTGTTTATAATATAAGGGATTATAATCTTAAGAGACATTTATTTGAGATCACATAATTTTCATTAAAATTTCTTGCAATATAACTAGAAAAAACGTATGATTATGAAAAATCATAGAAAACATTTTTTCAACAAACAATTTGTTTATAAAAAATTTTGTTTAATATATAATATTGAAAAATCTTTAGTCTACATTAGTTTATGAAACTTAGGCAATTTCAACAATTTTCCTGTTATGGGTGAGCACTGTGAACATCCAATAGATAAAATGGCAATTTATTCGTCATATTTGTTTATTTATAAAAAATTGAAAACTTAATTGAAAAATCAGGCTCGACAACTCTCTTAGAAATTTCCACAGCTTTTAAAAAAATTTTTTTTTATTCGTAAAATATTTGTGGGTTGTATATTGTTTCGAACCAAAAATGACATTTTTTCCCCTTTGTGGGCCGGAAATGTGAAAATGAGATCATATGAACTCCCATCTAACACAATGCTGCCAAAGGTTAAACTTCTCAGCATAAAACACTGACCAGCTATGACTCTTGGTTGAAACTAATCACCCCCCCCCCCCTAAGCTCTCATTAATCGAAGTTTCGTGGGTCACTGGGGTAGGTATTCAATTTAGAAGTTAAAAAAAGGTAAAGCTGATGTGTAAACCGTATATTCTACGTTTAAATCGCAAACATAAAATTGGAAATGAGCAAATTCAGTTTTTAAACATTTAATCAATAATATACATTGTAATAATATACATTTATGGAAATGATATACGAGTCAAGATACAAATTGAAGTGCGAAGCACGGGATACGTGATGAGAATGTATTTTTTAAAGCCGAAGGAGCTTTAACAAAAAAGAAGTCACTATCACCAAATTACCGTTGTTGATTTTTTGACTTTTAGTTTGAAAAAATCTGTGCACAAGTGTAAGGAATATACAAATACCGAGCACGGAGCGCGAGGTAAATACAATTGATTTTCTTTTATAGCGCATGGCTTATTTATTAATTATTTTCAAAGTGAACAAAAAATTTGCAATCTTTCAAAACAATTGTAATGGTGTAAATTCTTTTTCAATATTTTTTATAACAAATTTTATCTAATATTTTTGTATTATTAGTTAAAAATTCAGGTTACTAATAATTTTCGTTAAAAAAAAGTTTAATTGCGTATTTTCACAAATGTTTTTTCTCGATATATCTGACAAAAATAAAAAAATTTTCTTGTAGCGTAATACTTTTATGTCAATTAATTATTAAGAGAGCAAGAGAGATCGCGATCTTTTTTAAAAATTAATAAATTTAAACCGCTTTTGAACTTTTTGATTACAACTTTAATTCATTATTTTATTAATATCATTGAAAATTCACGTTACCAGTAATTTGGTTTTAAAAAAGAATTTAATTTCAAATTTTTTCATATTGTGATACGTATTTGTTAATTATTTTCGAAGTGAACAAAAAAGATTGCATTCTTCAAAAAACAATCTTAACGATTTAAAAAAAATTTTAATTTTTTTAATAACCCCTTCATTGAATTATATTATTATTGTTATTGGAAGTTCGTTTTATCAATGATTTACTCAAATAAAAATTTTCATTGCATATTTTTACTCTAAGTTTACTAATAAGAAGTTGTTCATTATTATTTGAAATAATTAAAAACATTAGGAAGCTTCTAACTTTTATTGCAAAAGTTCTATAAATCTACATTTTATGTTAAATTTGTTAAAATCTGTAGGAATTTTTAAATATTTTTAAAATTGCTTTAAAAACTTTTCAATATCTTTTTAAATTATTAGAATTTTCCCTAAAATATTTAAAAAATTAACAAAACTTCCTGATATCGTCCAATGTCTTTTAATCATGATAAAACCCTTTTTTAAACATTTTAACATTTCGTAAAAACTCAAGTTCTTAATAGGCTACGAAACATTTTCTTGAAGGCCCGGAGCGCCTACTTTCACTGATTTTTTTAATAAACAATAATTTAAAGTTTTTTAAATAAAATTCTTGGAAAAAAGATTTTTTTATGGCCAAAAATTATTTCAAAACCCTACTTTTTCAACAATATAAGAACTTACTTTATTCGAAGCATGAGCCCAACAGAAGCTAAAGCTTTTTTTAGTCATATACAAGGACACAATACATTTTTTTCGCTATCTTCAAATATCTATATTTTGTTTAATTTTTTTTTCTTGTAAAGATTTACTTTATTTTTAAATCCCTTCAACTCTCTTAAAACTTTCAAATATCTCTTTAAATAATTTAATTTTTCCAAACAATTTTAAAATCCAGAAAAATAAATTTTAAAAATCTTAAAATCTTCCATATTACTTTTTACTATATTTTAAAATCTGGAAAACTTGAAATTAATCTTTAAAAATAAACCTTAACAATATTTTTCTTTACAATATTAGTAATATTAGTGAAGCAAAGATACCGGTTTCTAGTGTAAAAGCCTATTTATCATAAAATTATTAAAAAGTCCTGAATTTTCTTGGAAATATAATTTTTTTTATTGTAACTAACAACTCTAGGTGAAAACACTAACATAATCTTATATTTTTTAAATATAATAATAATAACAGTAAATGAGTTGGTGTTTCTATATTAAAAATATTAAAAGATGCGAAATCTGATTTGAATCAAATTTTGTTTAACTATTTTTTATGTGAAACGCCAACGTGATCTGAAAGTGTTAAAAATGATTGATCTTTTTTGCAATGTGATAATTTTTCAGTACGAATTGTTGGTTTCAAATCTAATGATTTTTATTCAGAAATCGTAAGATTTAAAAGAATAATTAAACTTTTCCGCAATGTTATGTTACGTTGGCATTTAACATAGAGAATTGTTATTTTCAAGAAAAAATAAATTTAATTTGAAGATTTAACATCTATTAACAAATTGGCAATTTTTTTAAATTTAAAAATTCTATTCAAGGCGTTTTTTAGCACTCGGGAAGTCAAAGAATTTTGTCCTATCGACTTTTTTCAAGCAAAAGAAAGTTTTCAGTTATATAGCATTTGTAAAATGAAAAAAAAATTAATCGACAAAACTTTTTAACACGAAAAGAAATAACGAATTTGTAATCAAATATTTTTAAGTGGAATCAGTAGGTTTTCTGTTATTCATCAAAAATTAAATTAAATTTTTGGAAAAACCACACAAGAGGCGAAAGAAATAAAAGGACAACATTTTTGCAAACAAAAAAGATCTGCAAATGTGTTGAAAACTGTTGTTATAAAATACACTAAAAATAAAAGATAAACTTTTTAGAAAAATTACACCGGCTACAATAAGATTCGATTCATTAAAAATTTGCCACCTTAATTAGATCTACAATTTTTCTTACAAACACTTTACGCTAGAATGCGTATTTTTTACTCGAATCGTAAAAAATAAGACAAGATGCAATACAATATTAATTAACGAACCTTTTTTTATATAGGATACAGATTTTTTTAATAAAAAAATAAAAGCAATAAAAATACATATTATGCCAATATCAATGCACATTATGAATTTTTATGACGTTAGTTTATCAAAATTATGCATTATTCAGGGTAGCTGGGAATAAAATTTAAGGAAAAATAAGAAACCCATATTAATGTAATCATTAGAAATAAAATTTGTGGTTTATAAGTAGTTAAAGCTGAAGGAGTTTTAACCAAAGAGAATTCACAATCTCCAAATTACAGTTGTCGATGCTTTGACCTTTAATTTTGAAAGCCATTATTGCATTATTTTGCAAAACCTTAATAAGCAAACCCAGGCCCAGGTACAGAAATATATATTATATATATTTGATATTATGAAGTTTAAAATAATGTAGGAAACTTCGCAATTCAGATATAATCTAGTGAGAAGCTCGATGTAATTAACGAGAATGTAGTTTTTGAAGCAGAAAGAGCTTTAACAAAAGAGAATTCACATTATATCTTTATATTATATTTTTTAACATTATGAGGTTTGGCAAAAACATCACAATCTGAAAAAGACGACGACGACGATGACAAGTTTGATCAAGATGACGTCATACTTGGACTGAAAGATATATTTAATTTGACGCCTGATAGCTTGAAGAAAGAATGTAACGTTGACTTCGAAAATACGTGGTCCAAAATTGCTGCTCCTCTTGAAAATCTTCAAAATTTATCCGATGGTTTCGAGGCAGAAGCAGCCAAGCATTTCAAAGCAGATGATTCTAGATACGAAAATCGAGTTACAGAAAATTGCCGGAAAAATAAATCTTTCCAAAAAGAAACAGTAAAAGTCATTCAAGCAGCGCTGCCATGTGCCAAGAAAGATAGAGTGTCCGAACTTGTGAAAATCTCTGAAAAAGGAATTTGCTGAAATTTCTGCGAAATGCAGCCACTGTGAGTATGTTTTATGTTCCATATTAATTCCATATTATAATTTTAAAAATAGGTTTTTGGCCGGATTAATCCTTTGATAAATGCGAATCGAAAAAGGCGGTAATTATTATAAAAATTACTCAGAGTGAATTTAATTATAATTTTATAAATATGACAGAAGTCTTTTGATTTTGGGCCAAAAGAAATAGAACGTATATATGCTATATATAACAGTTTATTTTCATTAAATTCCACAAACCAACTTATATTTTACAAATCATTTAATTTAAAAAGAAAGTTCTTGAAAATGTGATCTTTGCTTTGAGTATTCACTTTTCAATTGCTTTATATTTTATTTAAATTATTATAAATTTCTTGGGCCTACGAAAGCTCCCCATTGCATTCTTTCATCCGCAATAATGACTTTTCTTTTTTTTTCCTTTTTTAGTTTAAGCGTCGTTTTCAACGTCTCAATCGAAAAGAACAATATTTTGGATTGCCATTTTTTTTAATTTAAATATTATCATTATTACATTATACAATTAACTTCTATATATTAAGCTGCTAAATATTATATGGTATTTAAAAAAATGTATCTATTAAAAAATGTTATATGAAATATGAGTCAGTCTGTGGACTTTGATTTATACATTTCTGTGCATATTTTAATAATTATTTATCTTAATTACAAGAATTGTTTTTTAAGTAATCTTGAAACGTGCGCCAAGTACGGTAAACCAGCACACCGCGCTAACGCATGCGCAGTACCACAGGGGTTCAACATTGACATCACTACCCATTGGGCACAAAATTTGGCGACGTCTTTAGGACATTGTTACGACATCTTTACGACAACTTTACGACATCCTATGTCCATGTCGTCAAGTCGTCTTTATGATATGGTAAATATGTCGTAGGATCTGACGATGTCTTTACAATATCGTAAAGACGCTGTAACGACATGGGCATAGAAAGTCGTAAAGTTGTCGTAAATATGTCGTAACGATGTCGTAAAAACGTCGCAAAATTTTGTGCCCGCTGGGTAGCTATGGCAAGGATGCGGCTCCACATTAATTTGAAAAGTTTCAATCTAACATTTTCAAGCACCTGTATTTAAATATTTCGCGCTTTACGCTGATTAATGTTCAATCGATTCTTTTTAATCCTTCATTCGTTTTAACTAAATTTATTCGATCCACTGATTCAGCCACTTTTGCTCTCTGGTAACAATTAATGTTATGTACCCAAAATCAATTATTATTTGTCATTTATATAAAAATTTAAATTGTGCAATTTAAATATTGATTAATTTTCAGGGCCAAGCAAAAAGATCGAAGTGGGTATAAAAGTGGCAAGAAAACCAAGAGACAATATATATAACGGCTTGGAATGGTTCAATCTAACTATTTATCTAATTATCTAAATAAACGCTTTATTATATACGGATTTTACTGCAATTTTTTGTGTGTAATACAAAACAAAAATATCTTGACTATTGCAGCCGCCTGGGTTTTGAATGTATTATTATTATTATTGTTATTATTATCAAAGTAATAAGTGTGAAATAAAGAGTAATTACTAACAGCAGTTATTCGTCTTATTATTTTACATTCAAAAATCATTCTACAGTTGTTTCTAAAAACAATTAAATCTACTTGAAATTACATCCAATAGTAGCTAGAACGAGAAATTTGTTAAAATATCTGTGAATTAGTGATTTTTTAAAAATAATAGACAAATTAAATTTTTTATTTCATTAAATTCAAAAATAAAAAAAGTACAACAAATAAAAAATTAGAAAGTAATATAAACCATTTTTAAAATGCAATGACGAATCACACATATCAAAGTTTTTAATTAAAATGGTAATTTTTCAAGCTGGAAAAGAGACAGAGGAAGTTCTCTTGCACCCTATCTCTTTCCAGGAATCTTTATTATCATCATCTCAGCTTTATGATTTTTTTCGAGAAAATGTCAGAATTAATTTTTTTGAAAATGTATGATAAAAATGTTTGTTTTATTCGTGCATCGACTTTCAATTATGTAAATGAAAAAATTTGACTGTAAAAAATCGTTTTTAAATTCTTATCGATAGCTAAAAAAAATTCAATGAAAATTTGGAAAAATTCTTTGGTCAGTTTCAAGATATTGGTGGTGAAAGTAAGCACTCTAAATTTGATCAGTTTAGCTGTAACCTTTTTCAAGTTATCGTGTTCACAAAAAGTTTTTTCTTTTTGTAAGTGATTTACGTTTGATGAACTGTTTGTTAGAAAATTTAACTATTTTGTAGATAATTTAATTTTTTAATGAAAGATTATATTTTCGCGTTTAAAATTTAACGTTTATTTAAATTATTTGCTTTTTCTGTTTAAAATTTAACCGATTTCTTGCAAAATTATGTTTTTTGTAATGAATTTATCTTTTCAGGTACAAAACTAATCTTGTTTTTTGAAAGTTTTTTTTTGTGTGCCTATAGAAAATTCATCTCGTAGTTTAGAGAACTCATCTTTTTTGGTTGAAAATTGATTTGACCAGAACTTTCTGAACTCTTGATAAACTATCTAGAAAATCTTTAAACTAGCGAAATTTCTTAAACTTTGAGTTTCTGAACTTTTTTAAATTGTTTGGTTGTAAATTTGTAATTCAGTTTTAGAAATATTTCACTTAATATGAACGAAATACGATTTCGTAGCATTTTAAATATATGTTTCTGCACTGCTAAATTTGGAAATTTACAGAATGCTCCTTTTAACAAACGAGAAAGGTAATTTTTAAACAAAATCGACACTTTCTCAACTAAAGATATAAATTAAAAATTGAAATGCTGAATTTCCCAACATGAAATACGTATATTCAAAAAATAAAGATTTTTCAGTTGAGCAAGGAAAAAACAAGTTTATCCAAATTATTTATCTTTTAAGAATGAAAGACCAATTTTTTGTTCAAACCAGGTTAACTTCCAATCCTAATATTCGGATTTTCAAGAAAAACGTTAATTTTGAATAAAAGAGATGAATTTCCAACTAGATCGATGAATTTTGAAGAATGACGATCAGCTTTTAAACAAATAGTCGAATTTTTGACAAGCAAAAAATTATTTTTCAAACAAACTGTTGAGTTGGCGATCAGTAAGTGCCACTGAATAACAAGAAAAAGAAAGAATTTTCAACAAAATATATGAATTTTGAAACATTTAGTTTAATTTTCAAATGGAAAAGATACATTTTGAGTTAAAATAGTACATTTTCAAATTATAAAAGAATTACTTCTTCAAAGAGTATAATTCTTAAACAAAGAGATAAATTTTCTGAAAAAAATAAAAATTTTCAACAAATGAATATTCTTCAGTCAAAAAAGAAAAAAATATCATTCAAATTGTTGAAATTTTGAGAAAACCGACAAGTATTCAGTCAAAATTTAAATTTCAACCCAAAATTATAGATTTTCAAAAAGCATGTTAACCTTCAATGTAAGAGGTGAAATTGCAACTAAAACGATAAATCTTCAACAAAGAAATGCTTTTCTAACAAAGCGGTTCAATCGACATCCGCAAAATATAAAATTTCAACGAATAATGTGAAAGTAAATATTTCAACCAAAAAAATGTATTTTAATTCTAAATCAAGGGCAGTTGAATTTAAACAAAAAGCCGAACTTGGAATAAAATAGCTAAATTCTTAATCAACGAAAATTAATTTTAAACCAAACAGTTGCAACTTAGTCAGGAAAGATTATATTTCTGCTAAACCAGATGAATTTTTGAAATAAAAAATCTGATTTAAAAACAAAATTCGCATTTTCAACCAAGAAAAATTACTATGTGAAACATTAATTATGAGAGTATTAGATTAGGATGGCCACCAAATTTCACTTTTAAAATTCCTTATTTTACTCAGACTATTAGTATTCAAAAACAAAAATCTTAATTTTGTAAAATTTTCAACATAGAATCTTTTATAAACGGAATAAAATAATTTTAAAAAAATATTTGAAGTATGTAATTTAAGGTCAAATAAATTATTAATATATAAAATACTTCATTATAATGACAATGGAGTAGTTTACAACTCACCAGAGTGCGTGATATGTTCAGGTTAGAAAAATGTGTAAATTGAAATAAAATTTACAAACTTGAATTTAATACATCAGAATTAGCTTTTCTTATATAAATTATAAATAACAGCTTTCATTTTATTTTTAGAATAAAGTAAAAGAGTTAAGTCATTAAGTTAAAACAAAAAAAAACTTTAGTATTTCAATTACTCATCAGTTTCTTACGTAGATCTAAATTTTAAAAACATAACATTCTCTGTATTGAAAAAAACGCGAAGTAATTGTTTTAATAACATTCTCTATTTTTGTTACAAATTAAAGTTCTGTTTTAAAGATGTAAATTTTTAACTTGAAGAAAACGAATTTTCGACGAAAGTGGACCAAACCAAATGAAATTGCAATTAAAAAAAAATTGATGCAAAACAATGAAAGAAGTCAATTTTCCGTTCGACGAATAATTTTGAATAAAAAAAAAACAATGTTTGAACAAAATACCATACAGCATACAACATTATAATAAGTAGTTGAACTTTAACAAACTAGTTAAATTTCTAAGCAAAGAAATGGATTTTTAACAAAAATAAATAAATTTACAAACAAGAAGAATAATTTTCTAAAAAGAAGGAAATTTTTAAAAACGTAGTTGAATTTTCAACTAGAAAGATCAATTTCACAGAAAAAATTTTTTTTCATAAGATATATAAATTTTAAACAAAGAAATGATTTTTACCAAAAAAGATGATTTTTTAAGCATCCAGATTAATTTTCAACTAAAAAAGATAAGTTTTCAATAAAACGCATGATTTTTTATTCAAATGGCTCATTTTTAAACTAAAAAAGGCGAATTTTTAACCTTCAATGAACAGTGTTATGTTTAGTTAACTAATTTTTAAGAAAAAAAAACGGATTTTTATCAGACTAGTTGATTTCAAGGAACAGCAAATAAAGAAACTTCAACCGATTTTCTTTCAAACATTAGGCTTTTTTAGTTTGCGAATATGATTTTTTTTAGTTTTCGCTATAAAAAATATAAAAATTTTGAAAACATGTACTTTCAAACGTTCTTTTCTTAAATAATGATGTAGTATTCGTTGAATTTAGAACTATGCAAAAAAGCTGATGACTGTAGTTAAAATATTAATTTTTTTAACTAAATGACTGACACTTTGAATTAAAGTGGCAACCTCCCCCATGACATGTTTGTATAAATTATTTAAACAATTTATATTTGTTCATAATTTTTTTTATTAATTCTTGATAGTTAAGATTTTTTTTAAGTATTATGTTTTCCTTTTACTTTTTAGTTATAAACACATAAATGATAAACAATGAAGAAAGTTATTGTTTAGATAATGTCTTTTCTGCGTGAAAAACTTTTTTTGAAAGAAAACCAAAATTTAAAATATTCTTTAAATTTTCTATATTGTCTAGATTAAATGTAAAACTTCTTTAAATAATTTCTATTTTAGGTTTTGTTTGAATTCAAATCAATATTTTTTATTTGTTACTAACTGAAAAATCAAAGAAAAGTTACAAAAAAGAGTTAAAAAGTTTTCTTCCTACAGATACATTTTTTAATTTTTTGGAGATTTAATTCTTCAACATTCCTGTATTATTTTTCATTTTTGTCTGGATTTTTTTCAATCATTTCTCGAATGATAATTCATATATTGTTCGTACTTGTTTAAGAAAAATACCTAACACCTGTAAAAATTAGAGAATAATTTTTTTTAGGTAGTTAACAACTTTTCAGTGTTGAAAGTGGACAAGGAAAAAAATCGTCAAGACCCAGGAATTAAAAATTAAATAAGAGCACATTTTGAAAATTCGGATTTTGTCATTCAGTGAAATTACCTTTATAATTTATGACAATCGCAAAGACCCAGGAATCGAAATTCTAAATATAGCCAATTTTTTAAATTCTGATCGTGTTATTAGTTGAAACTAAATTTATGAATTGTATTTGGTCGATTTTCAAGTGCATTTCGATTCTCAAAAAATACCACTTTTGCTCAGAAAAATGTTAAACCGCAATTAATAAAGATAATTGCATGATTATTTGATTTTAAGCAATCAAATTAAATAAATTATTGATTAAGTTTTAGTCAGTGAATTATTTAAACCAAAAAGTTTTTTAAATTAAAAAAATAATATCTAACAAATAATTTATTCAATTCAATAAAGAACAAAAATTTAGATCTAAAAAAATCAAAGGGTCTTTGTAGTCTGAAAATAACAATTAGGTAAGAAGCTCTTTTTCCCCGTTTTGAAGATGACTGCGTCAAAATCTAAGTACATAAAGAGTACGCCATCCGCATTCCGACCTCAGTAGAAAAAAATAGACTTTCTGATTTTTGTGGTATGTTTTTATAAACGACCGTGATGAAGTTCTTAATCTATGCTTTGGTGGTACTTCCCGTATGTGAGTACACGTAAATAAATTAAATTAATTAAACAAATGATTTTTTTATTCTCTTTGCATTTACTTTTAGAATGATCGGTCTTTATAGTTCCTTCATATTTCGCACTAAATATTTTAATTATCTTTTTTTTTAATTTTTCGAATCTTATAAGTACTGTGAATATCCGTGCGTAGAATTAAAATAAAAATTAATTTTTGAAAATTTTCTAACTTTGAATTTTTACCAAAAGTAACGCGCTAAAGAACTTGACCTTCAGTTTCCGACACTGAAAGAGTGTATTAAAGGCCGTTATAACAAAATAATTTTTTGAAAAGTCATAGTGCTCTGAGCCAGACGCATACATATATTATACATACACGCAGCCTTACATATACTTTTCCCCCTCCATTTTCCGTTACTCTCCAGTATTTAAAATAATTTCTCCCACTTTATCTCCCCTACTTCAATACTTCATATCTCCAAGTTTCCCTCATAACACATTCTTCCCCTCATCACCCCCCCCCCCCCCCCCGGTGGGAAAAGAACGGCGAAGTGAGGGACACCCTACCAAAACCAAGAGGCTGATTTTGAATAATATGAATATTAAGATTTAATATTTAGGACAAATAATGATTCAAAAATGCTTCCAAAGTAATTTCTTAATCCTAAATTATAATTTCCGAGTAACAGATAAAAAAATAATGTGATTTTCATGCTAACAACATTATTAATTCTGATTTTATATATTTTTTTTCTAATTTTGAATTTTAAATGTCTCAAAATGTTAATAAGAAAGTAATAAGAATTTTTAATTTTGAGCAAAAAATATTAGTTTTAATAGTATAAATATGATTCGATTATGGTCTATACAATATTATATATTTTATAATATGTATACAATAATTAATTAGTAATTTTGAGTCAGGTCTTTAAGTTATTAAACAAAGGTATGATATAACATTTATTAGCGCAATTAACTTTTTGTGATTTTAGTGATTTTATTTTAAGCAACCCTGTCGGAGATAAACAAAAATTAAATTTTAAAACTCGAAAGAGAGGACCTCATGATAATTTTAGAAAAATTCATAATTCGTTGATAAATTTCATGATTTTTTAAACAAATTTAATCATCAAATGCATTATTTGGTCAATTGTTGACGGAAAAACTCGTTTTTTCCAACGTCACTCTTTTCAATTTGGAGCATTAAGAAAAAACAAGTTTTTCCGTCGACGATTTCCCAAATAATCCATTTGTTTATTATATTTGTTTAAAAAATAATAAAATTTATGAACTAATTATGAATGTTTGCGGAAATTAACACAAAGGTCTCAATTAAAAGGACTGACATAAAAAAAATTGTCGTCAACGGATGCCCGAATAATGCACTTGTTTATTAAATTTGTTTCATTTATTTATTTATAACATTAACAAGAATAGTCTCAAGAGAATTTTTTTTCGTTTAAATTTCTTGCGATACACCTTAAAAAAACGTTAAATTTTTGAAAATTATATAAAACACATTTTCAACATATAATTTGTTTATACAAATTTTGTTTTGTTTATTGTATCATGATGAAAGATCTTAATATAATTTAATTTTATAAAACGTCAGTGATTACAACAATTTTAAATCATTGGCGAGCACTGGGAACGTCAAATAGAAAAAAATTTTGATTTTTTTCGTCATATTTATTTATAAAATAATTAAAAAACTATATTAAAAATCAGGCTCGACAGCTTCCATTAACATTTTACCAGCTTTAAAAAAAATTAATTTTTAACGAAAAAAAACGAATTTTTAAGAAAATAGTGCAATTATCAACCTAAATGATGAATTTTAAACCAAAAAGATAAATTTTCAACTAAGACCATGAATCTTTAACTGAAACAGTTAACATTTAAAAACAAAACAGAAAATTATAGAATATTCAATTGGAATAAGTTATATTTCCGATTAAAAAATTACTTTCCTGAAAAACTAACTTTTCACACAAAAAATAACTTTCAAAAAGTGTTTACCATGTCAAAGAGAGTAATGAATTTCCAACTGAAATTATCAATCTTTAACTGGAATCGTTCACTTTTAAGACAAAAACATGAATTTCCAACTAAAATGTTGAACCTGCACGTAGAATTTTTGAAACTTTGACAGCGAAATGAATTTTCAGCAAGACGATGAATTTTACCAAAAAATATGGATTTTAGTTGAACTATGAAAGATTAATTTCAAAGAAAAAATAAATAATTGAACATTTATTGAAAAAATGAACGTTCAAACAAAGAGATGAATTTTTTTTAATATAGAATATTCAACTAAAATAATAGTTACATTTTCAATGTAAAAACAAAATAATTTTTACGCGAAAACTACCAAAATTTTAACAGAATGGTTAAATTTTTGGCAAAAAATTCCTTTTCATCCAAAGAAAAAACAAGTTTACTATCAAATAGCTCATATGTCAACCAAATGATAAACATTAAACTGTAATAATTGAACTGCTTACCAATAAAAAAACGAATTTTCAAACATGAAGATTAACTTGCAAAGAAAAGACAATTTTTGAACAAAAAAATCGATTTTCAACAAAATATATGGATTCTGAATGAAATGGGTAAATTAAAGTTTTCAATTAACAAACACCAATTTTTATTTAAATTGCTAAATTTTGAACAAAAAAAGATTTATATTTGATAAAAAATGGACATTCATATTTTCAGTTAAAGTTAATAGTTTTTAACCAAACTGAAGGTAATCTTGGTTTTCAAATTAAATTCCTGTTCTTTTCCCGGTCTTTCCCGATTAAGTCGCCACGCTCCGTACGATTATAAAAAAAAATAAATGCAATAACTGTGCGATATTCATAATTTGCATTTTTTAATAAAAATGGACAAAACTTTTAGAAAAAGAGATAAATTTTTAACAAAGTAGTTACATTTTTAATGGCAGAGATATTTCCTCTCTGAATAAATGAGAAATCGTTATGACGTCCCAAAGTTCAACACTTTTTCCTGCATTTGCAGGGCAAATTATTCGTGTTCAGTTTTTTTCAAAATGCTTCGGTTTTTGGTAAAGCTACGTAAGTGGTGCAAGAGAAAAAGTTGTAGGGTAGTAAATTATGCGAAAATCTTAAAAAATAAAAATGAAGTTTTGAAAATTAAATTTTCGATAAACAACACAAGCCACATAAAAAATTAACATACATCCATAATTTGTATAGGGCGCGTAGTTTTTATTTCAATCCTAAAAAATAATATACAAAGTAAAAACATTAAATTTCTTGAAAAACGACACAAGGTATAGAAAAAAATGTAGCTGACAAAAGTTGTTCAAACGAAAAGGAATTAATTAAATTGTTCTTCGTAATTTTTAGATAGAACAACTAGATTTTCTTTTAATCATAGAAAATAAGATAGAAAACAAAAAATTAAATTTTTGGAAAGTGACACAAGAGGCGAAAAAATGAAAAGACAAAAGTTATTCAACCAAAAAAGATATAGAAATTTGTTATAAACTTTTGCTATTAAATGCATTAGAAATGAAAAAAAAATCAAGTTTTTGGAGGAACAAAACAAGCTACATAAGATTTTATTAAACAAAATTCGTCGCCTAAATTATATCTGCAAATATACATTTGATGTAATAAATTTGAACATAATTTAAAAAAGTTTGAATTTTTGACAGAATTAGATGCGAAGCACGAGATACTTAATGGGAGCGTGTTTTTTAAAGCCGAAGGAGCTTTAACCAAAGAGAATTAACAATGACAAATTTACAGTTGTTGATATTTTCAAATTTAGCTTTACTATCAATTTCAATCAATTAAACTTTTTATCAATTTTCTCAACCTAAAAAGATTCTACCATTTTTTACGTATAATTATAGGTAGTTTTAAAGATGTTTAAAATTTTATCTAATTTGGCAGACATTGGATCTTTTTGCGTTTAAAATAAAACTATTTTGTTGAAAGTTATCTATTTTGATTGAGATACTTTCCTAAATGTAGGCATTTTTGGGCTAACAAGACCGAGAGATATAAATTTTTGAAAAAATTTGAATGATTAAAATCTAATCATTTCTATTTTAAATTACCCATTCCCTTCGGAAAAACAGCATAAAAATATTTGAAAATAACATTCTTGGATAAATGACGCAAGCTACAAAAAAAATAGTATAAAAGTTATTTATAAAAGAGCTACAAATTTATTTTTGTTATATTTGTAAAAAAAACAACATTGGAGATGAAAAAAAAAGAATTTCAGGAAAAACGATAAAAGGTATGAAAAACTGAAGAGACAAAAGCTGCTCATAAAAAACGTGAAACTGATTTAAATTTTATATCAATAATTTTTGGATATAACGCGGAGTTTTTGTTTTAATTGTATAAAAGCATTAATAATAGAAAAATTGACAATGAAAATATGTCAGTTTTAATACAATGGTAAATAAAATGTGTACTTTATTTTCCAATATCTGAATAAGCAATCCCAGGCCGAAATACAAAAATAAATATAATATAAATTTGATACAACAGACTTGAATGAATATATTGGAAGCCGAATGAGCATTAACTAAAGAGGATTCACAATCACAAAAATTCAGTTTTGAGAACTAACTGCGTAATGAGAATGTGGTTGTGCAGCCGGCAGGTTTTTTTAGAAAATGATTCTTTATTGTTGCGTGGAGTACCAAGCCTTACTATCTTTAAATCACAAAACATATTTTAATTATTTTTAAGGTTTGGCTAGAACAACCCAATCCATTCAAGCCGCCAAGGACGACGACAAGTTTGATCGAGATGACGTAGTATCTGGACTGAAACATATATTCCATTTGACGCCTGAACATTTGAAGAAAGAATGTAACCTTCATTTCGATAGTGAGTGGTCGAAAATTGCTCGTCCTCTGGAAAGACTTCAAAATCTATCTGATGGTTTCGAGAAAGAAGCTGCCCAGCACTTCAAACCACTAGAATCTGGATACGATGAGCGGATTGATAGTAATTGTCGGAATAGTCCATCTTTCAAAAAAGAAAGATTAAATGTCATTCACGCAGCTCTGCCATGCGCCAAGGACGAAAGAGTATCCGAACTTGTGAAAGTATCAATACCACAAACTTGCTAAAATTTCAGAGAAATGAAGCCACCGTAAGTTTGTTTAATGTTTGATATTAAATCCATATTTTAATTTTAGTAATACACCAAACCCTCGCTTTCCATCACCCCGTTCTCAGTCTTCCTAGAACTGCTGACTCATGCAATTTCTCAGGGGAGTAGGGCGAGAGCGGTTGCGATATTATAAATATATTAAAAATGAAAACGAGTCAGGCAGCCCTTACTGCTTACGTTGAAGTCCCCTCGAAATCAGTCCAAGGCCATTTGAAGGCAACCCCCGATATTTGAATGAAAGCTAGAGTCTTGTGTAGTTTTCTTGCCGTCTTAATAATTTCAAAATGCCAATCGAACAAGGCGGTTAAATCATTCATTGGGTTTTCAAAAAAATTCAGCCAAAGCAGCTCAAACAAACGAGGGATAAAAAATAAATGGTTTGTTTACAAAAAAATGGGATAGGTTTTCATTTTGAACCATATTTTATTGTTGGGTATCAGAAAGAGAGCATCGTGGTTTCGTTGCTGTTCCTTCCTGCTCAATTTTTTTTTATTTAATTTTTTGGTCTTGATAAGGTGTTATGTGAGTGCCGAAACGTTAGTTATAAATGTTTTACTAATGTTTCTTCACTTTCGATTTGATAATAAAAAAAATAAAAAAGAGAAGGAAAGGAATTTGGTTGGTTGCCTTCGCACGTTACATTCCTCTTTTTTTATTTTTGTCCCAAAAAAGAATTTTTTTTTCTTATTTAGGAAATAATTTTTATCTTTTTTTAAATTTAAATAGGAACATTTTCTTGTGGTTGTTTTATGCTTACTAGATGGAGCAGTAAATCAATTTTTTTTTATTAAATATTTTATAACAAAAATATGTCTTTCGCTTCACCAGAAAAGGAACCACAGAACTTCCGATTGCCAATCGGGTGTTTTTCCCTTAAGCTACTAGAAAGATCGAAAGAGGAATCCTTTTTCAAAAATACACAAATTATTTTAACAGGTTTAACGTATTAAAATTCTCAACGGAATCTGTTTTATCATAAGAGAATAACAGAAATCCTTAACGTCTTTTCGGATTACTTGGAGCTACGAATTAAAAATTTTGTAAATTAAATGTTTTCTGAAAAAATATCTTCTACTTTGCTCCACTGGAAAACGAACCACAGAACTGCCGATTGTCGGTTGGGTGATTTTCCTATGAGGCACTAGCGAAAAATGTTTTAAATAAATTTTAAAATTAATGTTTTTCTTTAAAAAAAATATCTTTCTCTTTTCGTTCGACTGAGAAACGAACTACAGATCTTCTGATTTTCAGACAGGTGCTTTTCCATTAGGCTATAAGAGAGATTAAGAATTTCCGTTATTCTCTGATGATAATACAGATTCCTTGAAAATATTTTATTTTGATATGCAATGTGATTATCTTAATAACTCGTGTTTTACGCATTTTCTAAGCATGTGTGAACATTTTTACATAGAAATGCACTTTAAAAAATATCTTAAACACTCAGGAGGCGAAATTAGAATAAGGGAAAATTTCAAAAATTTGAAATTTACTATTCAATAAACTAATTATCGATTTTTACAAAATTAAAGTACAAGAACAAAATTTTTACTCTCGAGGAGTTCCAAAAAGTCTGAGCTCCACTTTTTGATGTTTTGCAATATTATTTTTAGTGTTTTCAGAAATTAAAATTTTGACGCAAAAAATTATTGCTGCAAGATACTTATAAATAAAAAATTAACTTTCGGAAACTTTTGTATTCATTAAAATATATTTTATTTAATAAGAGATAAAATAAGAAAATTCTATTATAATTTTTTGGAACATAATTATGCACAAATTTTAGATTTTTTAAATTCAAGACCCAATTTTTTAAAAAAATGTGAGAGTAGATTTTTCATTATTTTGTTACTTTCATTTTTATGTTAATGAAAACAGCGAGAAAAATGTCGATTTTTTAAATTTTACTTTTTATATTATAGACAGAATTTTTCTTATACGTCTCATTTTTTAGATTTAATACTCAAGGGTATAGGAAAAATAAACAATTGTTAACTTGCATATTTCATTGTTATAAAAAAATTATTTTAACAAAAAATCCACATTAGAGGTTATTTATCTTCAAAATATATTTCTGGTCTGAAATTGCTTGCTTTCGTCATCAGGATGAAACGTAGCCATGAAAATTTAAGATAGAATGTTATTTGTTTATTTTATAAACAATTTATATAAACAAATGTTCATTTTGGGTATTTTGAAGAAAAAATAAATCATTTATTCTTCTGACCTTGCTGAAATTATATCACCAATGATGTTTTCGAAAAAAAATTTTGTCACTTATTCATATTTGCTTATTTTATTATCAAATCATATAAATAAATTCAGATATATCCTTGTGCATTAAATCCCAAGTACGAGAAGTAGAGGAAACATTTTGTCTAGAAGATAAAAACAGAAATTTAAAAAGCGTCATGTGTTTCGCTGTCTGCCCTAACAGAACAATTATTAAACGAAAAAATAAAAAATCTATCTTCATCATTTTCTGAAAAATTTGGTCTTTAATTAAAAAACAAAAAAAAATAAATCTAAAATCGGCGCACAATTGCGTTCAAAATATTATTTTGAACATCGCTTTTCCCTTGTCACCCCACTGTGCAGCATGGCGTGGAATATATTTGTGGTTAGGTAGTTTTTGTAGGGTTCGAATCCTTAAGTATTAAAATTGTTTATCCTTCAAGTTTCTCATTATATGTATACGTGATAAAAAGTTGGTATGTGTAAACTAATTCGATCATTTTTAACTATAAATCGTTCAAGAAATTTTTTGTTAACTTTAAACGCGATTAATTTATTTGATTTACTATCACTCAAAAAAATGTCTGGTTTGAATCAACCTCACTAAAAAAATGGTTAATTGTGCCAACTATTTAGTTTAGTAGGATATGGTACTGCTATTTTATTAGTCGATACTTCTATTTTGTTAGTTGGCACAACAAATCCATTAGTTGCCGTGACTATTTAGTTAGTACCAGCAACTAAATAAATGGTTGTCCCAACTAACAAAAAGGCAGCACAATATCTCACAAACTAAATAGTTGTCCTAAATAACCACTTTTAGGGCAGAATTCTGGTTAAATATGCCCTTGCTATTTTTTCTGGTTAGAGTAATTGGAATTCTGGTTAAATTAACCAGAAATTCTGATTGAAAAAATCATAATTCTGATAACTTTAAACAACAAAAAAATAGTAATGGCATATTTAACCAGTAATCTGGTATATTTTCCTAGGCATTTTATCGAGACATTGACTGATTGACGCGTCTTTGCCATTTGGTAACAAATAGTTGGTTGCAGTACACAGACCTAGTTTCTTTTAATTTTGCATTTTAAATATAATAAATAAATAAATATATTGTAATTAAAATAGTGCTTTATTTTCAGAGCCAAGCAAAAAGATCGAACCGTGTGAAAAAGTGGCAAGAGAACCAAAGGATAATTTATATGACGACTTGGAATGATTCAATCGAATTATTAATCTAATTAGCTAATTATCCGCTGTACTAAACACGGGTTTTACTGCGATTTTCCTTGTGTTCTACAATAATAAAATATTGACTATTGTAGGTGAATACTAGTATAGATATTGTTTTCTTTATACAGTTTGGCAAGACGGGCGCAGCCGCTTAAGTTTTTTTAGGATTATTATTTTTATTATTATTATATCCAAACTAATAAGCGTAAATAAAGAGTTATTAATAACAGCATTCTATAATCTTATTATTTTATATTAAAAATCAATGCTAATGTTGTTTTGGAAAAATGCAAGCTACCTACACACAGAGAAATTTCGAAAGATTAATTTACGAAAGAGCGTGATCTTAGAGCTACAATTTTGACGTGACTTAAAGTCTCGGACTCTGTGATCTAAAAGCATAGAATTCGACACCTGCGAGCAAAGGGGCGTGCCATAATGACTGAAGCTTTGTGATCCGTGCTATAAGAAAATCCAATCGTCAGAGTGACGAGCCGTCCTCATTTTTACTTTAATAGTAATATAGAAAAAAAATGAAAAATTTGGTTGAAAAACATAAATTTCGATTATACACGCTTTAGGCATTGTTCGGGTAAATTTTTTTCTTAATTTGTTGACTATTATTATATTCTCATCAGAAGAGGTATTATATTTGTATAAAATAAGACTCCCTACCAGTTTATGTAAAATTTTTACGTTCTGCGAACCTCTGAATCAAAATGATTGTTTTTAAGAATGTGTCTGTCTGTAGATTTGTAGTTTTTTACCAGGGTAACTTTCAAAAGAATTGACAGCTTTGATCAGCGTGTCGTATATTTTTTAAGTGCCCTAAACTAAAGGTCAAGTTCGTCAGCCAGCCATTTTGGATACAGATTTAAAAAGGGAGCGCATTTTGAGTATTTTACGGGTCAATTTTTTTCTAAGATTCAAAAATTTTCTGTACGCATGTTTATAGTTTTCGGAAAGACGAACAATTGATCTCAATGACTTTTTTTGATTAAAAGAAATTGCCCGAGTTATAGCATTTACAAAATTCCAAATAACATAAATGAGACCATTTGAACTAACAATAAAAAAATCTGCTAAAGGTTGGTGATCTTCTCAGTATAAAACACTAACCTGCTCTGACTAAAGGTTGAAAGTAACCCCCTCCCCCCTCATTAATCGAAGTTTCGAGGGACTTTTATTCTGACTAGACTCGCCACCCTAGACGGCTTGAGAGTCTATTCGAGTCAATTATTAGAAAATGAATGTTTGGTGACGAAAGTTTTTTTAAGAATGCGTATTTTTTTTAACGCGACAAGAAAACTACGTCTGTTTTAATACCAATATAAGTTACGCGATAAGAATGTGTTTGTTGAAACCAAAGGAGCTTGCACAAAAGAGAATTCACTATCACCAACTTAATTTTGTCGATGCTTTGACCTTTAGTTTTAAAAAGTCTGTGCATAATGATAAAAAGTGGCGGCTTTTTTTGAAAGGTTCAACTTTTTGTCAAGTTTTCACCAAGTGTGTGTGAAGATAGTTATTAATAATAATAGTTATAAGTATAAAAAGAGTAGGGTATAGGAAAATAAAAATAGATGAGCAAATGTGGGTGTGGGACGATTAGAAAAAGGTGTTGGTGTTAGTACGGGCTTGTTTCGCAGGAAGTTGTTAGATCGGGATAGAGCATGGAGGTGGAGTAGTGAGGGTGCTGTACTGAAACGTAGCAAGGGTAAAGAAGAAATATGAGGATTTCCGGAGTATCCAGGAATTCTACACTATAGGACAGATAGAGACGTGGGTAGAGAGAAAGGAATGGGAGAGAATAGACTCGAGGCTGCCACGGGACTAAAGGTCGAAGCTCCAGGAGGCGGTCAGTTTAAAGAAAAAAGAAAAGGCTATTGGGGGAGAGATACAGGAGAGAGGGGAAGGGAGTGCAAATGAGGGCAGTGATGGTGGGAGGGATGATATGCAAGATATGTGACAGTATACAATAGAGACGTGATGGAAAGAATTAAGGAACGGGTGAAAGAATTGCTAGGCGAAAGGAAGAAGCATATGATGGTACTAGGAGGGGAATCTAATTCGAGAATGGGAAGGGAAGGGTGACTCTAGAGGGAGAGAGAAAGTTTTGAAAGAAGGTCAAAGGGTAAGGTAATAAATAAATAGCAGGAGATTCTAAGGGACTAGATAGAGGAAAGAGGCCGGGCGGTGGCTAATGGTGTGGTAGCTGGAGACAAAGAGGGAGAATGCACGTATGTGAATAGGTTTGAGGTATCGGTGATAGACTATGTGGTCATAAATAAGCAAGTTTGGCATAACACAAAAAAAATTGCACAAAAAAATGGACGAGGGAGGCAATAGAGTAGTATCAGGAGCAGTTAGGAAAGCTCAGCTTTGCAACGGAGGTCTGTAAAAGAGATATGACAGTATCTGAAAGATAAAGTAAAAGGGTGTGTGCAAAAGAAGGAACTTAGAAAGAAGAAGAAAGAAATGGTGAAGCCGTGGTGAATAGAAAAAGTAACAAGATAAAAGAGAAGAAAGAGCAGAACAGGAGAAAGATCCAGAAGAAGACTTGAGAAGTGTTAAGACAGAAGTGAACGCATGGAAGATAATAATTAATAGGTTCAGGAAACGTAGGGCGAGGATAAGTAAGACGATAGCGAGTGAAGAATGAAGAGGAATTCTTTAAATATTTATTGCAGGGCTCATATTCGCGGAAAAGACGTGAGAAGATTAGGACAACGAGAGAGGAAAATGGGGAGAAGCTGAATGACTATGAGATAGAGAAGCAAATAAGGAAATTGTAAAGGTCTAAAGCAGCAAGGGTGAACAAGGTTGAGAACGATGTGTAGCTCTTTAGCACACATGAGGTAAGAGAAAAGCAAAAAGGTGTAGTGAGAAAAGAATGGAAAGGAGAGGAATTACCAAGAGGGTGGAGTTAGAAGTTGATCGTACTACTGTATAAAAATGGGGCTAGGCAAAGGCAGAAGAATGACAGAGGGATTACGCTAATGAATACGGCGTAATAGTACACGCGATGGTGTTGGATCTAAACGGTGCGTTCTCTTGGGTGGGTAGAAGGAGGTTGTGGGAGGCGTTGGAGGAGAAGGCAGTGTAGAGAGGCTTAATAAAAAAGGTAGAGGTGGTATATGAATAAACGAAAGATAAGGCAAGCGCAGGGGAGGAAATTTCGGAGGGTTTCTGGATAGGTAGAAGGAGTTAGGATAGTAGGGCTTAGGATATAGTCACTCGCGTATACAGATGACATAGTGCTTCTAGCAAAGAGCTAAAAGGCTTTGCAGCAGATGATGAAAAGGTTGAGAAGATAGCTGAATAAGCATATGTTCGCGTGGAGTGCGAGAAAGTCCAAGGTTATGATATTTAGGAAAAGAGCTGGAAGGGATAATGGAGGTGAATGAAATTGGAAGGGAAAGGCGGTATAGAAGGTAGGAGAGTTTGTGTACCTGGGCTTTCTCTGTTTTGGGGAAATAGAAAAATGTATGATCGTCTAAAAGTGAGTCGTATAAAAGTAAAATAAAGGGAAATTCTGGAGGTAGAAGGGAAGTAGGAGGAGGTAAATATGAGGAGAAATTTAAGAAAGAGCGGGGAAATAAACTGGTTAGAGAAAATTGGTGGGAGAAGGAGAACAGATGTTTGTTATAACGATAACTTTCGTAAGAATTGTCAGATTGGATTGGCCTTTGGACTCTTTTCAGTAGTGTCAAAATGCCGATATCTTCTTCATGCGCAGTAATCTTTTTTGTGTATTTTTCGGTGATGTCACAACATGTGCCAATCTGAAAATACACAGGAACGTTATTTTAAACACTTTTACCTTCCCACACCCTAACTGCAGTTACGTAACATTTTTTTTGTTTTAGTTCAAAAACTTAATAGACGTTTTGTAAATAAAACCAGATTTTTAGGTTGAAGTGCAGTATAGAAATAAATTAAACAATGTTTTGACGTAACACAACAATGCTTTTTTGATAATTTTTAGGGACACACTTTATCAAATTATTCACAAGGAAAGAAGTATCAGCATTTGTTTAGAATTATATAAATTTTATCATTTTCATGAGACAATTAGAAAATTTTTTTAAATATTTCAGATATGTCAAAAAAAGATTGTAGAAGATTTAAAAAATATATATTTTATTTTACAAATTGTTAGCAAAATTTGAGCCTTTTCAAGAGATATTTAAGGCTTGTATACTTTTAGAAGAGATAATAAATATTCCATAAATTTTCGGAAATGCTTCCAAGGTTTGAGATATATGAAATCTATGAAAAGCCTTTTGAATTCCTAAAAACATTTTCTTGAAATTTTGAAAAATGTTTTAAAATTTTAAAGATTAAGCTCAAAAATTTCCCACGAATTTGAAGAAAATTATAAAAGTTTTTTGAATATTTCAGATTCGTCATCAAACAATCTAGAATAAAAAAATATATTTCACGGGATTTTCCAAAATAATATGAACAGTTCAAGCCCTTTTAAAATTAAATATCTATACAATGCGTCTTTAATTTTTAAAAATATTTTTATCTGACAGGAATTTTTCTTGAAATTTTGTAAAGTTATTTAAAATTCAAAACGCTGCCCAAAAATATCCCCAATTTTCCTACGAACTTGAATAACATTTATCTCTTCACTGGAGACCTTTCAAAGTTATTTTAATTAAGGGCATATGATACTCTACCATATAGGTTTTCAGTTTTCCACACATTTTGTTCATAATTTTTAATTCGAAAAAAAACATTATTGTCCAGACGTTTGCGTTTTAAGCGTCTAGCTTTCTTTTTGTTTAAAAACTTTCACATAAATCAGAATCTTCATTATCCTGAATTTTTTAAAAAGTCCTAAAATATCTTATAAATTTGCATGGTTTTTTTATAGATTCAAAACTTCTACATATCGCTTAAATTTACTAAAATTTGCTCTAAAATTATACATTATGGCATGATGTTGCTTTAAAAACTTTTAAACCTTTTTTTTTAATTTCATGAAATAATTTGTAACGTTTTGTACTCTTTTGCAATGAGCTTTCAGAACTCATTAGTAAAAAATTGTTTGGAATTTTCCCATGAATATAAACTATGAATTTTGCCTTCGCTTGATACCCTAAAAAATTAAGTTTACCTAAATTTAAATGAAAGTCTTGAAATAAGTTTTTTCAATTTTATTTTACTTATCTCTGAAATTAAAAAAAAAAAGATTACCCAGATGTGAAAAAATAAAACATTTTTTTTTTGTTCTTAAATACTCTGGAATTATATATGGTAGCAAAATTGAAAGAAAAAATTATTGCCAAACATAAAATACTTAATTTAAAAAAAGTTATAATTGAATCTTTACCTACTTCGTTATTGTGAAAAAATTAGTCATCTAGCAATTAATTGATTTTTTCATAAATGATCAAATAAAAAGCATTAAACAATCATTTTCTTAATTTTCTTAATTTTTTCTACATTTTCTTTTAATATCATATTCATTTCTGTAAATTTGTTTTATTGGTAACTTTTGATATTAATTTCAGAAAAAAATCAAACGTTTTTCCATATGATTTGAAAAATCGTATGCAAATGAACATTTCAGTACATCAAAATCATTTGAAAAATTATCTAATTGACATAATATAATTGCAAATATAAATTGACTTTCAATAATCAAATTATATTCAATATTCCATCATAGAACCTTCAAGTCAATAATTAAATTATGTTACTTCAATTTCAAGAACTAAGTTTTAATCTTTATTTACTTTTAGCAGAATCAGTTGATAATGAATTAATCAGTTTACAAAATGTCGCTATTTAAAACCAATATGAAGAAAGCGTGAAGAACATTGTTAGCTAATAATAAATTAAATGGCTCACAACATAAAAAGTGTCAAATAATTTTTTTCACTAATTTTTTATTTTATTTAAAAGAATCTCATTTTCCAATGACTTAATATTAATTTAAGGGAAAAACTTGAAACATTTTTACATATACTTTTGACAATTGTATGGAAATCTTAATCTCAGAACACCAGCATAATTCCGAAAAATTACTTAGTTGAAATAGAAGTAATTCAAAAATAAAGTGATTCATATCATGCAAATAATATTCAATGTTCCATTATATAACCTAAAAGTAAATAATTAATTTATTTGCTACTAATGTTACTTAAGTTTAAGGTAATAAATTTTAATATTCATTCAATTTAATTTTGGAAAAAAATCAGCTTATATCAGTCATTTTACAAAATAAGAAGCATTAAACTATAATTCTCATTAAAACCTTTAAATAATTTTTAGGCTATACATTTTATTACTGTGTGTTTTTTATTGAGGATTTAACTATTTCCTTTATTTTTTTTTTATTTATTTAAACTTAATGCCTTTAGGGAAATTTCTCATTACATCATTGTTGGTTGAAAACCAATCGTCTTTTGTAGAGAATTAGTTTTATGGTTAAAAAAATTATTCCGTTTTTTATTATTTTTAACCTAGGTGTTTACATTCGATTTTTGATTTTCTTATATGGGAAAAAATCGTTTTGCATAATTGACTATGAAGTACACATTTTATCTCTGAGTGATTGTGCTGAATCATGTATAGAACCTGCTTGATTTTAAGTGAATTCTATCTTATTCTAAATACTTTTTATAATATTCTTCTTGGATTGGAAATTAATTTAGTTGAAAATAATTTACATATGTATAAGGTTTCTTACAATTTATAATAATAAATTTCGTATAGATTATCTGAAAAATAACAAAAAAAGGAATAAAATAATAACAAATTTAACATAATTACATATACGCAAGTGAAAAAATAATTTTTAAACAACTTTTTCGATTGAAAATTGTTTCATTTAATAAAAAATTGATGAAAAAACTTTTTCGACTACATTGGTATTGTTTTCTCACCAATTGTACTTCTTTAAAATAAAATAATATTTTAAGATTACTGCAACATTTATCAATAGTTCTTAATAAAATTAAACAAAATCTAAATTTAAAAATAAGTAATTTTTATTTTTTTTAGTTCACAACTAAAAGATTAATCAAAAAATAATGCTTTCAATTGTAAAACTGTGTACCTACAAGATATTGCGTACTTTTCACAGTTTTAATAAAACCCTCTGATGAAGGCCACCACTGTGTGCCTGAAGCGTTTGAAACAACTTAATTAGTTTCAATTCACCTGACTTTAAAGCCAACAACTTACATCAACAATGTCTTAAAAATTCTTCTATTTATTTTAAAAAATTTCTTTGAAACAAAATTAATCTTTGTGATTGTAAATTCATCTTTTTTATCAAACTTCTACTGCCTGATTTTAAATGAATTCTATTTTGTTTTAAATATTTTTTATAATATTGTTGCTGCATTAAAAATTAATTTAGTTGAAAATACTATTATTTGTTTAAAAACACTTTTTCAAACAGAAAATTAATCTTTGTGTTTGAAATATCATATTTTTTGTTAAAACTTTTAATATTTGGCGTCAAGTTCATCTATTTTAATTAAAATTTAAAATAAGCATTAAAAAAATTAATTTTTTTGATAGAATAATTACTTTTATAAGCTAGAAACTGAATTATTCTATTTTTATTTAAAATTTTATATTTTTTAATGAAACTTCATCTTTTTAGTTAAAAAGTATTTTATGGGTGAAAAATTAACCTATTTTTTATTATTCTTAACACAGATGTCCAATTTTTATTTTGGGTCTTAGATAAGAAAAAAACGTCTTGTATAATTTACTATAAAAAATGTTAATCGCTGAGAGATTCTGCTATATAATGTGCAGAACCTGCCTGATTTTAAGTGAATTCTATCTTATTTAAAATATTTTTATATTATTTTCCTAGGATTAAAAATTAATTTAGTTGAAAATTCTATTATTTGTTAAAAAAGATTTTTTTAAATAGAAAATTAATCTTTGTGATTAAAAATTGATCTTTTTGTTAAAACCTTTAATATTTGGTGTCAAAGTCGCCTGTTTTGGTTAAAATTTTAAATAACTAGTAGAAAATTTCATTTTTCTTATTGAATTTTAACTTTTATATACTAAGAACTGGATTATTCTATTTTTGTTTGAAATTTAATATTTTTTATTAAAACTTGATCTTTTTTAGTTGAAAATGGAATTATTGGTTTTAAAATTCCCTTACTGTATTGAAAATTTGTGTTTTTTTTTAATATAAACTTTTCCCTTGAAAATTCATCTTTTTGATTTATAATTCACCTCTTTTGTTGTAAGTTCCATAAAGCTTATTTGCATTCAATAGAAACATTAACATTAAGTATTATTCCTGTGATGCATGGAATTCGTTATAAAATTCCATTGCTCATCAAAAATGCGGTAGCAACTTATTGAGATTTTGAGGTTAATATTAAAATTTGAAATTCAAGAGCGAACTGCTCGCAGTTAAAAACTTTATCAAAAAGATAGGATGAAAACATAAAAACCTTTTTTTATTTTAATCCCGAATAAAATATTCTCTGTTCTTTCACCAAAAATTTTATAAATTTGAATAATATTTTTGTGAAATTTGTATGGAAAATTGCACTAATTTTCAATGTATTTTAAACACGGAGTATTTCTTTCTTATTAAGAAAAATGAGTAAAAGCTTAACTTTCGTAAAGTTTTTGTAGTACATTTTCGTAACTTTTTATAGCAAAAAATAATATTTTATAGATTTATGTAGATATACGGATGATTTACGTCGCCAAACTTTGTGCCCACTGGGAATATACTAACCCTACGGATAGAAATCTCAGAGTACCCAGTGGGCACAGAGTTTGGCAACGTCTTTACGACATCGTTACGACATCTTTACGATAACCTTACGACATCCTATGTCAATGTCGTTAAGGTTTCTTTACGATATTGTAAATAAGTCGTATGATCTGAGGAAATATTTACGATATCGTAAAGACACCGAAACGACATGGACATAGGATGTCGTAAAGTTGTCGTAAAGATGTCGTAACCATGTCGTAAAGACGTCGCCAAATTTTGTGCCCATTGGGTATATGCTAAAGATTCTCAAGTCTCTGAGAAGCAACAGTGATCCAAAAATACTTGCGCATGCTTGAACTGTGTGGCGCCCATTAGCGCTAGTTCGCGTGCGCATTTAAAAATCAAGTACATACGCGCACCGTAGCCAATGAACATCACTCAAATCTAAGCAAGCGCAGATAAAGGCAGCTCCGTCGGGATCATTAACTTCAAGAAAAGACGTGTAACGTTCCATTACTGTTTAACTCCTTTAACTCGACGGATGCCTCTGTTGCACGCGTGTAGCTATCAAAGAACAAGCAATCGTGACAATTTTTTCTATATTTTTCAATTCTGTCTAACCCCCTGACGCCAGGTGTCACACGCATATAGCAATGAAATCGAGTATTGTGACAATCCAAATCGACAGTATCGTTTAGAGATTTTATATTAAGGAAGTTAAAGGTTGAGTTCGTTCTATAACTGTTCTGGATGAAAATTCAAAAAAAGGAAACATTTTCAAAATTGTTTAGAATACTTTTTTCTAAATTTATAAATTCAATGAACACAAAATTCCATCAAACGTACGAAAATGAACATTTCCAGTCAAGCAACACACGGTATGAAAAAAGTAAAAAAAAATAAAATAAAAAAGTTTATAATATCGTAAAACTTTCTTATAGCGCCGATTCTGGGGATGAAGGTGGGTGGGAACCAACTCATTATAGCCCGCTCCACTTTTGTTGTTTTACGCCTGAGTCCTTTCCTGAGTGACAACCGCAACCCCGCACACGCCGCGCAGCTCCTGTTACATCTACCTGTGGCGCGGCATCAATTCTCGGAAAGGCTATAGAAGAGAGGGCTATTGAAGGGTTCCGCTGTATTTATTTTTAGACAAACGTCACAAGTTACAAAAAAACATGAGAAGACAAGATTTATTCACAAATTTGTAAGAAACTGTTGTCATAAGAATACGTTCAAAATGAAAATAATTACTCTTTGGAAATTAAATTTATGAAAAAACGAAAAAAGTTGCAAAAAAATGCATAATAACAAAAATTTGTGTACATTCTCTAAGACGTATTTCATCAATAATAATATGCAGCAATACAATACACTTAGAATGTTTTCAAGAGTTGTGAAATTTTTCCAAAAACATGAATTCAAAAGATTTCTAACATTGTCATAAAATAATCTGTAAGATTGCAGAAAAATTTGTGCAATTTTGTAGGGTTTCTTTAAATATTTTAGGAATAACTTGAGTTCGTTTAAAAGATATTCAAAATTTTTAAACTCTCATGTATTAATAATTCTCATGTATTAATAATAATTGAACAGAAATTCTGTACATAAAATAATATTTATTTGAAACTACTCAAAATATAATATAACTTATAATTCAAACTGAAATTTAAAAAATGTTTGATTTAAAAAAATTTTATGGTTAAACTCTTTAATTTTTTTAAGATTAAAATTGCTGCAAATGATACGTTTTGGAATATGTAAAAGGTTATTAATTCTTTCTTCACTTTAGAGTTTTAAAAATGATAACCTGCATTTCTATTTTTTTAATGGATCTGACTCTTTGTACTGCAAAATTGATAAAATTTAAGTAAATGTGATTTTGCAATATAAATGAATTAAATCAAAATTGTATTCATTATATATATTTTTTTTAATTTATGCAAGTTTATTATTTAAGAGTTTGTTTTTAAAGTTATATAATTATAATCTGTATAAAATTCTTTAAAAAATTCAAAATAGATTTTGGAAAATTTTTGTTGTATTGAAAGACAAACCAGAAATTTTTAAAGAAAATTTGTTTTATTGCAGGATTTTACAGGGATCTTAGAAACCATTTTTTCCCGACTTACAAATTTTATTTACGGATATTAATACCAAAAAAAGTCGAAAAATGTATCCCAAGGGCTTTCTTCGCACAATAATAATAAAAAATAAAACATTCTATTTTGCAGTAAAACTATGCAAGATATGAAAAAAGATCACTTTTTGATCATTTTTTGATAGGACACCTCGTTTTAGCTTTATTTGCAAAAAAAAGATGTTTAGAATAAAAATATGTTATTTTTGGAAAAAATGTTGATAAAGAATAAAGAGACGCATGTTGTTTGCCGAAAGAGTTCTACAAATTGCTAATTGACCATTTATTTACATAATGCGTAGTTTTTTCAATCGGGAAAAATATCTTGAAAAATAGAAAAATTAAATTTTTGAAAACACGACAAAAGTTGAGAAAAACATTATTATTCAAAAGTTTTATATCTAAAAAAGATTAATACTTTTTGTTACTATCATTTTTTTTATTGGTAGCTCAGTTTTTCTTTTAATATTAAAAACTAACATTTGCAATAAACAGTTAACTTTTTTTGTAGTGCTATTTGTAATAATAGGAAATTTGAAAAATTATCCTCCCGACTTTCTTAAAAAAAAAAAATGATGATAGTTATGGCGTTTCTGAAATTAAAAAAAAACACGAAAATTCACATTTTTAGCCAAAAACACATGACATGAATTTTTTTGAAACATCGAAATTCAAATTTTTCGACCAATGGTTCTGGTTTTTACCACAGAAAAATTAATTGAATTGAAATATCAAAAGAAAATATAATATTTAAAGCAAAAGGGTAAATTAAAAACATTGCATGAATGAAGTGAAAATTTATAATAAAAGAAATTTATTTTTATCTAAAACGAAGAATTTAAAAATTTAATTTTATTACCTAATTTTTTAGTTATAGATTAAGCTTTTTGATGAAAAATTAATATACTTTGATTAAACATTTGTATTTATACTAAAAAATTATACATTTTTTTTTGTTGAAAATTTTACTTTTTAGTAAAAATGTATTTTCATAGTTAAAGATTCATAATTTTAGATGAAAATTCATTTTTAACTGGAAATTAAAACATTTCATTTTTGGTTGAAAATTAATTTTCTATGGTTAAAAAGAAAACAGGTTTTTTGCACATTTTAAAAAACTCTAAATGATGCAAAAAATATAATAAATATGATTAGAACGTTATTTTTATATTAATTATTATAATAATAATTATTATAATAATTATAGTTATCGAATATTTCGAATTGATATGAAATAATGAAAAGATAAAAGTAGGCCATGAGAAATAATGTCACCTTCGTTTTCTAAAAATATGATTTCAAAAATTTTGTGTTTATGCAAAAAATGTTTTACTGTCGAAACTAAATTACCTTGTATGAAGAGTATTAATTTCAATAATTAATTATTAAATTTATCGGACAACTGAAAAATCATGCAAAATATAATTTCGGAATAGTGAAATTCCCAAAAAGAAAGTATAAAAATAATTCGTTATAAATGATAAAACTACCGAAATATAGTAATTCCGAATTTACAAATTCGCAAAAGAAAATTTCCAAATTATAAAATATCCGGCACTGATAAGTTCACGAAAATCGAAAATTCTCGAATTTGAATAATTAAAATTTTTTTAAATTAATATTGTTCATTAAAAATTCAGCGAATAAATATTTTGATCAAATAAATTTGTTTAATGCACGATATATTTTTACAAATTATCTTGAAATCTTAAAGTAACAATAACCTTTTTTTTAATTTCTCAATCGAAGCTTTTTTTAACTGTGTATAGTGTTTTTTTTATTTATTGCTCATGTGCCAAAAATCTCCCTCTTGTGTTGTTCTTAGGCATTGAGAAATATTATTCAAATTGTTACAAATTCAAACAATAATTTGAAAAAACAGAAAGTACACTTAATATGTATTATTCCTGACGTATGTGATGAATCTTTCAACAAGAAAAAAATTGCCTCGGATACTTTTTCTAAGAATTTAGATAATGCTTTGAACTGTTTTTGATTTTTTTTAAATAATCTCATAAAATTAATTGAAACTAAATAATTTTTTACTATCTTAGGAATCTGAAAAAATCCAATTGTCTTGAATCGCTTAAAAATTCTTAAAAAGCTTCTGCATTATTTTTCAAAATCATCAACAATCTATATTTTGTATTACATTTTTTTAAATCTTTTAAAATTATAAATTATTTTTAATATGTTTTAAAAACTTCTATGTGTTATTTCAATATGATAAACATTTTTTTTAAGTTTAAAAAAAATATTCTACTAATAACAAGTGTACCCTAAGCTATTCCTGATTTCTTTTGAAAAAATCAAAACATTTTAAATATTTTACAAAATCTTATTAATTATATTCACTTCAAATTGATATTTAGAAAAATTAATTTGAAATTTCCCTAGGAATCTTCTAAAAAATTGTGGTATTCTTTACCACATATGACCGATAAATTTTCACAAACTGCAAAAAACTTTTTAAAATTCTCAAGTTAGTTATTTTGACTTTAGGTCAGATTTAATAGATAATATGATAGATTTAGATTTGGATTAAAGCTAGATTTAGATAGATTTGGATTTTAGATTTGGATAAAAATCCAGTGTTTTCTTAATCAAAAATTCATCGTTCTAGTTGAAAATAAATTAGTTTGGTTAAAAATTTAACTATTGAGTTTAAAATTTTCCTTTTTTATATTAAAAAAATGATCTTTCTCTTTAAAAATACAGCTATATCTTGTAAAAAATTAGAGTTTTTGTCAAACATTCATTTTTGTTGAAAATTAATATCTCCTATTTGAAATAAGTCTTTTCCACTCCTTAACCTTTTTGGTTGGAGATTTATGCTTTTAGCAGAAAATTTATTTCTTGGGTCCAGAGTTTAACTGTTTTTGATATTCTTAAAAAATATAGAATAAATAATGTTTTTTGTTATAAATTCGACTGCTTTGTTGAAAATTAACTTTCTTCTGATTTCTAAATAAAGTAATATGATTTTCTAAAATTTTAAAAATTTATTGATAAAAAAAAACTGACAGGAGACTTGTTTTTAGCTTTTTGAGAGAAACAGCTTTGCTTTTTGACTTTATTTTTATGATGTCTCGATTTCCTAGAAAAGCGCAAATTATTATTCTTCGTAAAAAGCAATCAAATTTTCTCTGCTTCAAGATCCATTTATCTATGTTGAAAAAAATCTAAATGATTGATGTGTAACAAGAATGTCAAAGATCTACAAGACCCATTAGAATGTTACGAAGTGACACCACAGGAACAGGACGAAATCGAACGCTTCAAAGAGTCTGCAGAGTTTCTGCAATCAGCGGACGATTATAATCCATACATGGAAAGCATTCGGATACACGCACCTATAGATTACTAGTAGATTCCGGAGCCTCTATCAATTTCATTAAACATTCTGAAGTACCCGTAGAAAGAATACCATTTGAGATGAGAAAACGTTTTGCCATGGGGAGAGATATTAATTATTCTTAACAAGCAAAGCTTTGTGTCAAAACTTTGTGTCTGAACTGGTACAGAATTTTGAAAATCTATTCAGGATTAAGCACATCAAAACTACGGTTTATCATCCACAAAGCAATGGGGCACTAGAAAGAGCCCACTCGACTATTAAAAATTTACTGAAAACCAGCATCGAGGATTATAGCACTGAATGTGATCAAAATTTAAAAATAATTTGTATGACATGCAATACTATGAAACATGAAGGCACCGGATACTCACCCTTTCAACTGACCTTTGGTAGAGATGTAAATTTGCCCTCGATGTTAAACTCCACGCCAAATGTTAGATATGAGGAATTAATTAATCTATGGAAAAGAAAGCATGAACACTATCTGCAAAAAGCAAAAGAGAAAATAGAGATACAAAAAGTCAAATACAAAAAGTTACAAGATTCCAAAATGTGTATACCGCAAGGTATCTTCGAGCCTAGGGATCTGGTCAAGTTCATTAATAACCATCCAGAGAACAAACTTACTCCCTCATGGAAAGGCCCAGCAGTAATAACAGAGAGACAGGAGAACAATAATTACACAATCCTGTTCAACGACAAGCGAACTAGAATGCTTGCGAATCAACTGATGTTTCAGATGATGGCCCTAATCTTATTATGGATATTGAAGATCATCTCAGCTGAGGTCATCACAACTGACCTAACCGGGGTAACTATTTACTCGGAAGAATTAGGGCAAGCTCAACTCTATCACGACACCTGGAATATGATACTCGGAGTAGAAGCCAATGAAATAGACGAGCGATATGAATCATCGCAACACATTTTCGCATCCGTGTTACATCAATGTGATGACTGTTTAGAACAATTTGAGCTGAACTTAATAAAATCAAGAATACAGCGTTTAAACAATCAAAGAAACCTTTTAAATGAACTTCTAGGCAAAACGCGAGCTAGAAGAGGGTTTTTTAACTTCATAGGCGATGTATCCAAAACACTTTTTGGTACTTTAAGTGAAAACGATATGAAATATATCAACGACGAGCTATATAAACTGTTCAATGACAACAAAGTCATGTCACAAAGTATTTCTAATCAAACGAAGATAATAAAAGTATTGTTGAATTCAGCCTCTATGGATTTCAAGAAACTTGAAATACATAGTCGAGAAAATAATAATTGTATCAATCAAATAGTTGACGGCACCAACAGAAATATTAAAAATATAGTCATCTCAAATCAAATGACGGTTTGCATGATGATAGTTGATGAATTGGTTAAAGACATCAACTTACTGATAGATGCGATAAATGACGGAAAAACGGAATAATTCATCCTCAGCTCCTAACACCAGCAATATTGATACTTGAGATGAAAGAATTCGAAGAAAAGTTCAACGTCAAATACATCATCCCTTTAAAACAGACAAACTTTCAGCATACTGTCGATATCTCGACAGTCAACGTGGCTATCACCAAGAATAGATTTGGTTATTCCATCCACATTCCTATCCCAGAAACCGAAATCTATGAAATTAAAAACTTAATTCCTGTTCCCGAACAAATTGGTTCAGTTTTCCTTGCCATAATTCCTGACTACGAATACCTATTGATGGGACAGGGGCACACTACATACAGTCTGTCAAGTTAAAGCGTGGGTGGCTTTACTCGCAGTCGGTAAGGTGTATCGACATGATTTTGGTGTCAAAATATTAAGAAGAGCTCCCT
>NC_046659.1:126854821-126883853 GCF_010883055.1 Belonocnema kinseyi | reverse complement strand
GAGGGAGCTCTTCTTAATATTTTGACACCAAAATCATGTCGATACACCTTACCGACTGCGAGTAAAGCCACCCACGCTTTAACTTGACAGACTGTACGTACCTACCGATAAAACAATATTAGTACGATGTAAAAATTATGGTCAGATGAGAATTTGTAAACGAACGCAACCCACGTATTTAATGTCGGTGATGCATTGTGTGAATCAGGTCATGATCAAATTAAAATGCAGGGACCTACAAAGATTGTGAGTAAAGACAAATGTAAATTGAACGGATTAAATATTATATTAAAATTAAGCTCTACCGTCACACTAATAAGAGAAATAAGCTACAGGAAAAATATATCATTACCGTATACCTACAAACAATTAGATTTTATAAAAGACAAGCTAATACCGTTGACACAAGAAATCAGGCCTCTGAATTTGAATAATTTAAAACAATCAGTCGACGACATCGAAAATGCAATATATAAGGTCACTAGAGACAGACAAACGCGAACCTGGACTGAACAGGCCACCAGTTGGCTGCAGTACATAGGATATTCAGCCATTGCTGCAATCATAGTTTTTATGTGTTACAAATGCGGAATCTTCGCCCGACTTCGTGAATGCATTCCTAAAAAAATTTGTATATTTTGCGTAAAAACCCAGGTTACCACAACACCAACAGTGCATTATACTGTCGCTCGTACTGCACCTACGGCAGAGATCGGAGCACTTCTTCGATTCTATTTATATATCATTTTAGAGATTTCTGGTTAAAAAATACAAATTACGCTATTATTTTTAAGGTTCAAGATGATAATAATTCCAAAAAAATTTCAGTTCGTAACATTAAAAATTGAACGATTAAATTAATTTTTTAACTAAAAAATTTTAAAAATAAAAGTTACATTGTTTTTATTTTAAGTTGTTCCAGATTAATATTTTTGCATTTTTATTTAGAGATAAAAATTTTAGTTTCCCAATTTAAAATGTTAGAAATTAACTTACTATCAAAATAATTGAATTTTCAACTAAAAAAAAAAGAGAATAACAAATTTCCAACAAAATAATTACATTTTCAACTAAAATGATAAATATTCAGCAAAAAGTTTTAATTTTTAATTAAAAACTGTTGAACTCATCCAAACAGAAAAATTTTTCACATAACAGTTGAGTTTTCAGTCTTTAACTGAAATGATAAATCTTCATAAAAATCTAATTAACACAATAAATAAATTTTCAACCCGAAAATTTACTTTTCAACAAAATAAATTAATTTTCTATCAAATAATTGGTGTTTTAACTAATACAATGCACAGGATAAAGTTCAAATCAAAAATGGAATAGTACAATTTCCAGATAAAAACTGTGCTAAAAAATTGAATTGAACAAGAAAAGAAAACAAATTTTCATGGGAAAAGGTGAATTTTTCACCAAGAAGATTAATGTTCTAAAAAAAAAACGATTTTCCAACTTAACCAATATATACGATTAATTTTTAATCAATCATATAATAGTTACATTTTCAGATAAAGGTAAATAATTTTTAACAAAAAAAATTAATTTTAAATAAGGTTGTTAAATTTTCAACCAATCAGATGAATTTTCGACCAAGAAAACAATCGTGCACCTTCGAGTTTTCAAATTCAGAAGAGGAGAAATGGGTTGCGCGCGCATCGCAGTCATTTACAGCGTCTCCCACTATATTCACGCGGACATAACCCTGTCATAGTATTGGACCACATCTCGTTTCAGATCTGGGATCACTGGTACGGGGTAGTCAGTTCATTTTGTACCCTTGACCGGCAAAGGTCTGTTATAATAAAGAAGTCCTGCAATATAATTCAGGCACAATAAAGAGTATTTAAAAGTTATTCTTTTGACCCGTTACAGATGTAATTATAAATATTGTATTAACATTACTATTTTATTTGTCAGAGAAATGTGGATTGTATCTTAAATTAAATTACGATAAAATACACACACACACACATATATATATATATATATATATATATATTCTATTTTGAAAATACCTATTGCAGAATTAATATTAAAGTCTAGGAATACTAATGTGCAGAACCAAAAAATTTTCCAGTGAAAAATATTAGGGAATATTGAAAATTTAATTTTTCGGCCATCTGGTCATCTTATTCTTGCCTGTAATTTATTTCATTTGTATATCGAATTCACTGTTTTATGACTTTAAGGATTTCAATGGTTCTCCTAGAATTTTATTGTCACTTTAATTAAATTTTGATTCAAAAGATTGCTAAGAATTTCTACCTTGCGGAAAAATTAAATTCCATTTTAAGACTTTTCTGTAAATACTAACAATTCAGAAGATGAAATTAACGGAAGGAAGAAAGAGTTTGAAAAGTAATAAAATATTTTCAAGATTTAGAGTTATTTTAAAAAATTTCAAGTAATATAAAAATTTTCAACGTATGTCAAGGAATTTGGTAGGATGTTCAAATATTGCTAAGATCTTCAAAGAATTTCAGAAGATTTGAATAACTTTATAGGATCTCCAATAATTTTTAAGATTTTACGACTTTTAAGGAATTTCAACCGATTTTAATGGATTTAAAAATATTTTCAAAGTTATCAGGAATTTTAAGGGAACAATCTCTTTGTTTAAAAACTTATCTTATCTTAGTTAAAAATTTAACTTTTTAGGTGAAAATTCTTGAATTTTATTAAGAGTTTGCCTTTCTCGGTAATAAATTATTATTATTGTTTGAAAAACCATCTTTTATAGAAGAAAATTCAACATTTTAAGTAAAAATTCTTGAATTTCAATGAGACTTCGTCTTTTTTGGCAGTAAATCAATATTTTTGTTAAAAAATTTATCTTTCTTGATGTTAAAAATTCAACTATTCGGTTCGTAATTCTTGAATTTGGTCAAAAATTCCTTACTGTCGGTAGAAAATCAGGCGAGAATCCTTGAATTTTATTAATAATTCGTCTGGCTTGGTAGTAAATTAATAATTTTGTTTAAAAATTCATCTTTTTGTAGTTAAAACTTCAACTTTTTGGTTCAGAACTCTTAAATTTATTTGAAAATTCGTCTTTTATGGTAGTAAATTAATATTTTTAATCGAAAATTCTTTTTTTTTGTTGTTGTTGAATATTCAACTATTCGGATAAGAGTTCCTTTAAATTCGTTAAAAATTAGTTTCTGTCGGTAGAAATCTAATATCGTTGGTTAAGAATTTATCTTTTTTTAGTTGAAAATTAAACTTTTTAGGTGAGAATTCTTGAATATTATTAAGAATTCGTCTCTTTTGGTAGAAAATTAATATTTTTGTTTAAAAATTTATCTTTTTTAGTTAAAACTTCAAATTTTTGTTGAAAACTCTTGAATTTAATTGAACATTCATCATTTTTGGTAGTAAATAAATATTTTCGTTTAAAAATTCATCTTTGCCTGTTAAAACTTTAACTTTGTGGTTGAAAATAGTCGAATTTTATTAAAAATTCATTTGTTAAATGAATTTCTTTGTTAAAAAATTAATCTTTTTTTAGTTAAAAATTTAACTTTTCAGGCGAAAGTTCTTACATTTTTTTTACATTCGTCTTTTATGGTAGTAACTTAATATTTTTGTTGCAAAATTCAACTATTTGGATAAGAGTTCTTGAATTTTGTTAAAAATTCGCTTCTGTCGGTAGAAAATTAATATTGTTGTTTAAAATTAATCTTTTTTCAGTAGAAAATTTAACTTTAACGTCAGAATTCTTGAATTTGATTAAGAATTCGTCTTTCTTCGTAGTAAATTAATGTTTTTGTTTAAAAATTCATCTTTTTTAGTAGAAAATTCAACATTTTAAGTAAAAATTCTTGAATTTTTTCGTCTTTTTTGGTACTAAATTAATCTTTTTTTTTAATTTATCTTTTTTCGTTAAAACTTTAACTTTTGGTTTAGAACTCTTGAATTTATTTAAAAATTCGTCTTTTATGGTAGCAAATCAATATTTTTGATCAAAAATTATAATTTTTTGTTTGTTGAAGATTCAACTATTCGGTTGACAATTCTTAAATTTTGTTAAAAATTCATTTCTGTCGGTAGAAAATTAATCTTTTTGAATAAAAATTATTCTTTTTAAGTTAAAAATTCAACTTTTTGGTTCAAAATTCTTGAATTTTGTTGAAAATTCGTTTTTTTGCAGTAGCAAGTTAATTTTTTTCTTTGAAAATTCATCTTTTGCATTATATTTTCAACTAATATGTTTCAAAATTAAACTACTTATTTAAAATTGAAAAGAATCTTTCTCAAAAATTGAACTTTTTTGTTGAGAATTCATGAATTTATTAAAAATTCGTCTTTTTTGGATCTAAATTAGAATTTTTGTTTTAATATTTTTCTTTTTTAGTTGTTAATTCAACTTTTTGGTGAAAAAATTCTTTAATTTTGTTAATAATTCTATTTTTATTTGTAGAAAGTCGATGTCTTTTTTAAAAGGTCAACTTATTGGTTGAAGATGTGACAATTATGTTTACAAGCTGAAACGCTTTTTTAAATAATAAAAAAATTGTTTTAAAAACTCATTTTTTGTTTGAGAACGCTTGGATTTTATTAACAAATCGTATTTTTCGGTTGAAAAATGAACATTGTGTTTAAAAATTGATCTTTTTGGTTAAAAATTGAACAACTAGGTTTTCATGGATTGCAATAAAATTTTGTTAACAATTTTTATGATACCTTTAAGAATTCCTGTAATATCCTCAATCGATAATTATCTTATTTGATCAAATTTATCGTTCCAGTTACAAATTCCTGCAATTAATTCTCAATAAATTTAAACTGATGTGAGAAGATTTTTTATTATTGAATCGCAAATTCACGCAATTCGTAACTCTGCAGAATGAATTTTTTATTTATTATTTTTTTTTTTGAAAAGTTAAAAGCCCATGACATGATATAATTGCAGGTAGATTGCATTGATGATAGAAATAACTTCAATATTACCCTCGAATATAAAATTACAAGATAATAAACTGGAGTAAGTAATCACTCTTTATTTCACGCCATTGTTTAGGTTATAATAATAATATTATAAAATTAATAATAGTAAATAAAAAAGTTCAATATCATTAAATAATAATAGTAATAATAATTCAAAGACGTCATTTATATTGCCCTTTGGTTCTCTTTTGACTTTTTTAACCGCCATGATCCTTTTGCTTGGTTCTGAAAATGAAGAAATATTCGAATTAGGAAATATTTATATCTTACATAAAATTAAAATAAAAAATCTAGTTCTGTGTATTACCGATTTCATTTTTAACAAATACCAAAAATGGTTTAATCAGCCAATAGTGAATGAATTGAAAATTCGTCTCTATCGGTTGAAAATTAATATTTTTGCTTGAAAAATTATTTCTAGCTTGCTAATTTTACTATTTCTTCAATTCTTTTTTATTTTCTTGAAAATTGATACTTTTTAGTTAAAAATTCAAGTATGTGTTTGAAAATAGAATAATTAGTCAGAAAATAATTTTTCTGGTTTGCAAATCCATTTATTTCGATTAAACATCCATTTACTTGGTTGCAAGTTTCACTGCTTTTTTACCAGTTTCTTTTAAATAAATTTTTTAGTTGAAAACTCGACTTTTTAGTAGAAAATTTATCTTCTTGTTTGAATTTTTTTTAAAACTCGTCTTTCTTATAGTAATATAATTTTTTTTGTTAAAAAATCCATCACTTTTAGTTAAAACATCAACTTCTTAGTGGAGAACTCTTGAATATGATTAAAAGTCCATTTTTTTAGTAAATTAATCTTTTCGTTTAAAAATGGATTTTTTGTCGCAAATTCAAATATTCGGTAGACAATTCTTGATTTGGTTACAAGTTCGTTTCTTTCGAAAGAAAATTAATGTCTTTGTTTAAAAATTCATCTTTTTTAGTTGGAAATTCCCCTGGCCATCAGCGAAAAATAGTCGTCTTGGAGACGAACTGAAGACGAGCCAATTCGAACTCAAGACGAAATATTGGTGCTCGGGAAATTAATCTTTTTGTTTAAAAATTAATCTTTTTGTAGATAAAACTTCAACTTTTTGGTTAGGAATTCTTGAATTTTATTAAAAACTTGTCTTTTTGGTACTAAATTAATCTTTTTGGTCAAAAAATAATTTTTTATTTGAAAACTTAACTGTCTGGTTGAGAATTCTTAAATTTTGTTAAAAATTGTCATTTTTTTGGTAGAAAATTAATATTTTTATTTGAAAATATTTTTTACAATTGTAAATTCAACTTTTTAGTCGAGAATTCTGGAATCTTATTAAGAATTCGTCTTTTTTGGTAGAAAATTGATCTTCTTATGTGAAAATTCTTCTTTTAAATTAAAAAATTTTACTTTTTGGTTCAGAATCCTTTTTTTTTGTTAAAAATTCGTTTTGCCGGCAGACAACTAATATCTTTGTTAGAAAATTCATCTTTTTTAGTAGAAAATTCCACGTTTTGGACGAGAATTTTTGAATTTTATTAGGAATTCGTCTTTCTTGGTATTAACCCGAGTAAAAATAATTATTTTCGTTTAAGTCTTTGTCCAAGACATAACCAAGATACAAACAAGACTGTTTTGTAAGTCTCGCCCTGGCCGTCAGCGAGACATAGTCGCCTTGGAGACGAACTCAAGACGAGCCAAGTCGAACTCAAGACGAAATATTGGTACTCGGAAAATTAATATTTTTGTGTAAAAATTTGTATTTTTCTTAGGTAAAGCTTTAACTTTTTGGTTAGGAACTCTTGAATTTAATTAAAAATTGGCCCTTCTGGTAGTAAATTTATCTTTTTGATTAAAAACGAATTTTTCATACAAAAATTTAGCTCTCTAATTGAGAATTCTTAAGTTTGGTTAAAAGTTGTTATTTTTCCGGTAGAAAATTTATATTTTTATTTTAAAAATTTATCTTTTTTAGTTAAAAATTCAACTTTTCAGTCGAAAATTTTGGAATCTTAAAAACTCGTCTTTTTTGGTAGTAAATTGATCTTTTTGTATAAAAATTCTTCTTTTTGAGTTGAAAATTTTACTTTTTCGTTCAGAACTCTTGAATTTTCTTAAAATTTTGTTTTTTGGATGTAGAAAATTAATATTTTTGTTTAAAAATTAATCTTTTGCATTATAATTTCAACTACTAGGTTTTAAAGTTAAAACGTTTACTGAAAATTTCAAGAAATCTTTTTTCTTAAAAATGAAACTTCTTGGTTGAGAATTCTTGAATTTTATTGAAAATTCGTCTTGTTTGGTTGTAAATTAGTATTTTCGGTAAAAAATTGAACAGCTAGGTTTTAGACTTTAACTGCTTAGTTTAAAATTTTTAAAAATTTTCGTCATAACAATTCAACTTTTTGGTAGAGAATTCTTGAATTTCGTTAAAAATTCGTCTTTTTCGTAGTAAGTTATTTATTTTTTTTTTATTCAAAACTTGATCTTTATAGTTGAAAGTTCAACTATTTGGTTAAGAATTCTTGTATTTCATTCAGATTCGTCTTTGTCGTAGTAGATGAGTCTTTTTGTTAAAAAGTTGACCTTCCTTAGTTCTAAATTAAACTTTTTTTCTTTAGTTAAACATTTTTCATATTTGTTTAAAATTTTAAGTGCTTTTTTAAAACTTCCGTTGATTTGGTTTACAATCATTTCCTTTTACTTCAAATAGAACTATTTATTTTTTGGATACAACAATTTTTCTTACAACAAAAAGTTTAACTATGTGTATATTTTTTTTAGTTGGAAATGTTTTTTTTTCATTGTTTTGTTGAAAATTGTGTATATTCTTGGAAGTTCAATTATTTTATCTAAAAAATTTTTATTAGTAGACCAGTTTTAGTTAAATATTTAATATTTTGGTTAAAAATTCTTTACTTTTGTCAAAAATTAGTATTTTTATCGGTGGGCAGTTGATATCTTTGATTAAAAATTTATAATTGCGGTTGAAGATTTAAGAACTATGTTCACAAGTTTAAGAACTTTTTTATATTTTAAGATTAAAAAATCTTTCTTATGAATTCAACTTTTTGGCAAAAAATTCTTGAATTTCGTTACAAATTCGTATCTTGCGGTAAAAATTAGTATCTTTGCTTGAAAATTCATCTTTTTAGTTGAAAATTCAACTTTTTAGGTGAGAATTCTTAAATTTTATTAAGAATTTGTCTTTTCTGGTAATAAATTCATCTTTTTGTTTAAAAGTTAATTTTTGTTCAAAAATTTATATTTTGTATTATAATTTCGACTACCAGGTTTTGAATTAAAAATATTTACTCACAAATTGAAAAAATGTCTAAAAAATTCATTTTTTTTTGTTGAGAATTCTTGAATTTTATTGAATTTACTTGGTTGTGAATTAACCCTTTTGTTTGAAATTCTTTCTTTTCTAGATGAAAATTCAACTTTTTGGTTGATAATTCTTGAATTTGATTAAAAAATCGTCTTTTTCGGTAGACTACTAATATCTTTATTTAAAAAATCAGCTTTCTGTTCAAAGATTTTACAACTATATTTTTAAGTTGAACTACTAACTGTAAATTTAAAAAAATCTTTTTTAAAAATTCAATTTTTTTGTTGAGAATTTTTGAATTTTGATAAAAATTCATCTTTTTCTTAGTAAGTTAATCCTTTTGTTTAAAACGTCATCTTTTATATGAAAAAGCAAATTTTTGTGAAAAAATTCTTTAATTTTGTTAAAAATTCGTACTTCTTCGTAGTAAATTAATCTTCTTGTTTAAAAATTCATTTTTGCAGTTGGAAATGTTAAAAATTCATGAAATTCAATTAGGCATATTTGAGCTCTAACTCTGAATATTACTTTTTTATTTTAATTATTGATTTATCTTCAAAGTTTTTAATTTGAAATGTGATCAAATAGAAAATATAGGCATGTTGGCTTCTAGAATCTCTATAAAAAAAACGATTATAAACGTCTCTTATCTGTATTCTGACGGCACAGTTACTTTTTAAAAATTGATCAGTTTGTGTTCTGCGTTGGCAAACTTTTTTGAGGCCGAAGTACAAAGAACGAGACCGTGAACTAGCTATTTTTTATGAAAATTAAAAAAATGGGCTCATTTGAAAAATTGTTGGAACCATATTATTTCAATATTTAAAAATTCGATTACGGTTATTCATATTACCCATAAACTCAAACAATTTATCCTTCTGACTTTTTTCTATAAAAAAAAAATTATCAGAGTAAAAAGATTTTCAAAATAAAATAAAATGAACATTTTAAGTCAAACTAGGAATGATATGAAAAAAGTCAAAAAAAGAAAAAAGTTGAGTTTTGAAAGCCATACAAGAATAACGTAACAACTTCTTTAATTTTGTCGATAAGGTAAAAATTCAAAATTTAGTCATGCAAAAAATATTGAAAAATAAAAAAATATCCATTTTTTGATCAAACAATGCAAGATACGAAAAAAATATATAAACTAAAATTGGGCGCTCCGAAAATATCTACAAATTTGTTATTAAATAATTTTCGATAGGACCCGTAGTTTTTTTAGTTGTAAAAACTAACATTGAAAATAAAAATAAATTACTCTTCTTACTGAAAACACAAGCTATGAAAAAATAATGAGACTAAACTTGTTTATCAGAAAATGATTCGTAAAAAACAATAAGGATAAAAAAAAATTCTTTGACAAACGACCCAATCTATGAAAAAAAATATACAAAAGTTACTCTTCAAGAAAGTACCGAAAACTTATTCAAATTTTTCATGAATAATTTTTTAAAGGACACGTCGTTTTTGCTTTAATCGTAAAAATACATTTCAAAATCAAAAAATCAAATTAAAAAAACGACAAAAGGTACGAACTAAAATTAACAGACAAAAGTTGTTTGCCCAAAAAGATCTATAAATTTGTTATTAATAATTTTCACATAAGACCAGTAGATTTTCTTCCAGTAGCGAAAAATAAGATTAAAACATAAACAATTTAAATTTTGGAAAAAGGTCACAAAAAACGAAAAAAAATCTGACCGTTTGTTTTAATGGAGAAAAACAGCATTGCAAATAAATAAAATAAAATTTGTGTAAAATCGATAAAATCTACGAGAGTACTGAAAATTCCTATATAGGAACCTACATAGGGTCCTATACAGGTTTTTGTATAGGACCCTATCAAGATGCGCAGTAGTTTTTCTTTAATCTTAAAAATAAAATATAAATATTTTAAATGCAAGGAAATATGAATTAGTATGTTTCAATTTGCATGCATATTATGAATTGTACCGATATAAATTTATTGAAATGATACATGTTTTCACGCAGTTGAATTTTAATGCAGAATAAGAAAAAATATTAAAATTATCATGATAAATGCAGTGTGTGCTTTATTTTGCAATATCTGAATAAGCAATGCCAGACAGAGTTACATAAAAAAGGTATTATATTTTATATATAAGTATTAAGCATAATGCAGAAAAGTTGAAGTTTAGGAACAAATCGAGTGCGAAGCACGAGATACGTGATGAGAATATTTTCGTTAAAGCCGAAAGAGCCTTAACAAAAGAGAGTTCCCAATCACAAAATTATATTTGTAAGGTTGTGTTACAGGTCTCTAAACGAATGTGGGAGAAATGCAAAGACCGAGCGCGTAGCGCGAAATAATCTCACAATTGAGCGCGAAGCGCGAGATAAATACATAATCGAGCGCGAATCGCGAGAACCAACACTCGTGCAACCTAGGCGCATATTAAAATATTTAATTAATATAAAACATTTTTAAACACTTACAGTGGCTTAATTTTACAGAAGTTTTAGCAAGTGTTTTTTTGTGAGATTTTCATAAGTTCAAGCACTCTGTCTTCCTTGGCGCATGGGAGGACTGCTTTGATGACATTTAATCTTTCTCGTTTAAAAGGTTCACTTTCTCGACATAGAGCGAAAAACCGTTCTTCAGAACTAGAATCGTCATCTGCGCTGTTCTCGGCTCCTTCTGTACCGAAATCATCAGTAATTTTTTGAAGCTTGTTCAAAGCAGCACCAATAGTGGGCCACGCAGTTTTGAACTCAATATTACATTCGTCCATCAAACAATCAGGCGTCAAATTAAATATTTCGTGCAGTTCAGATTCTACATCCTCTTGGTTAAAACCTTCTTCTTCATCGACGGATAAGTGTAATGAGTGGACCAAACCTTTAAATTTTTAAAATATATATTAAAATATAATGATAAAAATTTTTGGTTCCTTATTCAACAATGAATAGTCCTATCTAAGGAAAGTGGTGCAGCGATATATATTTCGAAAATCTCGCTATAGTTATTTCTGAAAACATGAATGGCTTTTAATTATTTGAGACTGTTTAGAAATTAAATTCGATTAAATAATTTTATAAATAATAAAAAAGAAGAAAGCAAATGAAGCAGAAAATCTCTAGATAGTTGCTTCTGAAAATCTAATTGACTTTTCATTACTTGAATTTGTTTTAAGGTAGCATTCGAGCAAATAAACTTATTAATAATAAATTCAAATAATAAAATAAAATAAAAAATAAAGTAAATTAAGTTAAAGATATCGAAATAGTCGATTCTTAAAACTTGTTTATCTCGTAATTACTTGCGGTTGTTTTAAAATTTCATTCCAGTAAATAAAGTTATAAATAATAAAATAATGTAATAAAAGAAAATATTTAAAAATAAAATAAGACAAATAAAGGTTTCAGTAATAAAATAAAATAATATAATTAAATATACCAACATAAAATATAACAAATTAATTAATAAATTAATGAATTTATTTAATCTCGGTTTGCGATTACGATCATCTAAAATCTTCTTGTTTTATTCGATCGAGATTCTTAAAAAAACGTTTGCTCGTGATGAGATTCTAGTTCTTTCGCCAGATTTTTACAACAAAAATTTTGATTACCAAATTGTGCACGAAAAATTAAGTCGTATTGGTTTTTTTTTTAAATATCATATCAATATTTTCATTATTATAAGATTATCAAAAACACTTGTTACATATAAATTTATTTCTCCATTCTAAAATGTACTTTTATATATTTTCAAAATTATCATTGACATTTTTGAAATTCAATCTAAAATATTATAACTATATTATATGCGATTGATCTTCAAAAAATTTCTGAATTTAAAGAGTAGTTTAATAGTTGAATCTGTAGATAAAAAAATAAATTTAAAAAAAACTAAAGCAAATTGTTCTATTGTAAACAGAACATTTATTTCTCTACCTTCTACCATAAATAAAATAGGTTAATTTTCAAGCCAGAAAGACGAGTTATCAGAGCAAAATAGAAAAGTTAAATTTTCAGTTTAAATAAATTCATTAAAAACAATATTTTTCCAATCAAACTCTCGAATTCTGGACAAATAATGTAATTTTTAATGAAATAGTTGAACGTTCTAGCAAAATATTTTATGTTCAGCCAAAAATAGGATAGATAAATTTTGAGTTAAAAAAAAATTAATTTTAAACCGAAAAGGGTGAATTTTACATAAAAAATATTAAAATAAAAGTTAAGCGAATTGTTGTATTTTCAACAGAAAATATAATTTTGAAGCGAATAGTTTAACTTTATACCGGAATAGTTGAATTTTCAAGCTACAAAGGAAAAATTTTAACTAAAAACAGGATTCTTAAATTTTCAGTTGAAAAAAAATAATTTAAAAAAAACAATGTTTTCAATTAAATAGTAGAAATCTCAACAGAAAATTTAATTATTCGCCTAATAATTAAACTTTTTACCACATGTAAAAGAGTTGAACTCTCAAGGCAGAAAGACGAGTTTTCGACCAAAAATAGGAAAGTTCAATTTTCACTTTAAGGAATTAATTTAAAAAATTAATATTTTCAATTAAATTTTAAATTTATCAACAAAATATACATTTTGCAACCAAATAGTTTAACTTTCTACGAAAGTAATTGAATTTTAAACCAAAAAGAATAATTTTTAAATCAAAAATCGGATACTTTAATTTCCAGTTGAAAAATTTAATTTTGAGCCAAAGGATTAATTTCCAACGAAGAATATAATGCTTAAACTTTCAGTTAAAAAAAAGTCATTTTCACATAAAAAATATTTTTAATTAAATTGTTGAATTCTCAACAGAAAATTTCAAATTAACCAAATAATTCAAAGTTTACCGAAATAGTTAAAATGTTAAACTACAAAGAAAAAAATGTTAACCCAAAACAGGATAGTGAAATTTTCAATGCAAAAAAATGTAATTTTACCGAAACAGTTAAACTTTCTACTAGAACTAAAGTAGTTGAACTGCCAAGCCAGAAAGACGAATTTTCATTAAAAATAGGAAGTTGCATTATCCAAACAAAAACCGGAAGTTGCATTATCATAAAAAAATAATAATTTCTACTTCAAACAATTAATTTTTAAATTAAAAAAAAATTCGAACAAATATTTAAATTTTTATTTAAAAAAGAATCCAGTAGAGTTTTCAAGATCAACATATGAATCATTACAAAAAAAATGAGTCTGTACGAAATAAACTGAATTTTAAATCCAACAAGACAAATTTTTTTAACTAAAAAGAATAATTTTTAACCAAATAGTTAAATTCTCTACCAAATGGTTGCATTTTTATCCAAGAAAGATGGAGTTTGTACTAAAACAGATGAATTTTTCAACACCGAAATATAAATTTTAAACAAAAAGAAAATTATCAACGAAATTGTTTAATTTTCGACAAAACAATGTATTATTCAAACGAAAAGTATGACTTTCAAAAAAATTAACTTCTAACCAAACAGGTGCATTTTTATCCAAGAAAGATAAAGTTTCTCTTAAAGCAGATGAATTTTTCATTTTAAAAAATTAAAACAAAGTGTTGAATTTTTCCCCAGAAAAGATTACAGTTCTGTTTTCAACAGCAAGTTATTAAATTTGAATAAAAAATATTTGTTTTGCCAAATAGTTTAATTTTTAACAAAAAAGGAGAATTGGTAAACAAAAAGTATGAATTTTCAACATTTTTTAAAAAGATTTAGAGAGTTTGAATAAATGTAAAGAATCAAACAAACATTTAAAAAGATTTTAAGAAAATCAAGAGAAAATTTAGATTTTTGAAGATTAAGAAATAAAATTAGGAAGATATAAAAATGTCATATTGTTTTAAGTTATGAAAGAATGGTATAAAGATTCCAAAGATGTCAGATGATTTTTTGTATTGAAAAATTAATTTCCAAATCAAATTTAAAAGATTTTTTTTTAAATATCGAAGAAAATCGGGCACCTTTTTCATGAATCTTTTTCTAATTTGTGAAGATTATTTTAATTAAGTCATTCTTTTAATTAACTCTTGATAGAAATTTAATTTTTTGGTTGGAAATAAACCTTTATTTTGCCAATTAATCTGTTTTTGTTAAAATATTTTGTTCGAAGTTTTTTTTGCGCTAACAAAAACGAAAAACGTAAATAGTTGAAAAATTGTTATTCATTTGACCATTATTTTTTATTAAAAGTACCCACTTTTATTTTTAAAAGCTAGCACAATCTAAAATTGTTAATGATTGAAAATTGTATCATTTTTGCACAAAAATGTATACTTTTTTTAAAAATTATTTTAAGCCACCTCTTAAAATAATTCGTGTTATAAATTGTAAGCGTGATAAGACATTTTACATTTAAAAGTAGTTAATTTTTAAATTTCATAGAGGCCAGGAAAATTATTTATGTGTATATATGAATATCCTTGTAAAATTAGTTGCATGAAAAATAACAAATTATATTTTTAATTAATTTTATTTATTTACATGTACTTACAGATCAGAAGTGCCACTAAAGTGAAGATTAAGAACTTCGCCATGGTCGTTTAAAAAAGACTTTTACTTCTTTTTCTACTGAGGTCGTAGTGTGGATGACAATCCATTTATATACTAAAATTTTTGACACAGTAACCATTTAAACTAGAAAAATGTTAATTTACCTTTAGTAGCAAACGCGTCTACAAAAACTAGTTCTTCTTATCAAACTTTCATTGTCAGATTGAAAGACGCTCTGACTTTTTGAATAACAACTTTTGTTTCCATCGAATTTAGGAAATAATTTGTTTGATTTTATTTGTTTAATAACAGATAATACAATTTCTTTTGTTTAAATAATTCACTCGGTAAAATTTCAGAAATAATTGTTTTAATTTTATTACTTTAAACCTAGAAAATTATTTCTTTAAATCAAATACAAGTTTTTTTTCATTTACTTTCTTTTCTGATATTTGGATGAATATTCTTCTACTATATGAGAGTCAGGCTAGTCAAAAAAAATTCTAAAAAAAATAGCTTATACAAATTAAAAGAAAAAGGTTTCCAGTGACAGACGTATACCAGGAAATGAATCGTCTAAAATCAGAAATAAAAAACCGAAATACTACTGATTAGTAAAATATCAATTTTGGTATTTCATGAAATTATCTTTATAAATTATGGTTTCAAAAAAAACTTAAGAGCGTGTTGAAGGACTTTTTTCAGCAAAGAAATACTCTAAAAAAAATCTAGATGATCTAAGAATTGGAAATGAAATTAGAGAATATTTTTAAAAAATTGGAGTTTCGTATTTTATAGAATTTTTCTAGTATATTTCTATGCTAAACAGTCCACGAATTAGAGGAAATTTGATCAGCAATTTATACAGTAGTCTAAATATGGTCGTAATAATTAAAGTTATACATTATAAAGATATTTTCATTAACTAGAAAAATCCAAAATTTAAAAATTTGCTAAATTTTCATTTTCAATTCCTGAGCCTTGAGGATGCAACACTATAAATAAATTTTAATGGATTTTTGTATTTTTTTAAATCAAATGTTTTAACTTAAATAAAAAGAATTCCGCTATTGATTTTCTTTAAAATCTTTTTTAGAAATAGTTTGCAATGTGCTCTAAAATCTCTGTAATTATTAAAATGGAATCTCCATTAGTTAAAAAAAAAAAATAATGAAAAATGCATTAGAATTAAAAAAAAATTTTCATTCATTTAAATATAAATCAAAAGTTATTTTTCAAATATCATGGGCTGAAGTCTATTTTATGGAATCCCAAAAAACTCTATCAACGAACAATTGGATTTTGCGAGCTTTTGACGCTAATTATTATTTTTTCGCATTGAAAAAAAATTGTTTATAATAAACGAATAAACGTCTTTTATTGATGATAAGATGTCTATCTAAATTATTTAGACAATTCTAAAGTAATTTTAGAAATCTCTCCACAGAAAAGAGCTCGGAAGTAGAAGTCTTTCCAAATTTTGATATTATTGTCCACTTTTTAATTAGAGTAAGGTATTAATTCAAGTTGGAAAAAATCATTTTTTAAACAATACAGTATTATTTAAAAATTTCTACCTTTATATGATGCTAGAAAGTTGTCTTTTTTCTGAAATATTTAACGTTTAAAATGAGTTATAATAAATAATGCTAATTTAAAAAATTAGATTTTTCACTAAAGGTGTTTTTTTTTATTTCTATGAAACCGACTCATAAAAGTGATTTTCAAAAGTAATTACTTCTTCGTATTCTATAGCTAATTGTTAGGAAAATAAATTTACAGGAAACGTCTTTTCTTTTCTGCTAGGAAAAACGTGTTGAAAATTTAAAAAAAAATCATTTTATTTTTTCTTTGGAAATTTGTCATTAAGTTCTCCACCAGCATAACGAATTTACAAGTCATTGCTTCAAAATGAAAAACATGAACTATTTTCACAGTAAATCAATTTGACCTTAAACTACATACGTTCAAAAGAATCATGAAATGATGATGTACCATTTTATTTTGTGAACAATCTAAGTCCAAAAATAGATTGATATATGTTTTCGTGCTAAGGGGCTAGTAGCTCAAGGAAAACCTAGAAATCAGGCAAAAGTAAAGGAATTGGGAAATTTTTTTGGACAAATGATGGAATTTCTGTGACAGGGACTTTAAATAGCTGTCAGGAATATATATTTTTTTAATTTTAATTTAATTATTTTTTAGTCTATTGATAAAAAGTTCGGTGTTAAAAATATTTCAAGAATAATATTCTTGTCTTTAAATAGTAATAGTCTGGGCCAAATTAAGTAATTTTGAAAATGAGGTTTTGCAGCCACTCTGATATAATAATTGTAAAAAGTTTAAGTACTTGTTTGAAGTTCGGAACTGTTTGTTGAAAAATCAATCTTTTATTGTAAAAATTATCATTTTTGTTGGTAATTCCTCTCTTTAGTTTAAAACTAGACTATTTTATTCAAAAAAATTGTTGTTTTTACTGAAAACTTAACTTTTTATTTCTGATTGGACATTTCTCTTTTTTGATTAAAAAATCCAACTATTTATTTCACAATTCATATACTTGGTTGAAAATTCATATTTTTTGAATGAAAATAAAATATTATTTTATTAATCTTTCTTTTTATTATGGAGATTCATCTGTTTTAGTAACCATTTGATCTTTTTTGATAAAAAAATCAAGTTTTTGGTTGGAAATTAATCTTCATTGGTTGATAATTCAACCTTTTTTATTTAGAGTTGAAATATTTTTTTATTTTATTATTTATTATTAAATTATTATAAAAAAAATTTTGTATTGAATTTGAAGTACTTTGTTGAATGCTGAACAACTAAATTAACAAAAAATTTAACTTGAAAATTGATCATATTTTCTATTTCCAAAATTGCTATAATTGAAATTCATCTCTTTATTTGCAAATTTTATTTTCATTTCTGGCTGCAAATTTGTCTTTTCTATTTGAAAAATCAAATACTTGTTTAAAAATTCATCTATTTTTTTGAAAATACATCTTTCTTTATTAAAAATAAATAAGCTTTTTTAAATGTTTCTTTTTGGTTTGAAAATTCATTCGTTTTAGTATACATTTGATCTTTTTTGATAACAAATGCAACTTGTTGGTTAAAAAATAATATTTATTGGTCCATGATTGGACTGTTCTTATTTAAAATTAAAAGATTTTTCATTTTATTATTTATTAATACAATGTTTGTTAAAAATTGATTTGTTTGGTTGAAAATTTAAGTACTTGGTTGAAGTTTGAACAACTTTCTTATTGAAAATTTAATATTTTCTTAAAAAATTGCTGTTTTTTACTAAAATTTAACCTTTTTATTTCTAGTTGCAAATTTTTTTTTCGATTTGAAAATTCAACTATTTGTTTGTAAATTTATCTTTCTTGAATAGAAATAAATTATATTTTTGCAAATCCGTCTTTTCGGTACAAACATTCATCTATCTTAGTATAAATGTATCTTTCTTAATTAAAAAATTCAACATATTGGTTAAAAAATAATATTAATTGCTTAAGGATTAAACTATTTTGTTTAAAATGTGTACTTTTTGGATTAATTTGACTGTTTTTATTCAGTATTAAAATCCTTTTGTTTTAACATCTACTTATACCTTATTTGTTAAAAGTTAATTTTTTCAAGTTGAAAATGAAACTACAAAATCCTATCTTTGTTGAAGATTTATAATTTTAATGGAAAGGGTATAGCCGGGTACGCATGAAAAAACTGACCCTAAGGTGAATCAATTGTTAATGTAGCTATTTGAAAGCATAAAATATAAAAAAATATTTCTCAAAATTTGAAACCGTTAGCCATTTTATGAGTTGAGGGAAGGAGGGGGGGAATAAAGTTTAGTGTCGTTTTTATTTTATCTCTCCTTCTATCGTTACAAAAAATCTCAAAAAATTCCATGGCCTTTTTTAATCAAACTGAACGTGCATGATTTGTTCAAAAATAAATGAGCGGGAAATTTAAACGCAAAGCATTCATCACAATTTTTATTTGCTTTTTTTGTGATAAAACTCAAGTCCTATCTCAATTTCTTTTCCATAGATTAGTTTTCGATTTTTTGTGATACCCCCCCTCCCCACCTTTATTTTTCCGTTTTCTGGAGAAAGAAGTAGCACTATTTTTTTCAACGTTAAACTTTTTTTTTTGAAAATCTTTTTTTTTAATTTTAAAATGCATCTATTTTATCATACATCTGACCTTTTTTATCCAAAATCCAACATTTTGATTAAATTTAACTGTTTTTTATTTTAAATTGAAACATTTTTTGTTTCAATATCTGGTAATACATTATTTGTTGAAAAATTAATCTTTTTTGATTGGAAATTAAACTATATATTTGAAGGTTGGACGACTTTCTTATAAAATCCTTTCTTTTTTGAGGATTTATTATTTCAGTTGATACTTCATCTTTTTTATTCAAGAATAATTTTTTTTTTTATGAAAACGATTTAGACCAATTTTGCCTTTTCTTAATGAAAAGTTAAATAAATTTGTTGAACTTTTTCCTTTTTTGACTGAATAATCTTTGTTTGTTAAAATTGAAAAAAAAAATTTTATTAGAAAATTGATCAGTTTGTTTAAAAGTTCATCCCTTTGGTTGGATAGTTGACTATTTTCTTGAAAAATTAATTTCTTTGTCGTTGAAAATTAATTGTTTACGGATAATTTATCTTTTTCATTCAAAAGTTCAATTATATGTTTAAAGCTTCGTCTTCTTCAGGAAAAAATTTGTTTTCTTCTTTGAAACTGGGTCTCCTGTTTTTGATGTTTCTCTTTTCATAATTTTTCAAGAAAAATGCAACTAAACAACATTTTTCCGTTTTCTCAAAATTTCGTTATAGTATTTTCAATTTAAATCATAATGAAACGTTATAAATTGGAATCCATAAGTAGAAAATATCGTAGTATTTTAATTGGGAAAATGTAAAATTAAATAAGTTTCATTCAAATTTTATAAATCCATGAATCCGTATTGAAAGTTTCAATTTGGTAAAATATCCAGTTCTTAGAGTTGAACATTCTAAAATCAAATGCATTTAAAATTCAATAAATGAAAAATGAATGAATAATGAATTATTTTTTTGAAGTGTGGTTAGCAGTCCCGAAAATTCGGTTATAGTCCATCCTCTTTTCAACTACCCCAATTTTTCGCAATGTTTGAAATAGTTCAAATGAATAGTTTTAAAGTAAAAAATTAGGGTAAATTATTAGCTTATCTTACATTTAAAGAATCCAAGTTTTGTTCTTGCTTTAAAGATCAAACGATTTATCCTCCGCAAAAACAGCAAAAGGTAAACATTTTTTATTTTCTATCAGAGATGCTAAAAATGATCTTATAATATTTCTAAAATAATGAAACTGTTTGAAAAATGTTGTATACAAAAACTTACCATAATTTATAACAAATAACCAACCAAGATATTTATAATTAGGTAATTTTTTACCTTTAAAACAACTTTTTATTTATAATTTGTGAATTACGTCTGAAACTGTGAAACTCTACACACACCTTCGCCAGCATGACTTATTTATGAGTCATTGCATCGAAATGGAAAAACAAGCATTATTTAAACATTTAATCTGTTTCACCTTAAACTTGATACGTAAAAAGCATTTCATGAGATTCGACCAAACGTACGAGCACGCTCCGACAAAATCTCACTTGTCCTACTTTATGTCGAAAACATTTTGAAGGTCAAAAAAGCGTCTAAAACTGGATTGCAATTTTTTTCTTGCTGGAGGTCAACAATTCCCGAATTTCTTTCCAAATCCTAAAAAATAAATGGGATTCTCGCATGGGTTTTAGATCATATATTTTCGAAAGTTTCAAAAAATTCAGAAAAATTCTGGTGTATTCAAAAAATTGAATAGTTTATTTATGAGTAAAAAAAAATTTAAGAAAAAGCTGAGAAATCCCTATAAAAAAACTCTGTGACCTTGAAACATTACATTCTGCAAAGTGCTCATCTAATCAGAATAATGGTCTGCAATTTCTTCATTGCTTCATTGCTTCATTCATTTACTATTTCTAACAAAAACATTTACTTACTCAAATTTTTAAAAAGTAGCAGCCAGCCGTAACTAAATCTCACTAAAAAATGCAACTTTGCTTAATATACATAATTTCAGAAAGATGGTAAGGAATGAGGTCACTCAAGTACGTAAGAGTGAGATTTTTGAAAAATAACCTAAAATTTTTTTCAGACGCCAAGTTTTGCCAAAATCAAAAGTTACTGAAAATAAAACTATTATCAGCATATCAATTTCTATTCCAACCCTCTTAATCTAAGAGTTACTAATGTAGACATTTCCGCACTTTTTCACTTTTAGATACTTTCAAAAATTAATAAATAAGCTCAACCGAAAAATTTTAAGGATTGATTTTACATTCTAAAACCACCAAATTCTAGATTCTTATTTTAATTATTTTATATTTTCACAATTCTCTTTTTACCGAATGTTTTTTTTCAATCAGCAAACGTGAGAATAACCTTCGGAAATAAAATATTAAATCCTTTTATGGCAGTGTTCGTTATGAATTTTTTTGTTCATTTTAAAGATAATTGAAAATTTTGGAGTTGAAGCAAATAATTTAAAGGCTCACACTGCGTCATATTTTATGAAATATTTAGGCTTATTTCAAAAAACATTACTTTGGCAATTAAACTAATTTTTTAGAGTACTTTTAATTGTCTCAGAAAAAAATAATCTAAAGCACAAAACCATGAATTTTCACAAAAGAAAGATTTTTTATTATTAAAAGAAGAAGAACTTAACAACCAGGTTGCCAATTTTCCGATGCAAAAGAGACGAATTTTCTACAAAAAAGTTAAATCTTTAACCAAAAATTGAATTTCTAATCCAAAAAATAAATTCTCAGCAAAAAGTGTAATAGAGTATATTTATGATTAATTTGAAATAGAAAACTACCAAAGTCAACAAAACAGACGATTTTTAAATAAAATAGTTAAATCCTCTCCCTAAAAGATTGAATTTTCATCATAAAATAACAAAATTTTAACCAAATTATTGAATTTTCAAGAAAATAATTAAATTTGCTTGCCTAGAAATAGATTTTCAACCAAAAATATAGTATTACTGGGTGTTCAGCGATTATTTGGAACAAAATTCAAGGTCTTTTTCCAGGTTTCCCAGGTCAAAAAGTCAAGCGAATCTAAGTCGAACATAAGTCGTCTTTGAAATCTCATATTATTCTGAAATTTTTTTTAATGTTTTGGAAATTTTAAGAAAATATTAAAATATTTGTGAAAGCTTTCTTCTTTGTTTGTGATGCCTTTTTTGTTATTTAAAATTCATTTAAATCTTTATAAATATTCTCAAATTTGTTTAAACCTTTTGAATTAGTTTAACATCTTTGAAATATTCTCGAAATCTTTCGTATTATTTTGAAATCATTGCAATATTTGAAATCGTTTTGAATCTTCGAAATGTTTAAAATTTTTTTCCTAAAATCTTTTGAATTCATTTGGAACTATTAAAATACTTTCAAGACGTGTAAAGTTGTTAGAAATATCAGTTATCTGGTTTACTATACACTTCAAAAAAATTTTTATTTTTGAAATCCTTTAAAAGATTTGTCAAATATTTTGAAAAATTTCTGAAAATTTCTTAAACTTTTGTTTGTGAAATCTTTTTCTTTCGTTGAAATCTTTAAATTATTTGAAACCTGAGTGAAATCTTTCTAAATCTTCTAAAATTGTTTAAAACCTTTTTAAGTCTTTTCAAGTCTTCGAAATGTTTTAGAATCTTTGAAATATGGTATCCTGTACTGTTTTTTCAAATATTTGCAACATTTTAACTTTGTTGAAAGTTTTAAAAGCTTTGTGAAATTGTTGCTAAATATTTGAAATCTGAAGTTTGATAACCTATGGACTAAATAAATAAACACATAAGTTTATTTCTATTATTCTCAAATTATGAGTTTTAAAAACTAGAAAAATTTCTGAAAATAAAGTCAATTTTGAACTGCCGGGTCTTCAAAACTACGTGAAAAGTGAGTCACGTGACCAGATGCCCATCTAACCGGCACATTTTTTATTTTCTAACTTATTTTCACACGAAGCGCCACATCGAGTTGAAAAATCGTGATAATAAAGAAGAAGCAATCAGAAAATGGGATTGGTCCTTAATGTTAATAATTAGGTAAAAAGCACCCGAAATATAATTATAAAAAAACTTGTTTTATAATTATAAGAATGTAGGACCAGACCGACCTTTCTTAGTGCTTTTTATTTATTATCCTAAATTTTCACCTTCGTATGTGGGATTGTGTGAAAATGAGTTAAGAGATAAAAAAAGTATCGATACACCGAAAAAAATATGTAACTATATTAGTTCAATAATACCTTGAACCAATACGCTTCGCATAAATTAGAACTCAGTAGGTAAAAGAATCGAACTGGAGCTCTTCATTTAATTTGTAACTTTATCGGTTTGAGTATAGGACTGATGATATAGCAATACTGAATTACATCGATTGAGTAAGCATTGTAATCGAGCAGTTCTTCATGTAGAACTCGCAACGTTCATAAGTTGAATATCAGCTGTTCTAAAGCATCGAAACAGATACTGTTCCACTTTGTATCGGGTACGTAACGAAACTTGAATCACAGTGCGTCGATATAGATATACTCGCTATGCTTCGCTCCGTTTGACTTTGCTAATTCGAATGACGACGAACAGTGAGGATCGAACGAATCTGTAACGTTTAAATTTAAGAGCATGCGAGATTTGATATTTAAATAATTATTCTTTAATTTTTCCCAACACATATTGTCCGGCGTCTCAAGTCAGCGCAATGCTCATGCGAAGCTCCTAAGTTACAGATTCGTTGGATCCTCGCTGTTGGTCGTCATTCGAAACAGCAAAGTCGAACGGAGCGAAGCATAGCGAGTATATCTATATCGACGCACTGTGATTCAAATTTCGTTACGTACCGGATACAAAAGTGGAACAGTATCTGTTTCGATGCTTTAGAACAGCTGACATTCAATTTATGAACGTTGCGAGTTCTACGAGGGTGGATCAAATATAAACCGGAATTTTACAAATACTTTTCTTAGCCAATCGCAAGCACTCTCACAGTGTAGGTTCTTGTAATGTAGTGTATTAGGAGTGGGTAAAACGCTTGGTGAGCTGTTTGACTCAGTCAATTCGTCAGTACAGCTATGAGCGAGCAACAGGTTCCAGCGTCCGTTGCACAACGGGTTATAATAATGTTTTTAACTAAAGAAGGCGTTAAACCGTGCGAAATTTTGACTCGATTGAAGGATCAGTATGGGGATGATACTCTGTCTAAAACTCAAGTGTTTGATTGGGCCAAAAAGTTTAAGAGTGGTCGAGAAAGTGTGGAAAATGTGAGTCATAATCGACGTCCAAGATCAAGTGTCTCTGGCGATAACATTGGTGCAGTTCGTGACCTTATTGAAAGTGACAGGCGATTCACTATTCATGAAATCGCTTTACAGGCGGGCATTAGCTATGGAAACGCTCAAGCAATTATTAAAAATCATCTTGGTTTTGAAAAAATCTGTGCCCGATGGGTCCCGAAGTTATTGAACGAAGATCAAAAAAACATCCGACTGCGAATCAGTAAGAGACATCTGAATCGATTTCAGCGGGAGGGAGAGACTTTTTTGAAGCATATCGTGACATGTGATGAAACATGGGTACATCATTACACTCCCGAGTCCAAGATGGCGAGTAAAGAATGGCGAAGGAAAGACGAAGCCGGTCCGTTGAAAGCCAAAACCCGTCTCTCAGCCGGTAAGGTCCTCCCAACCGTCTTTTTCGACTACAGAGGAGCGTTGCTCATTGATTTCCTACATGATCGACGTACGGTTAACGCTGCCTACTACTGCCAGCTGTTGGAGGCAGCAAAAGCCGCTTACAGAAGCAAAAGATGCGGTAACCCCATCAGAAACGTCATCCTTCTTCATGACAATGCCAGGCCACATACGGCGGGTGAAACGAAATAAAAACTAGAGGATATGCATTGGGAAACCCTTGAGCATCCTCCATACAACCCAGATTTGTCACCCTGTGACTATCATTTGTTTGCGCCCATGAAAGATGCACTTGGAGGATTGCGATTTGACAACGATCAAGATGTTGAGGAATTCGTGCGCAATTGGTTGATGACTCGACCTCAAAGTTTCTACGAGCAAGGAATTAACAAGCTTCCAAACCGCTGGAAAAAATGTGTAGAGCGTAAAGGAGACTATGTAGAAAAATAATCAATAGTATTTTTGTATTGTTTTATAAATAAATAAATATTAAAAAAGAATTCCGGTTAATATTTGATTCACCCTCGTACATGTAGAGCTGCTCCATTTCAATACTTACTTAATCGATGTAATTCGGTGTTGCTATAGCGTCGATTCTATACTCAAACCGATAAAATTACAAATTAAATAAAGAGATCCAGTTCGACTTTTTTGCCTACTGATCAGAGATAACCACGCAGGGTTACTAAGAAACTAAAGATTTTAGTCGCAAGTTTTAGGTTTGGCAAGCCGCCAGACATCGCCAGAATAAAAAAATTTGAGGTTCGCCAGAAATCGCCGGGTAGACGTGGAAAATTCTACTAAATTCTTAATAAAATGAACTTATAGCATATTTATGGTTTCGCCCCCTTTACGTTTACTCAATCGGAATCCTCCCACTATACTTTGTATTTTTGTAACTTTTCGATAGCCTTTCTCATTTTTACATTTTCTTTTTCAAAACTTTTGCCTAAAAATTAATTATTACAGACAAGAGGTGTGGCAACAAAAATGATAACGAGTCCAAGAGCATCTTGATCGGCCGGAGTAAATGATCGACATTTGAGATCATAATGATCTGATTCGGGATCACGCATAAACTCAAACCAAGATGGCTAATGTTCCTAGAGTACTATAGTTCATATGCGAGCTTTTTATGGTTTCTAATCGTGCGGTGTAATTGCAAAGTTAAAAAAATAATTAAATCTGATTTTAGATAATATCACTCGTTACGCTTAGTTGTCACTCACGTGCAGTTAGATACAATTTTTAGGTTATGTCGTTATGACAGCGGCGCCAAGAACTAGCGGCCATTTTGTTTAAACTGACAAATGAACCAAAAAATAAGATCAAATTGAGCTGAGTGGACAGATCATTATGATCTCGAGAGTCAAATGATCGTTGGAGCAAAATGCTCTGAAACAAAATTGATCCTTTTTTTACTGTGAATCGTCTGTTTATTCTGATTAGCTTTAACTCCATGTGGAAACTGGCTATTTGTGATTCGTCCATGCTCGGTTCTGAAAGCGTGTTTGCTATCATTCTTTCTTTTTTAAAGACAACGTTTTAATTATTTTTGGGGAAACAACCGCGAAAATCTAACACTGATAAAATCGATAAAATTTCCTAAGCATCACGCACATTAATTAAATTTAACGAAATAAAATTGTTTGTATTAATAAAAAAAGGGTCAGGGGACGTTCGATAGCGTGTTCCCTATAATGTCTAAAATTTTTTATTCACACACATTTTAAACCACAGACATTAATCAAATTTAGCAAAATTCATTTTTTTTGCATTTACCCAACAAATAGAGTCCAGGGACGTCAGTTAGGATATTTGCTAGTATGCCCCAAATTTTTAAGACAAAGTCTGTATTATGAATATCCTAATTTTTGGGTTAAACTTGAATTGTTATAAATAAAATTCTTCTTTTTTATAGTTAAATAATATGGATGAACTTTCTATGTTTATCTTATAGATGTAATTTGTTCGTTGACTAGCGTGAGATAATAATATTGGGTCGATGGAATGACAGTGTTGATCTACGAGTCGCGATATTGTACTTAGTTTTCTATTTTTTAGTTTGACTGCAGAATCAGCCAAATTCGTGTCAAATTTGTCCTTTATATTCGAAAATTTAACTATTTGATTAAAAATGTATATATTCTTGAAAAGACACTTTTTAAAATCTATTTTTCAGTTTCAAAATTCATCTTACATTTTACATTTATTTGACCTTTTTTATGAAAAATTCAAATTTTTGTTTGATTTTAACTGTTTTTATTTTATATAAAAAATCTTTTTTGTTTAATATCAGATGGAATTTCATCTATTTGATTGAATATCAAGCTTTTCCTGGAAAATAAATATTTTTTATGTTGAAAATTAAATTTTTTTCGAAAAAATTGGCCTTTTCCCTGTGAGTCAAAAAATTCGGTTGAACTTTTTAACCTTCTTTTAATGAAAAATCTTTATTTGTTATTGAAAAATTCACTTATACGCTTAAATATTTGTCTTCTTTGGTAGAAAATTGATTTTCTTCTTTGACAGTTTGTCTTATAGGTTGTGTTATTTCGGCTTTTTTCAACTTTTTGAAGAAAACTGCTACTATTTGACGTTGTTCCAGTCTTCTTTTATTACATCAAATACCAAAAGAACTACTTCATATAAATGCATGGAATGAGTCAGTAGTATAACTATGCGAGTTCTGTGACACCTTGTATAGTTCCAACTGCCACCGACAGATGGAGCCACTAGTCAGTTCTCAGCAGTCGATGACTGCTTAGTAGGTAAAGTAAATCCCTGCCACTGTTTTCCCATGTATGTAGTTCAAGCTGGAGCCGAGAGATCTCTGCCCCTGTTTTACCATGTATGTAGTTCAAGCTGGAGCCATCAGATCTCTGCAACTGTGTTACCATGTATGTAGTTTGAGCTGGAGCTGGCAGATTCCTGTCCCTGTTTTACCATGTATGTAGTTCAAGCTGTAACTGGCAGATCCCTGCAACCGTGTTACCATGTATGTAGTTCAAGTTGGAGCTGGCAGATTCCTACCCCTGTTTTACCATTTATGTAGCTTAAGCTGTAACCGACTCTTCTCAAAGCTTCTGGAAAGATCTGAGCTTTTTGAGAGATCTCGAAGCTTCTAGAAAGATCTCGAACCTTCTCGACAGGTCTTGAAGCTTCAAGAAATATGACGAGGCTTCTGGAAAAATCTCTAAGCTTCTAGGATGATCTCGAAGCTTCTAGAAAGATCACGAAGTTTCTAGAAAGATCTTGAAGCTTCTAGAAAGATCTCGAAGCTTCTAAAAAGATCTCGAAGCTTCTGGAAATATCTCGAAATTTCTAGAAAGATCTACGTGATTCTCGAAGCTTCTAGAAAGTTCAACCTCTTCTCAGTATCCTTAAATGTTTGAAAAGTTATTATTTATGTAATTCAGTATTAAAAAGAATAGCTTTTCATTTAATATTTTTGAGAAATGCGCATGAAAATAAATTACACATGTCAGTTCTGGAAGCGTGTATCGAATTTTCTGTGTTATGTCCAATTTTCTTCCTATAACCTATTAAACAATAGAAATATGAGGCAGCATAGAAATGTGAGGTTGCGCTGAAGCGAAACTCAGTGCTTGGAGAAGGGTGAGACACATACCTGCCATTCATTTAAAAGTATTGAAAGAGGTAAAGTTTTCTTTTTAAATTCTGTTTCGATTTATATATGCATTTATACCTCTTTGCGTCCGACCGATGTCGTTCAATCGTAAAGGGAATTTTACAACTCATAGTTGAAGTTTGTCAGAGGTATATCAGTGCGGAAGGCGCACGAAATTTAAATCTCTTATACAAAACTTTAATCAAAATGAAATTAAAGTGTCGAAAATAAGAAAATTAAGCAATCGCTGTATTTGAGCTCCATTGTTTGAAATGAAATTTACAACCCATCGATGATAGAAAATTCCATCGTTGAAGTTTGCCAGAGGTACAGCAATGCGGAAAGCGCGTAAAATTCAAATCTATTATATACAACTTAAATCTAAATAAAATTAAAGTGTAGGGTGATTTAATTAAAATACACACATGGTTTATCTGGATTTAAAGTTTAGTATATATATTGTTCATAAATCTTCACAATAAACTGATAAAGAAAGTGCAGCTCCTTCCATACGTCCAAATGCGTTTACAGCATCAGGATCCATCTTCTCCAAAGGTATGATTTTTTGTCTGAATTCCAGAAAAGATAAGTTCTAGCAGGCTCTTTAAGGTTCGATTTAATGGAAACAATGGTTTTCAAGAGTTGCATCATTTAGCCTTCTACAAGATTCCCTGCCTGTTGGCGTCTCTATAACAGATTATCCACTAAAATTTTTAGAAACGGCAGTTGCTTATGAATATGTACAGTCTGTCAAGTTAAAGCGTGGGTAACTTTTTTGGTAAAATATTTTATTTAAACGCATGTTTCTACATGGAATTACATTTGTCAAGGTGTCGA